>NC_052353.1:55588656-55700390 GCF_009727055.1 Benincasa hispida | reverse complement strand
CTGAGAGTTGGGAAATGATTCCATGTTCTATCAAATAGTTCTGGAATGTGGAGTCCAAAAAATCTCCACCTCGATCCGATCGAAGTGTTATAATTCGTCTATCCAATCCGTTTTCAACTTCAGCCTTGAACTCTTTAAACTTTTCAAAGGATTCAAACTTCCGTTGTATAACATAAACATACTCGTACCTGGAGTAATCATCAGTAAAACTGATAAAATACTCATAGCCACCTCGGGCTCGCACATTCATAGGACCACAAAAGTCAGAATGTACTAACTCGAGAGGCTCCTTGGCTCTTGAACCTTTTCCAGTAAAAGGTCGTTTAGTCATCTTACCCTCAAGGTAAGATTCGCACACAGGTAAAGAATTTTCTTCTAACTCACTTAGTAGTCCATTCTTCACCAATCTCTCAATCCTATTGAGATTGATGTGCCCTAAACGAAGATGCCAAAGTTGGGCATTTTCTTTTGGAGAAATCGTTGACGTTTTAATTGAGTTACTGCAGTTCTGAACAATTCAGTATTATGGAGGGAATTAATGGCTAACGGCCTTAGCACATATAAATTCAATTCCAGATTTGCTATGCAAATAAAAACACCATATTTATGAATAAACGCTTTATTCAAATCAAAAGAAATAGTGTATTTACATTGCAATAAACACTTTACGGAAATAAGGTTCCTTTTTAGTTCAGGAACAATATATACATCATTTAAAATAAGAAACCTATTCTGTAAAGCTAATTGGAGTCCTCCCACTACCACAGCTGAGACGACGTGCCCGGTGCCTACTCGCATCGTCATCTTACCAACCTCCAGCTGTCGCCAAGATCTAATCCCTTAAAAAGAAGAACAAATATGGTTAGTGGCATCTGAATCAATTATCCAGGTAGAATCATCATTCTCCACTAAACAAGTTTCAAGCACAAGTAAATCACATTTACGTTTATCCGCTTTGGCTGCTTTCTTCTTCTTCAGATACCGAGGATAGTTCCTCTTCCAGTGTCCATCTTGGTTGCAATGGAAACACTTTCCCTTAGCAACTTGTGGACGCCTTCTTGGGGCGATAGGCGGTGGGTAAGCAGGTGCCTTCCCTTTTCACTTACCACTCTTATTCTTCTTCCCCTTTGCAGAGTTAGAAGTAGAAGGTGCAGACTTCGTTCCTGAGGTCGAACCTCTATGGAACGTCCTGGAGGATGAAGCAACATTTGCCTCACTCTTTTGTCTCTCCTTATTTTTTAGTAAAGATTGGTACGTCTGCAACTCGTTGAGGAGAGTTGTAAGGTTATACTTCACTTTGTTAAGAATCACATTACTAACAAAGTGTAGGAAGCTCTCCGGCAAAGAATACAGGATTATGCTAACCTGGTTGCCCTCATCGATGGTAGACCCATTCNGTAGACCCATTCAACTCCACCACATTGAAGTGGACCATCATATTTAGAACATGTTCACGAACAGAGGTGCCTTCTTGCATTTTGGAGTTGAATATGTATTTAAGAGCCTCATGCATAAGATGTTCAGGCTGTTGTCCAAACATCCCCTGCAGGGGCTCCGTGATCTCACGCGTTGAGACCATAAGCTCATGTTTCTTGGCCAAGACTTCAGAAAGACTTGCCAAGATGTAGGCTCGGGCTTTCTCATTCGCCCTTGTCCATTGCTCGTATGCCTCCTGAACATTTCGAGTAGCATTTGGAGTTGAATAGGAGGACAAGCCTCCGTAAGAGCGAACATGAGATCCTCGATAATTAGGATCGTCGTGATCATGTGTTTCCACGTTGAAAAATTATCGGCAGTTAGTTTTTTGGCGCTTAACAACGATAAGGTGGTTGTTGCCATTTGAAAATGTTGTTGAAAATACGAACAAAACTTTATTAGATTTTGCTAAACCACTTTTAAACCAATCAGTTTTGCAAAACAGTTTCAAGTACCCTAAGTTATAGACTTCTATTTTGCAATGATGCCCCAGTGAGTCAGGACAAATGCCACCGGTGGGGTGATCAGTTGCCCCTTCGCTGGGATGAGACATTCTCAACCATTAGGCAGAACCAACTCTTGGAACTGAACCTAACAACCACTATTTTTCGGTCCAGAATCGTTAACCTTTAACTATTCCGCGTAAGTGTAACCCCTCGCTTTCGGTGTCAGAGTCCCTCCCTAATGCACTTATCGTAGGAAAAAGACAGATTAGGACAAGAGACTAAGTTACCTTATCCTCTTATAGGAGATCAAATAAAAAAACACGCAAAACTGGCATCCTTGAGGGGGACAGTCCCAGGGTGCCTCGAGGCGATACGCAGTAACTTTATTCAACCTAACGAGGGAGACCGAGGGATATTCTGTCACACTTCCCGCTCCCACTTATTATAAACATTCTCTCCATCCACCTTGATGTTGACCTGCCCAAAAACCATCCGTTGGGGGGACACGCCAAAGGTGCCACGAGGCCGAGGATAGATCTCACGGTGTGGACTATTTAGGAGAAAAGTGAAAGGTTTAAGTGAAGCATCTTATGCCCCAAGTACCTCCTATTGAATTTTCTACCTAGGGATTCATTAACCTAGACAATCCGGCTACTGATTTTAGTCTAAGTCATCTTTTTAAACTCTGCTCATAAACAACGTTTGTCTATAAAAATAAACAAGTTCAAGTAGTCACATTTAAACACTTTAATGGACTGTTCTTAACTTGCATGCATGCATCAAATCTATCTAATTCACCTTTCCAAGTAAGTTCCCAGGTAGGGGTGTTACGTTTCCGTCAACTTAAATACCCTAGCCTAGACAGAACCCACGTTAGACAAAAGGTCCCTTATAGAAGATTTGCTACATTTTAATCTTTTATTAGCCAACTTAATCCTATTAAACTGATTAAAAGATTAAAGCCTTAGGGTTGCTAATCATATTATAACCATGATCTTAGGTCTATGTGATCCAAGTTTTAAACACTTTAAAACCATGAATTAAACCTAAGTGAGCATGCATGTCTTTTTTATTTCTTTTAGTTCTAATTTTTCTTTAACTTTTAAAAAGAAACAACTAAAACCATTGTGCATAATGAGGCGTTTATAACATTTATAAAATAACCTATGTGTCATGATTCATGCAATGTCTGGTCATTACTATATATAACTTTTATATAACGCGTAATAACCAAGCAAACATGCTATCATTCACCCTTATACTATAACAATTATAATATAAAGATGATGCATGTCAATGCTTTTTATGCATGCATAAATATAACTCTTATATTATATGATGGCATGAGCAATGCTCTTATAATTAAAATCATGCTTCTCTAAATTATAACAATTACAATAAAGAGATGATGCACGATTATTGCATAACCTAAGGTGGGATTTACTATATGTGCATACCATATGACATATAAAACATACATCGCATGTAAAAAACAAAGGATTAATGGATCAGGATGAGCCTTTTAACAAAAAAAAAAAATCGGAATGAAAAACCCTATCTATTACATTTTTCATCGAGCAAACTGGTTCACAGGCGAATCGTGTCTTGAACTGCCAGGAGGTCTTCATCGTGTAGCAAACTCCAGCAGGTAGACGATCGTTCAGCGCACACTAGACGACAGGAGCAAAAGTAAATGATCGCGTAGACAATGACAAGGCTGCGAAACCTGATCATCCATGCGATCGTGTAGAGCGACGACAGGTAAACGATTTACCTTGAGTTACTAAGCGATCGTTTAATCAGTTACTAAATGATGAAGCTTGTTGACCTAAACGATCGTCTAGCGCGCGCACTTTAAATGATATGCGAGCGTCTCATCGACTAACCGATGCGTGCAACTTGGTAAATGATTTACCTTGCAATACTAAGCGATCGTTTAGTTATTTACTAAGCGATGAAGCTTGCTAACCTAAACGATTGTCTAGCATGTCAGCGTGATGAGAGATCCACGAGCATCTCATCATCTACACGATGCAATACTCAACGATCGCGTACTCGATCGCCAGCCCGATGCAACCAACTCTTGATCACATTCCCCATCGTTTAACTGATGCATTCAACCGCAATCGCGTACTCCTTCATCTTTACGATGCGATGGATAGCGATCGTGTAGAACTTCTTCTGTACAATGCGATCAACCCTAGATCGTCTCCTTCCTTGAAGAACCACAACCTTTGCCCAGAACTTTGACAAACGACTCAAAACTTTAAACAAACTTTGAATATAGACTCGATAACGATTATTAATGCCCAAAAATGCAGGGGCCTTTACAAACAACCGCAAATGTAAAAGGATTTAAACAAACCGAGGCTAATCATCCCGAAAACATCCATTAATCCGGCACATCCACAGCAGATTTAATAGCGTAGAAATGTACCCACCATGAATGTATATGTTATTTCGTTGCAACAGATGAAATCGAAGTATCAACAACCTGGCTCTGATACCAATTGAAGGATCTCATACCGAGAGTCCATGAGTATGTTCAGATCGCTCCGATTTCACAGTGATCGAAATATAAAAGATATACATTCAACACATACAGTTATGCACATAAATCTAATTATCGGCACGCTCAGAACATGATAAATAATAGGGAAAAGGTTCCATACTAGTTGAAGACTCTCTTTGAACTTCTGAACCCTAACGTAGCGGATCCCTCCAACAGATCTACCAACACCCAGTGGGAACGTCGACTACAACAGCACGATCAATACGAACACGAACACTGCAGTGGGGACGACACCACCACTAATGAACCCCGGGTATTCTCGGAGTGAAAAACCCAAAGAGTGGGCTTTGGTAAATTTGGTAGAGGATGGAGGACAACGAGTCGTGTAGACGATAAGCAAGTAGGATATAATACAGTGCTATCGTATAGTAGAAATGCTTATCGCATAGAGGAGTTACACGATCGTGTATGAAAAGCTAAACGATCGTTTAGAAAAATCATATACGATCATTTAGAGAAATCGTGAGGTAGACGATCGTTTAGACGAAAGAGCTACTATCGTATAGGCTCTCGGGCGATCATTTCACGAATTCTTTTAGAGCGGTCGAAAAGAATGAAATGCACAATACAAAATGAAAACCTCTTTTCATTTTTAATCCGTCGATTACCATAACCAACGCTGCCCATTACCCACGTCCGAACGTGAAAAAATTGGTTAATTATCATATAATTAATCAATCAATTAATTAATAAATATAATCATATTATATTTATATCCTATAGTTTGATATCACATATCTACTATAGTATTTTCTTCCCTGCTTGATATAAATCATATTTATATCTAATTTCCTCCAAAATAATGTATCTCATAACATTTAGCAATTATATCATATATAATTAACCAATTCAAATTATATCATATATAATATGAACTTTTTCTTGTCAATTTGAACATTTCAAATTAAACCAAATACTAGTTCTTGACTTTATCCAAGCTACCCAGGGGACCTAATGGACGTGTGGCTCGAAGCTTCAATAGTACGTGAATAGCTGACTAAATTCTTTAGCCACGAGATCCACCATCCATTAACTGTCATTGGTCTGCAAGAAATTTCCGAAGAATTACACAGCCCACCAAAAAAGGCGGCTTATGCATGGATGTAAATCCTACTATGGGACGAGCGAATATTTATAAGAGGGGTCAGATCAGATCTTGCGACTCTATGTGCCAGAGACTGCTTTTCAACGCATACTTTCCAATGCCATGACTCACCCTATGGCGGACATTTCAGAGGTCAACACATGCAGAAAAAAGTGTTACAAGTGGGTATTATTGGCCAACTCTATTAAGGGATGCGCGAGACTATTCTATAAATGCGACAAGTGCCAACGCCCAGGAAACATTCATGGAAGAATGCGATGCCAATGAATATTTATATTGGATTGGAATCTCTCAACAGTTGGGCATAAAATTAATGGGACCATTTCCGCATCAAAGGGTCACAAGTACATTTTGTTGGCTGTCGATTATGTCTCCAAGTGGATTGAAGCGGTATCATACGTCGCAAACGATGCGGTGACAGTCTCCAGATTCTTGTGAAGAACGTCCTTCACTCGTTTTGGCACCCCATACGTGCCATAATAAGTGATGGAGCTCCCACTTTGTCAATAGCATCATTAACAAACTGCTGCTCAAGTACAATGTCCATCATAAGGTCGCCACCACATATCACCCCCAGACAAACGGCCAAGTTAAGCTGTCTAATAGGGAAATCAAGCTCATTTTAGAAAAGGTGGTGAATCCCTCACTAATGGATTGTGCCATGAAGCTTGACGATGCCTTGTGGGCATATAGGATTGCCTATAAAACACCCATAGGCATGTCCCTGTATGCACTGGTGTTTGGGAAGGCATGTCATTTACCCCTGGAATTAGAGCATAAGGCGCTATGGGCAGTGAAGAAGCTTAATTTTGATTTGAAAACTACAGGAGAGGAGAGAAAACTTCAGTTGCTCGAGCTAGATGAATGAAGAATTCAAGCATATGAAAATGCCAAGATCTATAAAGAACGTACAAAGCGTTGGCATGACAAACGACTGTGCGAAAAGAATGTCCAGGTTGGTCAGAAGGTCTTGCTATTCAACTCTAGGCTACGACTCTTTCCGGGAAAATTAAAATCACGCTGGTCTAGACCATTTATAATTAAAGAAGTATTCCCGCACAGTGCGGTCGAATTAACTAATGAAGAAGGGACAGCGCATTCAAGGTCAATGGGCAAAAAGTCAAGATGTATCACGGAGGAGACTTTCATTGCGAGAAAACGCCCGTGGACCTGAGGAATCCTTGCTGAAGAAGAAACGAGCGGTCTCTGTGTTGATATGCGACATAAACTCATCAGGGATGCATTTTTTTTTAGTATTCTTCTGTCTTTCATGAACTTACCTTACTTTTTGTATAACCACTACTTTTTAGAATTTCCAACTCTTTCGTTCATACTTTTCACCCTTTTGATATTTAGCAATGATCGTAGTGAACAATTATGATGGAGCTACGCGATAACCTAAAAACATGCGTCCAGTTCGATCAGCCCACCGCAAGTAAGGATGCGATCACAAATGATGCGGGCAACAGAGTAAATTTGGGGGTTGTATTCTTCCTTGACTCTTTTATTCCAATTTTGCACTTATCGCATCTCATTTTAATATTACTAAATTTTGTTATCGCATCCTCTTTAGTTTGAAGCAATCATTGAATTTTGATTACTTTACTTGGTCACCACATTCTTCCCCGTACCAATTATGATTTCAATGATGAAATTCATGCCTTTATTTCTTACCGCATGTACTAGAGTCAACTTAATTTCAGGATAGTCAATTCATGAAACATTTCTAAAAGTTAGCAGTCCACCAGCTTTCGTTCAAAACGATTTTTACGAAATTTCCTAAGTTCATCGCATGAGTTACTTCGTCTATCAGCAATGAGGACATTGCTGTGTATAAATTTGGGGGTGCTAGTATTTATTTTCAACCTTGCTACTTTTAGAATTTCAATCTAAAATAAAAAATAAAAAAATCCTAACGTTGAGATCAGATCCTGCTTGTAGTTGGATGTCCGCATGACACCCGTGAGGGCAAGCCAAAACGAAGGTGGAAATTGTGATCAACACATAAACCAAGTGATCATAACTCCGCTGCCAAATAAAAAAAAATGGGCATAAGTTTAGACTGAGAAAGAGTGTCTTGCTCGTAGTTGGATGTCCGCATGACACCCATATGGGTAAGCCAAAACAAAGGCTAGGCACTTGGACTAGCGCAAGATCACAAAAAAAATATCTAAATCGAGCAAGGATAAAAATCACTTGGAAACACCCTGGTTGGAGAAAGTTTGAAATAAATCATGCGATGTTCTGGAAACGAGTAAAGTTTCTTTGAAGGTTAAACTTGCGGTCCCTAAAAATTAGAAATATTTTAGGAAGAGACCAAGATAGAAATTAAGAAGGCATTGGTTCATGTATTTTGAATAAGGCACCTTGAGAAATCTAGGTAGGGTAAAAGCGGTTGACTTTTTAGAGCAAATCTTTAGTTTATGCTTGAGGACAATCATTGTTTTAAATTTGGGGGGTGTGATAATGGGTAGAAATGCAAGTTATTATAGCTCAAATAAGTAAAACAATGAGAGAATGCGACGATAAAATAAGCAATATCATGTCCACGAGCGCTAAACTAAAAGGAATTGCGATCATATGCGTCCATTGCATAAAAGCAGTTAATTTACTTATTTTGTGCAGGAAAAATGTGATGCCGCAAGAAAAATTGCGATCCAAAGGAACTAAGCATCAACGCGCTTGAAGATTGCGACCGCAAAGCCATGCGATCGTATGCGATCATGAGAAGTTTCTTAAAAAGGTGGTCGCATAAAGACTGCGCATCAAGGTGACAACACAATAAATCACGATGGACGGAAAGCTGATAACGGTCGAATCCGAATTTAGTTGANATAAATCACGATGGACGGAAAGCTGATAACGGTCGAATCCGAATTTAGTTGACAAGCCGTTAAAGCCACACTGTAGCAAGTACACTCGACTTTTCGGTGACCATTAATCGGCACATCAGAGCAGGAGAATTAATGACTGCCCATCATTGTAATCATTAGAAAGAAAGGCTGCTTCACCTTGAGCTCTATAAATACCGAAGGCCACCAGTGTAAAAGGGTTAACAAGAGAGATAGAATATATACAAGTTAGAGAGCCGTTAGTCTGTTCACGTACATACTCATACTTATACTTAGAAGACGGAGACGAGCAAGGAGACGAGAAAGCCGAGAGATCATTCTTGGATAGATCGAGGGATTTTCGGAAAGCGTTACAAAGGAGAGAGGGCCAACACTTGTGAGAGCAGGGATATACATCTGGACAGAGTTGGACTGAAAAAGAATAGTGTAAAAGGCCATGGGAAGCAAGACATTGCTGATCGGGCTTCTTATCTCTAAATTCCATTTGTTATTTGTATCTAGTACTTTATTTATAAAAAATGAAAATCACATTTCAATCTATGTTCAATCTCTCCATACTTCGCATGAGTAGCTAAATTTCTGAATGGGTTGAGGCATTAGGACAAGTGGGAGATTTATATTGTATTGTACATTAGTCTCCTGAAGCATTAGGACAAGTTGGAGATTTTTCAGATTGGTGTCCTAATTCTCCCGTGTCATAAAATAAGCTCGTGTTCGATTTCCTTCAATTGGTATCAAAGCCAAGTTATTCTGATATAAATTTCAATTCTATTTTGAACTTCTTTTACAGTTGTGGTAGGTTTTCTACATTTGTGTTTAATTGTTAAATGCATTTGTGGATGGAGTTGATGAATGTTTTTGGGTTTAGTTGCCTTTATATAAAGTTTTCTTCAATTACAAAGTGTTAATTTGTAAGGGCCCCTGTGTTTTTAGGCGTAATTAACATGCAATCGAGTCTATAATTCAAATGTTTTAAGTTTTTCGAGTCGTTCGTGATGAAGTTTCGAAGTATGGAGATGCGATTCTCAACGAGGAAGAAGACCAAGAGTTAGTCGTATCGCGTAGCCTAAGGAAACGATTGTTGGGATTTAACTAAGCGATCGTGTAGTATTTACTAAATGATCGTTTAGCTAAACGATGGGTTAAATCGTTTACTCTATCACGTAGCATTGGTTGCCCTGAGGTAGACGATCGTAGTGAGAGCATATAATGCTTATCGTTTAGGAAAAGGCGCTCGCTAGACGATCGTGTAGTTAGCTTGCTTCATCGCTTAGTTACTACCTACACGATCGTGCAGTATACAATATGAAGGTGCTCGCTAAGCGATCGTTTAGGCGATGGTGCTCTGCCGCATCGTAGCGTTTAGACGATCGCGTAAGGTTGGCGTTGTACGGTGTGCACTAGGCGATCACGTACCTCGAGCTTCATCGCTTAGTAAAAGGTACACTATCGTTGCTAAACGATCATTTTGCTATGGGAGTGTTGGTAAATGATGGAGCAAAGTGTTTGTTCTTTCGTGTAGACAATCACGAGGAGTTTGGTGCATGATGGTTGGAGATGCGTTGCTTTGCCCGGACGGTTCAAGATCTGGTTTGCCTGTTTGAACTGGAGACTCCTTGGTTTTGTAATAGTTAGCTTTATTTTTTTGTGGTTTTAAGGCAATTCTACCTGGTTCATCAACATTTGTTTATTATACATGTGATGTATGGTGTTTATATGGCAAAGTGTTTGACATATAGTTTAAAAACCCACCTTAGGTTTTGCAATTGTTCATGCATCATGTATTATAAATGTTATATTATTGCATGAAGAAATTACATGAAAGCATGTGCATGCATAATGAAATATAAGAGTATATTTTGCATGCAATGAGCATATTCATGCATCATCCTTTTATTATAAGTGTTATAGTCTAAGGGTGAATGGAAGCATGTTATGCTTGTTTCATTGATGTTTTGTATAAGTGTTATATAAAAGAAGTAGCAATGAATGTACAATGCATTGAGCATGACATTTAGGTTGTTTATAATCGTTATGAATGCCTTACATGTCTTAGATTTGCATTGTGGTTTTGGTTGTTTTCGTTCATAAGTTTTATAAAGGAAATTAGAACTAAAATCGATAAGAAAGAGTTACATGCGGACTTAGAGTGAACTCAAGTTTTTTTAAATGGGTTCTAAAATTGGATTGAAATCGACCTAAGTTCAATTGGTTCTAAAGAGTTTAGTAACCTAGATTAATC
This sequence comes from Benincasa hispida, assembly GCF_009727055.1. Taxonomy (NCBI): domain Eukaryota; kingdom Viridiplantae; phylum Streptophyta; class Magnoliopsida; order Cucurbitales; family Cucurbitaceae; genus Benincasa; species Benincasa hispida. The sequence goes on along the minus strand of NC_052353.1, from coordinate 55,689,697 downwards.
TTTTAAAATCGGTTTAATAGGATTAAATTGGTTGGCATAAAAGATTAAATTTGTTTTAAATCTATCTATAAGGGACCTTTTGTCTAAGGCGGGTTCTGTCTAGGCTAGGGTTCTTAAACTGATGGAAATGGAACCCCCTACCTGGGAACCTACCTAGAAAGGTGAATTAGATAGATTTTCTACAAGCATGCGACGATTGGTCAAAGACTCCGTTAAATAGTTTAATGGATGATGGTAAAAAGTTGTTTAATTATCCAAGGTAAAAGTTACTCTTGGGCAAACCTAAAAGTCACTTAGTTAAAATCCTTAGCCGTGTTTTTTCTAGGTAAACTAAACCCTAGGTTATAAAATACACAGTGGGAGGAAGAGATATATCTGATATGTCTATGATTTCACTCACGTTTCTCCTTGAATGTTCACACTGTGAGATTCATGCTTGACCTCGTGGTGCTTTGGGAGCATCCCCTTTTGGATGGTGTTTGCATGAGTCAATATCAAGGTGGACAGAGAGAGTGTTTATAGTAAGTGGGTGAAGGGTGTGTGTCAAAACGTCCTATGGTCTCTGTCATTGGTTCACACCGTGAGATCATTTTGTACTCCCTCGTGGTGCCCTGGAAGCATTCCCCTTCTGATGGGTTTTATGTAGTTGGTCAAGATCAAGGTGAACTCTAGAAATGGATAGAATCGCTTTAGGTTTTGCCCCAATTGGATTTTTTCCCTTCAGATTGGCTACTTAAGGTGGATCTTTAGGGCCTAAAATGGCGGGTCACACTTACGGGAGATTGTTAAGTAAGTTAATGATCTCTTGGCCAAATCAATGATGGCTAGTCATTATAGGAACAAGAGTTGTTCTGGTATTAATGATTGGTTGAGAACATCTCAATTCAAAGGAGAGATAATTGACCTCCCTTCGGCGGCTTTTGTCCTAAACCTTTGAAGCGTCATCGCGAAACTAGATGTCACATGGGGTTCATATTAGTTTTTCTAAAACCTTATTGGATATTGTTTGTTTTACAATGGGTATTTGCTTAAAACCTAACGTAGGTCAATGTGTTTTTCTTTTCAGCAACTCGTTAGTATTTCTATTTAGTGCTTTTAATATGACTGAATACATATAGTGGAAAGAATCGTGTAAAACGTATTTCGTGGCAAACGACCTCGATTTTTTTATGGTTGAGGAGTGTCCTCAAGTCTTGAACCTTGATGCATCGCGACGTGTTTGTAATGCATATGAGGTGTGGATGAAGGCTAATTTATTGGCCCGACTTCACATTTTGGCTAACATACCTGATGTTTTGGCCAAAAGTGTTGAGAACATGGTCATAGCACGCGAGATCATGGACTCGTTGCAAGATATGTTTGAACGTCAGTTCTTACTTGTCGAGCACAAAGGGATGGATGATGAAACCAGTAGTGTCCGTTGTTCTGACACTGATCCCACTACTCTCCAAAAAAGGAGGAAAGATAATAAATATGATTTATTGGTCTTGAAGACGTGTTTGGTAGAGAATGATGATTCTGCCTGGATCCTTGATTTGGGTGCTACCAACCATGTCAGTTCCTCTTACCAAGGATTCAGTTCCTGGCATACGTTGCCACAACGAGAGATGACTCTACGAGTCGGTACTAGTGAGGTTATTTCAGTTGTTGCTGTAGGTAGGCTGAAGTTATTTGTTGACAAGAAACATTATCTATTATTGGATAATGTTTTCGTAGTTCCTCATATTAAGAGGAACTTAATCTCGATTTCTTGTCTCATTGAACAAGGGTATACCGTCTTCTTTTATAAGAATAAAGTGTTTATTTTCAAGAATGGAATGGAGATTGGTTATAGTTCAATGGAAAGTAACTTATATGTACTAAGGCCATTAGTCATAAAAGCTTGTTTAACACTAAAATGTTCAATCCGGCAACAACAACTAAAAGACCAAAGGCTTCTCCTAAAGAAAATGTCCATCTTTGGCATCTAAGGTTAGGTCACATCAACCTCAATAGGATTGAAAAGTTGGTGAAAAGTGGACTTCTAAAGAGTTTAGAAGAAAACTCCTTGCCAGTATGTGAATCATGCCTCGAAGGCAAAATGACCAAACAACCTTTAACTGGAAAAGGTTACAGAGCCAAGGAAACCTTGGAGCTTGTACATTCAGAGGTCCGATGAATGTTAGGGCTCAGAGTGGGTATGAATATTTCATCTCTTTCATAGATGATTATTTAAGGTACGAGTATCTCTACCTAATGCAACGTAAGTCTGAAGCTCTTGACAAGTTCAAGGAGTATAAGGCTGAAGTTGAAAACTTGTTAGGTAAGAAGATAAAAACACTACGATCTAATCGTGGTGGAGAGTGCATGAACCTCCAATTCCAGAACTAAATGATAGAACATGGGATTGCATCCCAACTCTCGACCCCTAGTACACCTCAGCAAAATGGTGTATCAGAAAGGAGAAATAGAACCTTGTTGGACATGGTTCGGTCTAAGATGAGTTATGCTCATCTTCCAAACTCATTTTAGGGTTTTGCAGTGGAGACTGCATGCTATATCCTGAACAACGTTCCCTCAAAAAGTGTTTCTGAAACACCTTTTGAGCTATGGAGAGGCCGTAAAGGTAGTTTACGCCACTTCAGGATTTAGGGCTATTCGACACATGTGATCGTGACTAACCCAAAAAGGTGGAACTGCATTCGAAGGTTTGCCTCTTTGTAGGCTACCCCAAGGAAACGAAAGGTGAATACTTCTATGATCTGAGTGAGAACAAAGTGTTTGTTTCTACAAATGCTATCTTCTTGGAAGAAGACCACATCTGGGATCATAAGCCACGGAGTAAGCTCGTTTTGTGAGAGATTTCTAGTGAGACTGAGACTGCTGAGTGTTCAACAAGAGTTGTTAATGTTTGGAGCTTGTTAATGCACCTGATGGGGTAAGACTTATTAAATGTAAGTGGATCTATAATCGAAAGAGAGGTGTAGATGGAAAGCTGCAAACCTTTAAGGCTCGACTCATGGCAAAGAGTTATACCCAGGTTGAGGGAGTTGACTATGAAGAAACTTTCTCACCTGTTGTCATCCTTAAGTCTATCAGAATTCTCCTATCCATAGCCACATTTTATGATTATGAAATATGACAAATGGATGTCAAAACTGCTTTTCTTAATGGTAATCTTGAGGAGACCATCTATATGACTCAACCAGAGGGGTTCATAGTTCCGCAAAAAGTTTTCAAGCTTAATAAATCCAATTATGGGCTGAAGCAAACATTTAGATCTTGGAACATCATATTTGACACTGCTGTCAAGTCGTTTGGCTTTGAACAGAAAGTTGATGAGCTTTGTGTCTACAAAAAGATCATTAACAGCTCAGTAGCTTTCTTGGTACTGTATGTGGATGATATCCTACTCGTTGGGAATGATGTAGGGTATCTGACGGACATTAAGAAATGGCTAGCTGCCCAGTTCCAAATGAAAAATTTGGGTGAGGCATAGTATGTTCTAGGGATCCAGATCATTCGAGATCGTAAGAACAAACGGTTAGCCCTGTCTCAGGCATCATAAATCGATTACAGGATTTGATCACTGGACGGCGGTCAAGACGATCCTCAAGTATCTTTGAAGAACGAGGGACTACATGCTCATGTAGGGAGATAAGGATCTGATCCTTACAGATTACACGAACTCTGACTTTCAGACCGATATAGATTCTCACAATCGACATCGGGTTCAGTGTTCACTCTGAATAGAGGGGTTATAGTTGTGGCAAAGCAACAAGCAAGGATGCATCGCAGACTCCACTATGGAAGCCGAATACGTAGCCGCTTGTGAAGTAACTAAGGAGGCTGTTTGGCTGAGGAAATTCCTTTTCAGATTTGGAAGTTGTTCCAAATATGGATTTGCCATACACACTTCTATTATTGTGATTAGCTCCACCCCACAAATCTTAAAATCATGCTTGTCCTCAAGCATGCGTTATACTTAAGAAATTCTAACTCACCTTCATGCTTTCTTTTCGATGACCAACTTCTCATAATATAATTTCCTCATACCTCTGACCATCACCGCAATTCTTTCCTCCATTTTCGCTGCTTCTTCAAAAAGATCTTTTCTAAGTTTACCGACAAGCCTTTTCTCAAAAACTTTTATTCATTCACCCGCAATTTTGCGTTTAGCTTTTGAGAATGTGTTTCGTCACAAAATACTTCAAAACTTTGTGATGACAGTGGAGTCATTATTCTAAAAAACTCGCTTTTTTTTTTTTTCAAATGATCGCAATATAATAACACAATTCTCCGAGACTGCTGCCCCCCCTCCCCCCCCCCCCCCCCCCCCCCCCCCCCCCCCCAAACTTAGAGGTTGGCAGTGTTCTCACTGCAAAGCTAAAAACAAAATTACAAGAATGCGATAATAGATGTTTGAACAAAGGTTTGCATAAAATAAAACTTAAGACTTTGAAATTTTGAAGAAGCTAATAAAAGTAAAGGATGCCTTGCATTGATTAGTTAGAAGATGCGGTGAATTATATGTACCATCATAGAAACATCACAAAACAATGCAATCGAGAAAGAAAGAATTTCAAAAGGATAAGACATACAAGATAACAGGAAAAGACCTTAAGCGGAACAATGCATGCGATCATGCGTTGGAATTCATGCGATCAAAGCTATGCATTGAAGGATGAATAGAATTCTTCTGTTGAACTGCGAACCAAGGAGACTTATTGTTGCACCTACAAGAGCAAACGTACCACAAACAAGGAAGCAACCATATATCCAAAATAACAATGAAAATAAATAACCTATACTAAGAAAGCAAAGTAAAGATAAAATAGAAGACGTCCCTGGAAAAATAGGAGTGTTGTCACTGTAAGGAGTCTTCCATGCAAGAGATGACTCTCAACTACTTGGGTCAAGTTTCCTTGACCATTGGAACTTCCAACAATTGTTGGGCGCATGTTAGCCACCATGTGCTTAGAATTAAGTTCAGCTCTTTTGCGACTGATTGCCCTTCTACCTTGGGGTCAATACTGGCTTTCAACGCATCGCCTATACTTCAATATTGTTTGCAACCTGGTGACATAAGTTGCAATACTCCCAAGATAAAAAGTTTGCTCGCAGAGACACAAAACTTAACAAACATTTAGCTGCCAAGTCCCCAGCAATGGCGCCAAAAACTTGGTGACAGGAAATTAGAAGTCAATTTTACTCGACAACTAAAATCCCTTAGACGCGGTATGTGATGCATGTTGTTAAGATCTGCGTTGGTAGTCATGCATCGATGGTCATGCGTTGGAATGAATATGCACCAACAAATGTATGCGATGACCATGCGTCCTGTCACAAGTTTTCTTGCGCTCATGCCAACTATAACATGAACATAAGTTTCTCGGGTAATCTGAGGTCGAACACAGGGACTTTTAGCTATATGTATGTGGTGATGTACATGCGGCGGTTAAATAAAAGAATGTTGGAGGGGTTGCTAAGTTAATCCTACTCCTACTCCTATCTAACTGACAATGTAATGAGAATATGCATGAGAGGTAGAGACACGACAACTCTTGACATGAAATAAATGAATGGGAAAGATAGATAAAATGCAGAGATGTTTTCATTGCAATACTTAAGAGTGACCGTAAGGGAAACCTTAGTCAATGCAAGCCATGCGATCATGCTACACACACTAAAAGCCTAAATCTAGAACATATGTGGTGTGTACGCATAAATGTCGAGATGATCGCATACCGCCACCATATCCTACTTCCTGGACGCAACCATTTTCCTTTCCGTAGGGTGCATACACTGTGTAATAACAAACAGAGCTTATTCCTAAGTCTCCATTCTTGCTTATGCAAACCTAATCTAGCCCTCTCGAGCATCAATTCTAACCTAGCTCTCTCGAGTCATTAGGTTCTTTCTTTAGACTTTCTTTTGAGCAGCTCTAAAGGTGTGATGGGTGCATACATAAGACAAGGTAACTGCATGAACTTTGCTGACCTAAGATTATTCCTATCTCTAGTGAACAATGCATACATTGCTTAATGCGACCAACCACTTACCCTCCCATGCAGTTGGTTGTTGTTGACTTTATTCATAGACAAGCATTGCGTTAGCCTATAGACAGGCGTTGCTGCAGCTTCACACTAAGCAAATAAGGTTTTCTCACACACTCACGCAACGCATAACTCTCGGTGGTTTGCTACATGTTTCATATCTCTAATCCATACGACTAAGTATGCGATACTCTAGCAGTCTCACTAAGTTTTGCAATGAAAGTAAAGATGCTAAGCAGAGAAGATGGAGATGTAGTCGAAGGAAACGCAGAAATGCATTGAACACAAAATGTATACAATACAATATAAGAAAAGAAAGGAGAATGAAATGACTGGCTGGAAGAAAGGACTTACTTCCAGCGAATGTGCGTCAAGGCTGCCGGTGGTGCCATGGATGGGCGGTGGAGTTGACTCTCTCGAGATCTAGCTCCAATCGAAGGTTCTGGTCGTCACTCGGAATGGATGAAGGAGGTGAAGAACTCTCAAGCTTCTTCTCACGCATTTGTCTGGATCACAAGGATCCACCTTAGGCGAACTTTAGGTGAAAAACTTGGATAACTTGAATTTCTGCTCATCGGCGTCTATTTATAGAGCTTGGATCGCCGACAGCATTAATGGACTGCTCTATGTCTGACATTCGGCGCATTGGTCCTTTTCTGAACCTCTGCCACTAACAGCGTGGTAGGTGAAATGTCAGCATCATATTTTGGTTTTTCTCTAGGTAGATGCGTTGATGCGTTCATTCCACCAACCTTGCGTTGCTCCCATTAGTATGCATTGTCGCGTAGCCACAATCATTCAATGACCACATTCGCTTAATACCACAACTCTACATGATGACCGCAACCGCTTGACGAGTGCAACTCTCATGCGATGGACGCATACGGCTGATTATCGCAACATTCATCATTGATCGATGCGTTTACCTTTGCGATGGAGAGTTTCTCCGCATGTGGTCGTTTATGCGGTGGTCCGATTTTCGCGTTTGCGTCCATTTCCTGTTTTAGCTACAAAAATAAAATATTGAACGTATAATAACGCAACATAATGGGTTAGCTGTGATTCAACATACTAATCGGCACAAGCTCATTTTCTCGTGAATTCCTATCATGATTGACGCATATTCTGCCTAACAACCTTCATAATTCTAAGTAAAAGACCTAAGATTACATGCATTTCTCCATGTCATCACAGCAAGGTTGTGGTAAATTCAAAAGAGCCTCGGAGTCATCGTCGCAGTAAGCATATAGAATGGAAATACCACTTGATCAGGGAGATTGTGCATCGCGGTGATGTGATAATCATGAAGATCACGTCGGAGCACAACGTTGCTGATCCTTTTACAAAGGCTCTCACGGCTAAAGTGTTCGAGGGTCACCTATAGAGTTTGGGTCTGCGGGACATGTGACACCTTGTCTAGGGCAAGTGGGAGATGATATTGGGGTATGCCCTAATTTATTTATATTGTACATGTTTTATATTGTATTGTACATTAGTCTCCTGAGGCATTAAGACAAGTGGGAGATTATTGGGATTGGTGTCCTAATTCTCCTGAAGTCTCATTGTTTGTAATTATACACATTGTTTTATGAATAAAATAACTGTTATTTCATTCTGGCATTTACTCATATCCAATAAACAAAGCTTTATGTTATCTTATGTAAACTTAAGCATGTATTTGAGATATACAAGCGGATCATGTCTTAAGTGATATCCTAGATAGGTCTGTAGTATAAAGATTAAGGTGCGATACTTGATCCTGGTGACACTACGGATATGACCCACTTTTCAGAAGTTTGAAAGTGTTGTAAACTACTACAGATGGTAGATCCCGACCATTCATGTGGAGATATGCGAGTGGGGGTGTCCTATACAAAAAGTTTGTATAAGATCGGACTACGAGATGACTAGATTTTGTATATAATGGCATTGATAATAGAGACTTACATCTCACCTAAACAACCATAGGTGACACGACCTCAATCCTGAGTGTTTTGGAAACTCCTGTCTTTGAAGGCGGTCCTTTGATTAGTATCGGTGTGTGTGGCCAGATTGCCAACTCAACATGCCTACCTTTTTGGGGACTTGTCTAATTTGGGAGCTGGGAACTCACTATACAAGATGGAATTCAGCCCTTCCCTAAAGTAGGGGTAAGTAGAGAGATTGCTCCCTTAAGGGCTAATTCCGGGGCTTGAACATAGTTGCCACAACTTCTGTTTAGAAGAGAGGACTCAGTCATAGTAGAATGTTCATTAGAGGATTCAGTGGTACTTAAGGAGTTAGATGTAACTAAAGGGGCATAACGGTTATTGGTCGAGCTGTACTTACGAGCAATCTGTGAAGGATTGTCGTACTGTTGATTGGTTAAGATGGACACACAATATATCTGTGGTAAGGAGAGTTCAGTTGTCGGTCTTTAGTGGAGTGTCTGGTAGTTAACGGATGGTGGATCCCCAAACTAAAGAGTTTAGTCAGTTATTCACGTACTGTTGGAGCTTCGAGCTACAGGTCCATAAGGTCTCCTTGGTAGCTCAATGGATTCAAGTTGAGGATCAGTTCTCGGTATTGATTTGAAATGTTCAAATTGACAAGAGGTAATTCGATTATATAAGATATGATTGGTATGATGTATGAGATACATATAGTGGAGGATTAATGTAAATGAGATTTACATTAAGTACCATGGAATAAAAAAAAGAGCTATGGTTTATATGTTTCATGAGATGAAATATTAAAACTATAGGTTATAAATATATTATGGTAAGTTAGTTATCATTTATATTTATAATAATATTAATTATTGGATAATTATCCCTTTTTCTCTAATAACCAATTGAGTGGGAGGTTATTGGTAGTTTCATGTTAATCGTGAGATAAAAGAAAAAATGTTTTCCTAATTTTAGTAAGAAAAAAAGTAAAAAAGAAAAAGATTTGAGATTTCCAATCTCGAAAAATACTCATGGATAGTTGTCAAGTAAATAAGATTTACTAAGCGACAGCTTAGAGTTAGGTAAACGATCGTGGTGTGTTCTTAGGCGATAGACACTCAGCTAAGCGATGAGCTAAACGATCGCATAGCTTTTGCAAGACGATCACATAGCTTTTCCTAAACTGTTAGGCATCGACTTATACAATAGGTTGTTCCATCTCCCACTTGCTCAATCGTTTACACGATTGTGATTTTTCCATTTTTCTGTCTCAAACCAAGTTCACACAGAGCCCACCCTCTGGAGTCTCACACCGAGAATACCAAAGTAACCTTCTTGGTGGTGTCATACTCAACTCGACACTATCGAGGTTCTATGGAGGCCGTTCGTGGTGTTCGTGACCTTGGCGATCGCTTAGTTCGTGTGCGCGGTGTTCGTGTAGTGTAGCGGTTGTGTTGGACGAGCGTTCGTGTGTATCTGTGTTGCTGTGAGCATTCGTGATCAAGGAACTCGAAGATGAATCGACAAAAGTGTGTTGATTCTTCTCTTTGATTTTTTGTATAGCATGCTATAATTTCTGTATTTTGCATGACCGTATGTTTCCGTTTGTGGTTGTAATTGTAAAGTTCATATACGATTGAAATTTGGAAAGATCATTCCACTGCTCATGGAAATCCTCGTGTTCGATTTCCTTCAGGAAGATAGAGAGTTGACTCTTCGAGTCGGTACTGGTGAGGTTGTTTCAGCTGTTGCTATAGGCAGGCTAAATTTAATTTTGGACAAGAAACATTATCTGTTACTAGATAATGTTTATGTAGTTCCTTATATCAAGAGGAACTTAATCTCAGTTTCTTGTCTGATTGAACAAGGTTATTCCGTCTCCTTTTCTCAAAATAAAATGTTTATTTTTAAGAATGGTATGGAGATTGGTTTTAGTTCAATGGAAAATAACTTGTATGTACTAAGATCGTTAGTCATAAAAGTCTTGCTTAATACTAAGATGTTCAAAATAGCGACAACTGCAAAAAGACCAAAGGTTTCTCATAAGGAAAATGACTATCTTTTGAATCTAAGGTTAGGTCAAATCAACCTCAATAGGAATGAGAAGTGGGTGAAATGTGGACTTCTAAATATTTTAGAAGAAAACTCTTTGCCAGTATGTAAATCACGCTGTGAGGCAAAATGACCAAACGACCTTTTACTAGAAAAGGATATAGAGCCAAGGAAACCTTGGAGCTTGTACATTCAGACCTCTGTAGTCCGATGAGTGTTAGAGCTCGAGGTGGGTATGAATATTTCATCTCTTTCATAGATGATTATTCAAAATATGAGCATCTATACCTAATACAACATAAGTCTGATGCTCTTGAATAGTTCAAGGAGTATAAGGCTGAAGTTGAAAACTTGTTAAGTAAGAAGATAAAAACACTACGATCTGATCGTGGTGGAGAGTATATGAACTTAGAGTTCCAGAACTATATGATAGAACATGGAATCACGTCCCAACCCTCGACCCTAGGTACACCTTAGCAGAATGGTGTATCAGAAAGGAGAAATAAAACCCTGTTGGACATGGTTCGGTCTATGATGAGTTATGCTCATCTTTCAGACTCGTTTTAGGGATTGCATTGAGACTACAATCTATATTTTGAACAAGATTCCCTCAAAGAGTGTTCCTGAAACACCTTTTGAGTTATGAAGAGGCCGTAAAGGTAGTTTACGCCACTTCAGGATTTGGGGATGTCCGGACCACGAGCTTGTGGCTAACCCTAAAAAGTTGGAACCGCGTTCGAAAGTTTGCCTCTTTGTAGGTTACCCCAAAGAAACGAGGGGTGGATACTTCTATGGTCCACGTGAGAACAAGGTTTTTGTATCGAAAAATGCTATGTTCTTAGAAGAAGACCACAATCGGGATCATAAACTACAAAGTAAGCTTATTTTAAATGAGATTTCTAATGAGACTACTGAGAGTTCAACAAGAGTTGTTGAACAGACTGATAGATCAACAAGAGTTGTTGATTTCGGTTCATCTAGTCAACCATCTCAGGAGTTGAGAATGCCTCGACATAGTGGGAGAATTGCGAACCCACCAGAATGCTATATGGTTTGACTGAAGCTCAAAACATCATATTTGATGATGAGGTTGAGGATCCATTGTCTTATATGCAAGCAATGGAGGATGTTGACAAAGATGAGTGGATTAAAGCCATGAATTAGGAAATGGAGTCTATGTACTTCAATTTCGTCTGGAAACTTGTGGATCAGCCTGATGAGGTAAAACCTATAGGTTGTAAGTGGATATACAAAAGGAAAATAGGCGTAGATGGAAGGGTGCAGACCTTTAAGGCTAGACTCGTGGCAAAGGATTATACCCAAGTCGAGGGAGTGGACTATGAAGAAACTTTCTCACTTGTTGTCATGATGAAGTCTATCAGGATTTTCCTGTCCATAGCCACATTTTATGATTAAGAGATATGAAAAATGGACGTCAAGACTGTCTTTTTGAATGGTAATGAAAATAGCCACATTCAGACGTTCGTTGAAATTGAGTTCTGATTATTGCATTCGAGTTCGTGCTGATTGAATGATTTGCTGAATGATCGAGGGATACTTGAAGAAAGGTTCTTCAAAGGTTTGCATACTCTATCCCTTGTATCTTTATATTAAATAGCATGCTTTAATTTTTGATTATGCATAATTGTTTCTGTGTGGACTGCAATGTGATTTGGAACGATCCGCTTCCACTCATATGGATATCTATGTTTAGATTTCCTTCACATATAACTAGGGTTATTGACTTAGATGCCAGTTTGATCTCCAAGTAGGAGGTGTTCCGTAAACCGTCAACTTAAGTACTCCCAATCTTAGACAAGATCTCCACGGGTAAGTAAACAACTCTTGTTTTACAAGTAATTGACCTATTCTAACTCTTAAAAAGGCTATTGAATTGCACCGGTTAACCCTAGGTGAGCATGCATCTTATCTTTATTATAGATTTTAAAAGTCTAGGTTATTTTATAACAATTATAAAATAAATTATAACATTTATAACCCTAGAGCATTCATCTACAACATGCTTTCTTAAACAAACATGCTTTAATATAACACTTATATTAAAACCTAGCATGCATACTATATACATTATTACATTTATAACATATAACAAATGCATGTCATATGCTTATCCTATGGTGAGGTTTTCAAAAAACTATATGGCATACTTTATGCATACATAATCAAACAATATTATACATCACATGCATAATAAGTAAACAACACTAAAGTGGACTGGTTTTGGCATTAAAAGAAAACAAGCAACTAAATTATTACAAAAAACAACAAGTAGCTCCCTCATATCGGCTTCAAACACTTTGAACCAACTCGAACGGACCTAAAAACACCAAAAACCAGGTTGAACCGGTCAAATCGGCTCAACCAGGTCAATTGGACCAGTCCAGACCGTTTGGACTGACTGGTCAACGTGTGTAGAAACTGGTCAACAAATGGAGCGCGGGGCGAGCCAGGTTGGACACGCGGGCAAGCAGGGTCGCAGATGGGAAGGCATGTGAATGGGTGCTGATGGAGTCGGGTTGCGGAGCGGGTGGGCCGAGCACAAACGAGTCGGATCCTTTGGGCGGCAGTTGGTACGAGGGCGGCACTTTAGAATTGGGTCGGGTGTCGAGTTTGTAAAATGATTTTTCGGGTCTGGGAAGGAAAAACGGGCCTGTGAGCCATTTTTCACCAAAAATGCTGTTGTTTTCTTTCCTAGAACCGAGCAACTACAGCCTAAAAATGACTCTAACGACTCTAGCAAATTTACAGACCCTTTACCACACATTAATGCTCATACACATGTGAGCAATTACAAATTTCAACAAGAAATTAAATGAAACCTAATGCCAAAACCGTAATGTATCCACTTTAGTCCACAAACATTCAATAAATGAAAAAATACCCACCAATATGTAATAGAACGTTGTAAGCATGCTCTGATACCATTTGATGGAATATAAAAAATGCATGCCCAACGGAAGCGATGAAATTGACAACGTTCTAATTGTAATAAAAACAAGAATAAGCATGCAAAAGGAATAGAAAATACAACCTTTGAAGACTCCACTATAAACTTCCTCTCCCGTGCACGAACGACACCACCAACAGTAAATCCCCATTATTCTCCGGTTCAAGAACATGGTTGTGAGACCGTTTTGTTAGTGAAAATAAGGGAATTTCACTATAGAAAGAAGGAGAGTAAAGGAGAGTTGAGGTGGAAAAGTTTAGGTCAAAAGTTGTGGAAGTATTAGTTTTGCAAATTCAAAAAACAAAGCCATTTATAGAGAAAATACATGCAAAATCCCATTTTGCATGTTTTCCATCTGAAACCCCACTAGCATGTAATCTCTAGGTGTCAAGCTTGGGAAGTGCCACTTCAAAATCCACTTAGTTAGTAGGAAAATCCAACAATTGAATTTTTCCACTAACGAATTTTTTATTTAAAAAAAATAAATACAATTTTTCAAATTTAGAAATTATTTAATTAAAACAATTTCAATTAAATAAAATAAAAAAATTTAATATCACATATTAAATTGTTTATGACACCTAGCTTTGATTAATCATATTAATCAAGTTTAAAAAACACTTTCATGCTAATGATCGAGTATACTCTAAAAAATAAATAAATAAATAATTATTTATTTAATTGTAAATTATATCTCATATAAAATACAATTTTTCCTAAAACCCGAATTTGAACATTTCAAATTCTTATTTCACCTAGTTCTTCAATTTTGTCCATATTGAGCTAGCAAGGAGACCCGATGGACCTACAGATCATGGGATCCAACGATCCAAGACTAATCGGTCAAACTCTTTAACCTAGTTAATCAACATTCGTTAACTAACAGGAGTGTCCACTATAGCCTGTAGTTGCACTCCCCTCACTATAGATATATTATGTGTCCATTTTATACAACCGTCATCAATAAGTTGATTCTTCATAGGTTGTTCGTAACCTCAACTTGGTCAAATATCGAAATACCCTTGAGTTACATCTTTTCTTCTTAAGTACCATTGTCCCTCTAATGAACAATTGATTTAGGATCATAATCACTAAATCCATTCCCTCTTAGGCCAACGAAAGGATAGGGCCCCTTGTTCAAGACTCGGGATCAGCCCTTAAGGGAACAACCTTTCTACTATCCCTAAAATGGGTAGAAGTGAGTTCCATCTTGCAAATTCTATGTCCCCAATCATCTGCCCGATTTTATCCTTGAAATGGGAGGCATATTGAGCAGATCAAGGGACAATCGTGAATAAACAAGAGTTCATAGACAGCTCAGGATTCAGATCAAGTTATCTAGGTCATCAAGAAGTGAAATTAATCAGTGTTAACAGAAAACGGTGTTAATACGTAATAGTAATTATTTCGTGGTCTGTCTTACATAATCTCATCGTGTAGAACACCTCCGCTCACATGTCTTTACATGAACGAACTGATCACATCGTTTATGACACTTTCCAATATTTGTAACAATCATAAAGCGAGCCGTATTCAATATTATTTCCAAAAATAGGTACTCAACCTAATCTAACTATTATAGATGGTTTAGGATATTTTACTTGAACTTGATCAAGTTTATGTCTCCACATAAAGTCCAAATATTCATGACAATAGCCAAGGATTCATAGTTTATTGGATTTAGAGTTATTAAACAATCAACAATACTTGTCTGAAACTAAATACAACCCAAGAACTACGAGTATGTTTACAAAACTACGAGTTTTAAGACATATAACCCAACACAAATTACTTCGGAAATGACACCCTATCTCGACTCTTTTTATAACACCATTGGGATAGCTATTTTCTCCCGATGGTAAAAAAAACCATTGGGAAAAGACACTTTTCCTGATGCTTTTAAACTTTCGTTGGGGAAGGCAAATATTCTTGTAGTGAGAGACAGAGAGAGAATAAGTAGATAAAAAAGGACTGGGCTCAAATAAATTCAAAATCGACTAATCAAATAGTAGCTAATATAATTTAGTGTTGAATACCATAAACCCTAAGTCAATTTCTTATAGATGTATTAAAGCTTTTGAAGTAACTAAAAACTTTTTCCCTCATTTTACCATTTACATGGATCTTAGTTTGGTATTGGAGTCTTTTTTCTTTGTTTTATAAATCTCATTTTCTTTCCATTTATAAATTTTGTTGAAGCATGTGAATGTCATGTGATTTTTTCTTACCTGAATTTCGGCATCGACACATAGTACCATATTACTAGTTTTTTTTTTTTTTTTTTGTTAAAATACTATTTCGGTCCCATACTTTGAAATTTGTTCAATTTTAGTCTTTATACTTTTAGTTGTCCAATTTAATCTAAAAGAACATACCACTTTACAGATAACCACCTCGGACTCGAAATAGTTATAATGAGTGAATTTTTTTTTTGGTAGATATAGCAATAAAATAGAAATGTAAAAATTCTCTTTCATAGCTCCTTTTATATATGGTATAAATATAGATTTAAAACTTCAACTTTGGTTGTTCTTTTGATGTACTTTTTTGGGTGCTAAAATTATTCCAAACCCTAAGTTAAAATAGATGTAACATGTAAACTTCTTAAAATTGGGAGTGAGACATTTGTTGAAGTGATGTATTTTTTTCTTTTCCTTTTTTGGGTGATGACCACTGATAGCAGCTGACTGATAGCAGCTATCAGTGATGACCACTGATAGTTGTTATCAGTTGCTATCGCTGATAGCTTCTATCAATTTCTATCGATGATAGTTGCTATCAGCGATAACTTTTAATTTTAGAAAAATTAATACAATCTTGAAATATTAACTTTTAATTTGTTATCAATTGTTATTAGCTATCATTGATTCACTTTCATCAATTGGAATCAACGTTGAAATATTACTACTTAAAGGCTATCAATGGCTATCAATAATTGATTTATAAATAGTGATCAACTTTGAAAGAAGACCAACAACTTTGATTACCATAGTAGTTATCACCAATAATCTTTTATCATGGCTATCACTGATAGTAGCTATCAGTCGTTATCACTGATAGACCTTCATCAATTAGAATCAACCTTGAAATATTAACACTTTAGGCTATCAATGATAGACTTCTATAACTGGTTATCACCTTTGAAAGAAACTCGATATATAGATATCACTTAAGTTTTATCACTGATATCACTAACATCACTCATATTGTGGTTATCAGTGATAGCTTTTTTCACTGATAACATCACTAATAAGATGCTATCAATGATCTCACTGATATCATGCTATCAGTGATAGTTCTCTATTACCGATAACGTGCTATCAGTGGGAGCTTCTATCACCGATAACGTGCTATCGAGTAGCTTCTGTCATCGATAACATGTTATTAGTATTAGCTTCTATCACTGGTAACATGCTATCAGTAGTAGCTTCTATCAATCATAACCACTGAACACCTTTTTGCCCATTTCTTGTCATTCCCAAACATTTATAAGTCCATTTTCTTTTTTATGATAGCTTCTACCATTGATAAACGTGCTATTAGTGATAGCTTCTAGGCATTCCACTTATATTTTAGTTCGATATTCAACTTTATTAATTAAATTCACTACGTTGGCTATCAATGATAGATTTCTATAAGTGGCTATTAACTACGAAAATATAATCAAAGATTAAGCTATCAATGATAAAAAAATATTAGTGGTTATCACTGATAGATTTTCATTTGCTATTTATATTTATTATTTGTTATAATAATCAATCTTGATGATTGGCTTGTTAGTGTTAAGTCACTTATGAATTGAGTACTTTCAAGTTCTACGTACGGAACTCAGCCTCATAATTCTTGTAAAAAAAGGGGGAAGAAGAAAAAATTCAAATAAAGGAAAGAAAAAAATTAAAAATAAGAGAAAGAGAAGAAGCAGAAACTGAAAAAAGGAAAAAAAAATTAAATAGAAAAAAATGAAGCAAAAAATTGGACAAATGAAAGGAAAACTAAAAAAAGAAAAAGAAAAAGAAGAAACAAAAAATCGAGAAAGAAAAGAAAAGAAAATAATAAAAAAAGATAAGGGAAGAAGCAATCGGAGAAAAAGAAGAAAATAAAAATAAAAGAAGGAATAGCAAGAACTGATGAAAGAAAATAAAAATAATAAAAAAAAGGAATAAGCAAAAACCAAAGAAAGAAAAGAAAGTAAAATAAAAAAGAAAAAAAAGATAAAAAGAAAGAAATGAAAGAAAATAAAAGTAAAGGAAAGAAAAAAAAAAGGAAAAAGAAAGGGAAAAAGAAGAAAAAGAAGAAAATAAAAAATAAAGAAAAGAATAAAATAAAAAAATGGGGAAGAAGCAAAAGCTGAGAAAGAAAATAAAATGAAAAAAATGAAAAAAGGGGAGAGAAGAGGCAACAATCGATGAAAAGAAAGAAAATAAAAAGACCAAAAAAAGGTGTGCAACAAGATAAGATAAGGGAGGACGAAATTAGAAATTAAAAAAAAAATTCAAATATTGACTAGTCAATTCATCAATATTTGCAAATATTTTAAAGATGTAATTTATTTTTAAATTTTTTCTCTTATTCTACTATGTATCATAAATATCCTAATTAAATTTTCACTGCTTTTCGTCTAATTAAAATATTCCTATTATAATTATTATAATTTCAGTCATTGAAAATTAACATCGACGACAAAAATGCGCATTAGTATTAAGTTTTAAACTCATAAGCAAAAGTATAAAATCTTAAAATCTATAACTCATCTTGAAACTAAATTCAAAACAATAAATACAAAGGTAAAAATATAATGTTTAAAAATCTAGAGACTAAATCATAGTTATGCTTAAAATTAGGGGTCATTTGGTTTAAGATTTTATAGATATCTAAGAACATTTAGAAATAAGATATCTAGGAATAAGAAGTAGAATAAAAGATAACTGTATTTGTTTAGAATATCTGGGAATGTGTTATGCTTTATTATGCAATTATAAAATATAAATTTAATAAAAATTAATTTTTATTTGTTAATTTATTTTGTTTGCATTAAGTTATTAAATCAATTTTAAGTCATTAAAATTTAATTAAATTTACCCAATCACCCTCCAATTTAATATATTTATTATGAATTAAATTTTTTATATTGTATATTTATATTATAAATTTTTATAAAAAAGATATTGATAATTAATTTAAGTATTTTTTTTTGTAATTTTGTTAATTGAAGAGTTAATTAGCTAATTGTTTAATGTCAATTATAAGCCTTATATATATACAAAAGAAGTTGATATAAACTAATTGATTTTAAATCATCAAACAATATTTTAAATTTTAAAAAGAATAATTATAATTATAGATTAAAACTAAAAGTATAAGTGTTCAATAGTGTTTTATTGAAAAAATTAACTTATTTTATTATTAGTTAATTAATTAATATTTTTTACACACTAATTAATAATTTTTATAAATAATTTATGATGTTAATATATATTACAATAAAAAGAAATTTAAGCAAATGTTTAAAAAATACTTAAAAATATTTACCAAATATATAATTATGGTTATTCATATTTAAAAAAAATATATGATTTTTCATATTAATTCCTCATAATAGAATAAATTAGGGAAATTATTATATTAGCATTATAATTAATAAAATTAATTAGATGCATCAACTATAAATTTAATTTAAACATATTTATAAAAATTAAATATTAACCAATATAATAATAGAATAAATTATGGAAATTATTATATTAGCATTATTATTAATAAAATTAATTAGATACATCAATTATAAATTTAATTTAAACATATTTATAAAAATTAAATTAAACAATATCAACAAAAAAGAATAACAAATAAAATGAAAAGATAAAATGTAAGAAAGAGAGAAAAACCATTGGAAATAGAGAAAAC
The DNA here is from genome assembly GCF_009727055.1 of Benincasa hispida. Classification (NCBI taxonomy): domain Eukaryota; kingdom Viridiplantae; phylum Streptophyta; class Magnoliopsida; order Cucurbitales; family Cucurbitaceae; genus Benincasa; species Benincasa hispida. The sequence continues at coordinate 55,670,810 of NC_052353.1, read as the reverse complement.
TTATGAAAAACTTCAATGGATGAGAATATGAAATCCTTAAAATAAGATGATCTCATTTCCAATGTTGAAATCTTGTACCAAATATGGTGATAAAATATAATTTCTCATCCTCATCTCTTATTCTCATGAACCAAACGGGCCATTAGGAATAAAAAGGCTATTTTTTTTTCCAAAAACTAAAAAATATATGAGACAGTAAATTCGAACCTCGACGTATGTTGATTGAAATATGTTTGTGTCAGCCACTTACTTTCACTCTTTTGAATTAAAAGAGGCTGAGCAAATCAAAATTTCAATTAACATAATGGAATGTTTTGGTTCTGTCACTATGCTACAAAAAAAAAGAATATTGATACCAAACCTAAATTAGTAAGAGGATTAAAATGGCCTCTTTATTTATATGGATAATGAATAGTAAAACAAATGAATCTGTGTCAGAAAATGAGGGGGAAATGTCTTTCCTGTCTCTAGGAAGACTGAAGACTAAGCAAGAAAAATAGTGAGTTCAGGATGAAATCCTCCATTGCAACTCAATTTGAATCCTTCCATTCTTTGAGTCTATAAGGTGATACTTCTCGTTTATCCTTTTGTTCGTAACAACATCAGAAAGACTGATCTCTACGTATCCTAACGATTCCTGTTTCAAAATATGAAGATTTGTAGGATACCTCCAAACAAGAACACTCAAGAAATATAAAGAACACAAATAACACTAAAGATAGATGTATATATTACAATATCAATGAAGAAATTACAATATGCCATAGTTTTTCGAGGGCTAGTCTTTTCCTAATTCTCCATCCCACAAAATTCTTCACACTTTGCTCCCAACCCACTCTCTCTATTTATAACTAAAAGCTTTAACCAACTCACTCACTAATTACTAATATGCCCATTCTAATAACGATATTAATATTCTACCAATAATCCTACTATATCTCTCACTAGGGCTCTCACAATATCACTCCTAACTTTCACAAAATGACCAAAATATATATCGATACATTGATATATCCATCTACATATTCATAAATTGGAAGATTCGATATCGATATTAAAGATTAATCGATATTCCATATATCTTTTACAAATACATATAAAGCATCGCAAATTGTCTCTATTAATATGAAAAGTAATAATAAGCTCCATAACTCAATTTGAAAGTAACAACTCAATTTATTGATTTAATTAATTTTTATTAATTAGTTTATTTATAAAAATATCCGTTGATATCAATATTTTATTTATATATCTATAAATTTGAGGTCTGGATATCGATTTCATTTTAATTCTTTTGGTCAGAAAGTTACATTATTTTAGAGGAATTGAAACTTTATTTCAAGTTTTGATAATATTCAGTTTACATAGTCAAGAGTGCATTTGGAATTACTCATTCCAAACAGGGTGAGGTAGAAAAGGAAGGTAAAAGGTGATTTGTAGCCAACTAAAACGAGGGAAAACATGGTGCTTTTAAGTGAAAGCAATCTCTTCAAAAGTTATCCCAAACTCATTACATTATGTTTCAGCCACAATACCAGCGGGTTGGAACAGCCTTAAAAACCAATAGCAAAAAAGAAAAAAGAAAAAAAAAAAACCTTTTAGGAGATTTTTGACTCGAGGAGTTGGTGTTAAGAGAGTGTAGTTGTGAATGGACGCCTTGTTTGGTCTGAGTTGTTCATGGCCCACAACTTATGCTAATTATTTCGTTTTTTGTTTTTAGTTTATGAAAATTAAGTCTATTTCCTCTCAATTTCTTATATTCAGTTATATCTTTAAGTACAATGATTGAATTATTAGTCAAATACTAAAACACAAAAGTAAGTTTTTAAAAGATATTTTTTTTAGTTTTCTCAATTTGGCTTGGTATTTTAAAACCAGTAGTAAAAATAGATAACAAATGAAGAAATTTGGAAGTGAAAATAACGTCTATAAACTTAATTTTACTTACCAATAAGCTTTTCATTATCCAAAAACTAAAAACCAAATGATTATCAAACGGGCTATAATAATTTTAGTTTCATTGTCTCCAAAAATCACGAATCATGATCTGTTCTCCCATATAAAAGATCAAACCTACATATTTGACATCCTTAGATCAAAAAGCTGTACTTCACTTATTTTACTTGTACAATAAAATAATCCCTAAATCATGCAACGTCTTCGTTGTTCTGATATTTGAGTATTGTCTATTCGAGTTTAAACACCGTCATTCCGATATTTGAGTTTAAACACATGTAGAGTACCTTTGATATTTCAATCTGAACTAGACTTGACGAAGAAAAATAGTGAGTTACAACATACCTTGGGATGCAGGAGGCCCATTCTTGATGAGGAGCTGAGAACTTCCACATATAATTTCTCATCTGTGGGTGGTTCTTCAAGCATAAATTCAAACTCTTCTTCCCATCTGGGGTCCCTGTTCTTCTTCATACGCTGCAAAAGTAGCAAGAAAATCTATTATCCGACAGCCTCAAGAGCCATATCTCAAACATTATAAATGAAATGGCAGGTTAACCTCATTTGCTCATATGAATAATTCATGTAGTTTATCTCAATAGATTTCTTATTTGTCATTTCTCTGTCTCATACATAAGTAGAGAGGATGTAATGAAATCTAACATCATTTCTTCCCACTAACTAAATGATGATATTAAAACAAGAACATTATCATGTATTAGAATCATGAAGTACCTTAGTTCTTTTCTCTTCCCCTTTGAACAGAAGCCTCACATATGGATTGTTGTGGTGTTTGCCTTCAACATCTTGAGCTTCATGAACGATAACTACAAGTAGACCTCCATTTTCCGGCGTTCCTACCGGAGCATCCTTTACCTTCAGTGCATCATCCAAATCTCCAGCTAATTCATCTTCCTTAAATGGTTTGTAAGTCAATTCAACCACAATCTGCCCCCTGTTCTTATCATTTTGAACATCATTCGGGTCCATGTTCTTCAGTAGGTCAAGGGTGAAGACTTTTGACACTTCAGGAGGAAGATCTTTCAAAGGGATTACATTCATGCCCATCTTGTCATGCTTTCCAACCTTTGAACATTAAGTAGATTATTCAAAAGAAAAAAAAAATTATAGACTAAATAGAAAAGAATCAAGGAAAGGACATAAAATTACTGACCTGTTCCCAATCGTAAACTTGGAATTCTATGACTTGGGAATTTGGGTCTTTGACCACCAAACTGAACTCCTCATTCCATTCAGGATTCAAATTCTTATGTTTCACGGTGGTCTTTTTTGAAGGTAGATTTTCCTCAGTAAGCTTAAGTTTCACATAAGGATCTGATGCGCCTAAAAGGTCTTTCTTTTTCAATCTCATTGCCCTTACAATCTTCACATCCAGAATTCCGACTGGCTTTCTTAGAGCTCTATGAAAGTTAAATCAATTATGTTAGCACATAAAAGGAGATAGCCTAAACACAAGTTTCATAACATTGAAACAAAGAATATAGGAACATACGTTGATGGATCGATAACTGTTATATCCAGGGTTTTAGGCCATAGATACATGTTGCCAACCTGATCTTTAATAGTCTCCTGCAGTTACAGTTTTCAATGCAATCATGAACATGATTTACAGATGCTGGCCCTCAAACAGAAGGTGACACAAACTCATTCGAAGTCAACTCCAAGATTATGTCTTAATGACTCGTCATATCGAAATGGATTGGCATTCTTTGAGCATTAAATCTTAAACCGGGGAAGATTACAGCCAAATATAGCTATCATTTTGAGAATAAATTATGGTAGAGGCTGATAGATGTTACATCTTCAGAGAGTTTTCACTTTAGATACTGAACTATATTAACATGAAATGGAACGTTAAACCCATTCGAATTCAACTCCAAGATTATCTGTCTTAATGACACATCATATCAAAATGGATTGGCATTCTTTGAGCATTAAATCTTAAACCGAGGAAGATCACAGCCAAATATAGCTATCATTTTGAGAATGAATTATGGTAGAGGCTGATAGATGTTACATCTTCAGAGAGTCAACTTCACTTTAGATACTGAACTATATTAACATGAAATGGAACGTTTAACCCACATCCGTTCAGCTTATAATTAAAGTCCATATGTCACTCATTCTTGTTAAAATGAAAGCAGAATGTAAGGAGAAAGATTATATTACCTGGACAAACTGGTGGAGACCTGGAATAGACATTAAGTCAGCCCCAACAAGCTTTAGCCCAAAATCAACGTGTGGCTGCAAAACCAACCGCAGAATGGCATCAATCGCCATAAAAAATATGCCATAAGTTTTCTAAAACCTTAACTAGAAGGATCTTTCATTAATGTTAGAGAGAGTGAGACCAAATTCTAGCCTGCTGGATTAATATCAGCATAAAAAATTTGTATGTAATTAACAGGAAATTTTGAATACGAACATTTTATCTATTTCTTTCTATTTAGTTAAAAGTCCTGGTCACAAAACTTGAGTAAATACCAACAACAAATGCAATGCTGACTCGTGATCACAAAACCTTTTCCATGAGCGAGATGAAGATATTTGCAAAACAAGGAAAGCTCGGAACCAATGGCTTCAAGGTAATACGTGGAGCCGCAAAAACTTGCAAATCTAGGATCTGTGGTTGCCACACAAAGAAGAATGAAAAAGCAGGCAACGGTTCTGTCTCATTATCCAAAAAGTCATTTAAGATTTTATCCATAGAATAAAAGAAAAGGCATCTCACGTTCTCACCTGAACTATTGCTTTCAGTCCAAATGCCTTGGCTGCAACCAAGACATTTGGATTTCCAGCCCATTTTATTGAAGGTTCCATTATCAGCTCCTTCTCATCGGTAGAATAGACTTTCATGCCTAACAAGAACAATGATCATGAGAAATAACATCAGTTGTGATCTTCAATAGAAATAATGATACAGAGAATTAAAATCTCCGCTGCAATATTGGTTTGTTCAACTCTGATAAGCTCCCAACAGATTCTTGGTCGATGCACAATGTAGCAGAGTCATATTTCCCTAGTCTTGTATTGAGTTCTTTTCCCTCTTTCAAGATATTCTAAAGTGCAGAAGGAAGCATCTGTCACAACCTTACAATGTGAAGATGCCAACATAACTATAAAATAGATAACTAATTTACCATTCGAGTACTTTTTTTCTCTTATAGAAAGCTTTGCCCAAATTCACAAAATAGAACTAAGATGCAATGGAAGACTTCTTAAAAAAGCAAATCTGGTGTGCACTTGCATTAAATACAGACGATAGTTAAACATAAAATTCCTCTAATATTGAACCAGGAAGAGTTGAATCACATTAGTACCTTGAAAAGTTGGCGGCAAGGACCCCAATGTGAGTGCTTCAAATTCAACAGAATCAATTTTAAATTTGGGGATTTGCTCTGCAATTATAGGTTTAGCAATATTTCTTGCTGTTTTGCATATTGCCTGTGTCAAGAGAAAACATAAAATTTCTGAACAGACACACGAAATGGAGAAGCTACAAAAAGAGGGGGAAAAGAAAGGGAAAGAAAAGGAAAGGGAAAATAAAAGATGTAGCATCAATGGAAGTGGAATTAGCATAACTAACAAACAAAAGAGTTGATTGAAAAACTAAAAAAAAATTAGTACTGCTGATGAAGCAGATGACTAAACCTTATCAAGATAGGGCCACATATATTCAATAAACTTGTTAAGCCAGTCAACCTACAAAAAAGTTGTTAGACAAACTATAAGATAATTCAGTCAAAGGCAAAAGATAATAGGATAAGAGGAATTTAATACGAGTTACATACACGATCATAATCTGGACATTTCACCCACAGTGGTATCTCAGGAAGCATTTGCTGCAATCTTATTGGGTCTTCTTCGAGAAGTGGACGAATTTCATGATCCTGAACAGGCCATTCCCGCATAAATTTTTCAAAATACATAGAAATGTAGGAGAGGCATTATAAAGAGAATAAAGCACTGAAATATTGGCTATGTATCTTAGCTTCTACCTCTAGCCTATCCAGTTAAGAAATTCCGTTCTTTTTGCATAGAAGAACTAAACGTGTGATTGCAGCACAAGATGCAACTGATAACATGGAGATCACATCATGAATCTCTAGTGGCATGTTTGGCTCAAGAACTTGAAGTTGGGGAAGTGGAGTTAAGAACTCCAATCCTAGTTTGACCCAATAAGTTTGTGAACCCCGCTACTAAAAGACATCAATTTTATGACTTTCTAACTCTTTACATTGTGGGCCCAAGATTAAACAAATCTCCTTATTTAATAAATTTTTAGCTTAAATAACTTCACTCCTTGTCCCAAATACCTCCTAAATGACTCAAGCTAGAAACATAATTATTTTCCAAGAGATTGGTTAGTTGAGTTAAGTGGAGTTCCAATCCTAGTTTGACCCAATAAGTTTGTGAACCCTGTGACTAAAAGACATCAATTTCATGACTTTCTAAATCTTTATACTGTCGGCCCAAGACTAAACAACTCTCGAGATTTAATAAATTTTCAGATTAAATAACTTCACTCCTTGTCCCAAATATCCTCTAAATGACTCAAGCTAGAAATATAATTATTTTCCAAGAGACTGGTTAGTTGAGTTCAATGACAAAGTAAACAATTGTGCATTCTGAACTTTGTTCACCATTTCCATGAAAATCTCCAATAACCAATTCAATAGATCGTTGTCCACAAGCTGAACTCAGTTTCCAAATCTAATCATGGTTGCACGATCCTACTATATTTTATTGTCACGATATAGGATATTAAATCCTAAGCAGATAGTTATCATGACCTGAACCCATTTACTACTTACATTCACCCTTAAGGTTCAATCTAAACCATCTGAGCAACTCAAAAGATAAAGAAACATCGTTAAGTACCATTGGTACAAATAAGTACCTCTTTCGTGACAGTAACTTTTTTCTTCATATGAATAAATATAGGATCTATGGAGAAACTTCTTAGAAGTATGATTTATGCAATAAACCTTTCCTATTCGATGGAAAAGGATCAAGGATCCCATGATCCTAAACTGACCTTACTTGAAATCGCAAATCTCAAATTTGTTTACGAAGAGTAGATCTAATTACATTAGTGTCCATAATCAATAAGGCTCGTTAGTAAGTGCTACAAGATCTCCTATATTGAAACTCATGGTTATGGAACCGAATCTAATAGTATGAAACATTTTCTTTTCCAAAGTGAAATCCCCTAGAGTTTCGAGGGAAAACGGAAGCAAAGGAACACTAACCTCAACATCATTGGGTTGAAAATAGATGAAAAGGAAGTAACCAGCAACAAGGCCAATGGAGATCCCAACTCCAAATCCAAAAAGGCCCAATATTGTACCAAAAAACCCCATTTCAATTCCTGCTTCAAGATTTAGAAAAACTTCCCTGCGACCTTTGAACTCAGTTCCAACAATGGAAATAGCCCCCTGTTCATCGATTTTCCCGCGCCTTTCTACAAAAGTTTGCAGATCAATCAACAAGAATATTCTACAGATGGGAAATTTTTTGGAAAATCCCAAGCTTCCTTCTCGATTTCAACGACCAAAACAACAGGATCGAAACCCAACAGTCAATGGAAAAATGGTAAGTGATCATTGAAATCGAAGCATTATTTTACGGGTTTTTTCTTTTTATTTTTTTTTTTGTTTCGTTTTTCTCGCAAAATTTGTAGAAAAGAGAAATTGTTGATGTTTTAATTTGAGGAACTCAGAAATAGGCAACGATTTGAATCGCGGTTTTTATGGCGTGGCTTTTTTTTTTTTTAAATGACTTAAGATACCGTTAATGATAAAATAATAAAAATAATAATAAAGCGGGAAATTTTAGTGCCGGTTTCTGCCACGTGTCACATGGGCGTTATAATATTTTTTATATTTTAATTGTTGTTTTTAACTGAAAATCAATTAAAGGGTGAACATTAAAAAATTGTTAAAGCTTATGGTAAATAGTGCATCACCTATCAAAATTTAAGGAAAAATTAAGAGGTAATTGCATATACAGCATTCTAACACAAAATAATAACAAATTTAGTACCATTTAAAACCATTTGCAAATACTCCATGAAAAAACCATCTGCAAATATGATAAAATTTTAACTTTTATCAGCATATAATGTTGATTGGAGTTTATCAGTAATAAATCTATCAATGATAGATATTTGATACTAATTGTCCTATTTGGTAGGCACATCATTGACTGATATCACCAATTGACCTGTCTGGTAGCCATATCATTCACATCATTGACTGAGGTTTACTTGTAATAGATGTCTATCATTAATTGTTTATATGCTCGTTGACTAGTATATATGTTATTAGTCTATATATCATATCAATCGAATACAAATATGATAAAGAAGAATCATATTATGTTAATTTACTATTAGGTGATTTCTTACATGGTCTATCAATCATAAACATGAATAAAATAGTTCACTCAAACATGTTAAAAGTAGTTCATCAATGATAGACATAAAAATGGTTGATAAGTGATAGATATCTATCAATGATAAATATAAACTGTTCAACCAATGATAAACTATTAAAATAATCTATAAAAATTATCAAATTTGCAGATTATTTATTTATGTGACATGTTTGCAAATGTGATAGCTAATTTTACTACTCGTTGCAATTATCCTGAAATTAAAGTTCTATGATAGCCCTAACGTTCTCCAGCATTTATACATACATTCTTCATCATAAAATTATCTAGGTGGTCTTTAGGCATAAGACTAATTCAATACTTAATTTGGAGTTCCCATCTTTTTCTTATGTTTTTGCTCGTTTTTGCTCTCATTCTTTCATTAACCCCAATCCATGTCTTAAGGTTTAGGTTTATATCCAATTGTTATTCTCAATGAGTACTCGCTCATTGCTCTTGAATTATCGCTTCATTGGTCATCTTGTATAACAAATGTTGTTTTCGCATGATTCAAAATAACATATTGTTGTAATTTGAAAACAAGCAAATAACACAGTAAGTATTTTTGAAAGGGAGAATGGCTAAAAATGTCTACATTGTGAAGAGTAAAGTGATTAAACATGGGTAGTAGGTGTGGAGTTTGACCAAGAAACAACATGAACAAGCCTCCCAAGTTTGGTTCAACCAAAATGAAACTCAAGAATTATGAATATAAACACTTCAAACATTAACCCTCCTTTTGATATTGCCATTATGGAAAAATCCTTTACGAAGGAAAGAACATTGATATATGAAAAATCGCGATATGGTGATATAACGCAGGGTCTTCCAAAACTGGAACAAGTGTTAGAAGTGCGTTCATTTAAAGAAATTGATAAATTTTGATTGCAAAATGATTTATTATGCGAATATATATCAATAGGAGACCTTTAAAAGAAATCCTAGAAATTAAGTTTTTTTTTTTTTGGTCAATTTAGGTGGTGCTTAAATAAGTTATAAATCTCAACTGGTAATGCTTTCATTGTTGTTAGCAATATTTTCTTAATATTCTACCAATATTTTTACTAACTATTACCCATATTAATGTTGGATTCTTTAATTTAAAGTAATATTGATTATTAATAGAAAAGACATTTTTTCCTTCATTTTTTCCTTTCATTCTTGTTAAGGGGGCAAGGAAATTTAATTTCGGTTGCAAGAATAAAAAATTAGAATAAAGGATAAGAACAAGGCTCAAGAAATTGTGGGATTATATTAATGAAAATAAAAGTTAAATAAAACTTTTTCTTTTTTGTTACCTCTCAATCTCAACTCATTAAATAACAAATGACCAAAGGGGATGGAAAAAAGGTGTGTGTGTATGTGGGGAGAGACAAAAAGAGGAGAAGAAGAAAAGAAGAAGAAGAAAGAAAGAAAGAAAGAAAGAAAGAAGTAAAACTTTGAGCTTCAAGAAACCCCAACTCTGAAGGGGATGTGATTTATGAAACATGTTGTTAGTAGCAAACAGAATGTGTAGACTAGCCTCTCCAGATCTTTTCCTTCTTTCTTTGAAAATATTTGTCCATTCAAATTCTAAGCATTGCATTTTGCTTGTATTGCTAGTGTCTTCTCATCACATTCATTCTTGAAGTTGTTGAATGCATCCATTGGCACTGAACAGTTTTCTTTACCCAAACAATGCTGCAAAAAAAAAAAAAAAAAAAAAAAAAAAAAAAAAAAAAAAACCCCATTTGAAAAGGTTAATCAAACTGAAACAAGAAGTTTGTATTTGTATTAGTTTCTTTTACCTGTTCAACGAGTTTTTGTGTATCGGACGATGAGTGGAATTTTCCATGTTGATAGTTTCCACAAACACCAGAAGGATCACCGAAGCTTGCAAATTCAATGGAGGCGATCTTTTTGTCGTGGGGACACCGGAGGTGGGCACTTGTTTTCACATCATCTACTACAGCTCTGAATTGCTTGTCTTTCCTTTCCCAGGACTTGACATTTGGTGGATGATATTGGGTAATGAAGCTGCAGATTGTGTCTCTGTTCACGAGAACTATTTCAACCTTTTCAGGTGTGTGATCCTCTTCTTCCAATATTACCAGTAGATTTTCTGATGGCTTTATGAAGGTTCTTGGAATATGGTACCTGAGAAAGAGCAACATTTTTTTCGTTGGACAAAACTTTTTTGAATTTTGAGTTTATAGAGATGTTAATGAGTAGGGAAAAGGAGAAGGGTGGTTGCTTACTCTGATTGAGTAGGCATTTTTAAAGGGGATAAGTAGGACATCCAATACCGACCGATGCTTTTACCATTCACCCAAATTTGTCCCTTCCCCATTCCATTCATTCTAATAGCCACAGGGTCATTTCCTTCTGGAGCATCAAAATATGTCTGCAAGATTAATGAGTGAGTTTAGTTGAATCAATAGTATCTCCATGGAGTTGGTACATTTTATCTCCAATGCCAAAACTGAGAAAAGAGTTGATAGAATTGCTTATTATCATTACCTTGAACCATGTGAGAGCAGTTTTTTCTTCCTTGATTTCGCTCCAGTCAACTCGGTGTGATCCTCCCTGAGTGAAAGCTTTAACTTTTTCTCCATTCAGACCAACCTGCAAGAGTGTGAGTATTTAAGTTGTACAACCTATGACGTATGTTTTGCCAATCAACTTCATTTACTTGATTAGTTAGGTATAAAAGGGCTACTTGTAATATTACCTGGTGTCCCCAGCCATTTTTAGAAATATCAAGTGTTCCGGTATTTAAACCAAGGATTGTTATAAATCGAGGCCCTGCAAATCTGTGTTCCATGTATGCTCCACTATCCTGCATTATTGACAAAAGAAAGTGGTGATTATATTTTCTAAAATACAATCAAACAGAAATGACAAGCACTGGGTTGTAATCTCCATACTGGAAGTCCCACTGTCATGCCTAGCAGAGCTATGTTATTAATTCCAGCCCTTAAGGGCACTGATTTTTGGAAAACGAAGTTTTTCTCCTCGTGACTGCCATGTGCCGTTCCTAGAAATCAAAAGACCCCTATGTTCTTTAGCGATGAATATTTTCAATGTTAGGATGTATGCTATGTGGAGAAACTTATGTGTAATATAGTATTCATATTTGGATAAACACTTACCCATGTATTCCCCATTGATGAATACAAGTATAGCATGACCAAGGCTTGCAATACGTAGCACTGGTAGGATATCAGGACGCTTTGATACGTCTTCTTTGTCCAACTCGAAGCTGTTATCAGTTGATGTAAAGATGTTAAATATCCACAACAACTTCAAACATTAGAGTTCTATTGCTCGTCATTTAGCCTATTATTATTATTATTATTATTTTGTGAGAAAATAGAGTTTGTCTTACCTAGTGGTGTACCATCCATAATCTGTGGTGTCCTTAAGTAAACTGTAGAGCTCCAACGGTATCTTATTATTTACTGGTACTTGTTGAACAGTTGGAATGGGTTCAGCTGACATTTTCCACTTGAAATTGCTTGCAACCTTTGATGGGATAAAGTTCCTGGCATTGTGTTGTGATACAATCTGTGTTTTTTTTTTTTTTTTTGGCAAATGGTTATGGAAGAGTCAATTAGAGTCCTCAATTGCGGCAAGATTTATAATTTAACAACCCACAGAACCTATTTTATTAAACTTCCTGTCACTAAGTTTTCATGAGAGAGGAGTTTTACCGTCTGAGTGTTGTAGACAACAGTTTTACAGTCAGGAAGTATGCTAATTGATCGAGGTGGAAGAAGATATTCCCGTCCTCTGAATGTAATAGTTTGTGCACTCTTTGTGTCATTGTTGGCCAAGAAAGCAGCACAAATATTAGTTCCTGGCTTCTCATAAATGCGAGCCTGTATAGGATACAACAAGTTGATCAATTAGCATAACTTGGTGGTTTTGAAGGATCAGCCAAGTGCCTTCACTTAAAATATTACATCGAATGTATATAAATGATTATAGTACCTCTAAACCATTGCCCATCACCTGGGTTCTAGGAGTTCCCCAGAGGAGAGGTTTCTTGCACAGATTCAATGCCTTGTGCACGTCCCTGAGATGACCCCATTTCGGTTCCCTTTGTAAGCCTTTCACATCATAAAGGTGCAAAATTTTAGACATTTGAGTGAGCGTTCAAGCACGTGATTGCTCATACCTAGACATATAATCCACTTACCAAATTCGTCAAGTGGTGCTTCATCATAGTACCTAGTTGTTGTAAAGACAGCACTTGTTCTACCGAAGTTTGTTCCACCATAGTACTGCAAACGTAAAATAGTCCCATTGGTTGCCATAAAAGTAGAATTATGCTAACTTAGTAAATTTATAGGCATGGAAAAAGCCATATATTTCTTACCATATAATAGTTTACCAAACTACCGTTCTTGGAGAAGAATCGGGCGACCGAAAAGGCAATATCTTCTGCTGATCTTTGTGAAGGTGGATCTCCAAATACTCTGTACCTGTTTTATGACAGGAAATAGTTGATGTTTAGATCGTACTTATGCATGTATATAGTAACCTTCCTTTTTAATTCACATCATTTTCCACGCCGTGAAAAATTGTCAGTAAAACTAGGTATATATGCTTACTGAGCAGTCCAATTCTCAGTCCATAGTGCAGGCTTATAGGGTTTGTTGGGTCCTGTAAAAGTATCTCCGCAGTGCCTTCCATTGCAGGTGTTGATCTGAACATATAAGTGGTCTCTTTAGTTCTAAGAACGAGGATGAAATCATAAAACTTCTAATACTTTGTTCTTTAATCTTCCCATATCAGTTTCTTTTTTCTACTTTGTTCTTTAATCTTCCCATATCAGTTTCTTTTTTCTACACCAATCAAGAACAATTGTAAAGAGATCGTTAAACTTACCACTGGATCAGGAGCATCCTTCTGCTTGCACATGATCCATGGAACTCCAACCCCAAATCCAACTGCCATATTTGCTGCCCACTGGATGTATTGGACACCAAGCTCATCATATGCAAGTTGAACATGGTTATATTCATTTTCAATCTGAATCGTGGATGGAAAAATTGTGTTAGAAAAAATTTAAAAAGAAGAAAAAGATCAAATAAACTAACAATGAGGAATATATGTATATAGATAGATACATACCTGAGCTAAAATGATGGGTCCTCCTTGAGAAGCAAAAAGTTTATTTTCCTTCATCATGTCTATGATCATTGTTACATATTTTTTCATGTAATGCTGCAAATAAAATAATTAATTTTCTTGTACTACCTTCCAACTCCAATTTCCTAGACAAATTCAAACTGTAAAGATGACAGTCATATTTTACCTTGAATGGGGAGTTATATGAACGGAAAATAATGTTTGGTTTCTCTCTGAGCCAATATGGAAGTCCTCTGAAGGTGAAAACCAAATATTAGTGAGAAAGAAAGGGAAAAAAGAGAGAAAAAGAATTATAGAAATTTTGAAGCTTGAAAGAGGTAATGATGATCAATACCCATGGTTCCATTCAGCTTGGATGAAGGGTCCAACCCTTAAAGTCACATACATCTTTTTCTCAGCAATGAGCTTGATAAATTTTACCAAATCGTAATTTCCTTCGAAATTAAACTGCATATTGAAAAAATATAGTTGAATCAAGTTACGAATCACATAAATCAATCACAAACTCCAAGATCTTCAACTTTACCTGGCCTTCCACAGGCTCATGAATATTCCAGAAAACATAAGTCTGAATCAAATTCAAACCTCCACGTCTCGCCTTGTCTAGAATATCTGGCCACATCTGCAACTCGAAAACAACATTTCCTCAGTTTATTTTAATCTAAAATTTAGAGATTAAGATGTGGTTTCATCAATTTTTATATCAATTCCTCCTCAATTTTTTTTACAAACAAAACATAGGGTTTTTTGGCATGTACCTCTGGAGTACTTCTTGGATAATGAATGGAACCAGAGAACAGAAGCTCTCTTTTACCATTAATGATAAGTGATCTAGCATCGTAAGTAACACCAGTATTATTACCGCCATGACCATGAGTAGTAATACCAAAAGACAGCATGGAAAGAATGAAAAGAACAAACATCTCTCTATGAATCACCATGGAAATAAAGTCGTGTACAGAGAGAAACAGGGACAAAGCAAATTAGGAGAAACACGGGTAGGAATAGGAAATTCAGAAATTGAAAAGAAAGCACATGGAAGATTCAAATAAGCATTCATGGGCTAGCATCCCTTCATAGTTGGAGGCTTTCAAGAAGCTGGATTGAAATGGAAATTGACATAGAATTATATAGAGTAACCCTAAAATGTGGATCCAGAGCAATTCTTGGATTTGGAGGTGAAACTAGAAGTTTGAATCTCTTGGCTGTGAAGCACTTTGCCATATTTGGAGCTTCCACTTGTAAAATGAAAATGAAGAATTGAAAGCTAAAAATGGAGGTTTCAAAACTATTTTTCAAAATTAGTGAGCTCTAATCAATGAATTTCTATAATCTGCGGCCACTTACTTGGAATGTCGTGTGTCTTACACCAATAGTTGCGCTCCACGTTTACCTTTTCCTTAATACAACTTTAGAAAGAAAATAAAAGGACGCTATATATGATATAATATAATATATCCCAACTACTTGGCTATTTTATATTTAATATAAAATATGAATATATACAATTCAAACATTAACCCTCCTTTTGATATTTTAAATTATCAAGAACCAAGTAAAATAAAATTTAAACAGAAGAAACATTTATTTCTTTTTATTCCTTTATATTTAAGGAAATTGATAAATTTTGATTGCAAAATGATTTATTATGCGGATATATATCAATCAGACACCTTTAAAAGAAATCTTAGAAATTAAGATTTTTAAAATTTTTTTGGACTATTTAAGTGGTGCTTAAATAAGTTATAAATCTCAACAGGTAATGCTTTCATTGTTGTAACAATATTTTCTTTATATTCTCTTTGTATATTCTATCAATATTTTTACTAACTATTACCCATATTAATGTTGGATTCTTTAATTTAAAGCAATATTGATTATTAATGGAAAAAACATTTTTCCCTTCATTTTTCACTTTCATTCTTGTCAAGGGTATATGGAAATTTAATTTCGATCACAAAAATAAAAAATTGGAATAAAGGATAAGACAAGGCTTAAGAAATTGTGGGATTATATTAATGAAAATAAAAGTTAAGAGTTGAGATTGAGAGGTAACAAAATGATTTTTTTTTTTTTTTATCGATTATGAATTTAAATAATAAATGATCAAAGAGGATGGGGAAAAGGTGTGTTTGTATGTGGGAGAGAGACAAAAAGAGGAGAAGAAGAAAAGAAGAAGAAAGAAAGAAGTAAAACTTTGAGCTTCAAGAAGACTTTTTGAGCTTCAAGAAGACTTAACTCTGAAGGGGAGTTGGTTATTGTAGTCATAGATTATTGTAGTTAGGTTATAATAATTTATGTTTGGGCTGTAAATTATTTTAGTTTAGGTTATAATAGTATGTGTCTGATGTGTGAACTATTTTAGTTTGAGAAGGAAATAGTAAACACTGTAGCGAATAAGAAAAAAATGATAAAGGTAAAATAGTAAAAATTGTAGCAAATAGTAAATATTGTAGTGTTTTAGGATAATCATTGCCCTAAACACCCCTTAAGAGTTAAGATTGAGAGGTAACAAAAAAAGAAAAAGTTTTATTGATTATGAATTTAATTAATAAATGACCAAAGGGGATGGGGAAAAGGTATATGTGTATGTGGGGAGAGACAAAAAGATGAGAAGAAGAAAAGAAGAAAAAGAAAAGAAAGAAATAAAGAAGTAAAACTTTGAGTTTCAAGAAGTCCCTATTGGAGTTCATGCCCCAAAATCTCATAGGGTCTTATAGTTTGTAAATACTTGTATGAACAAACGTTTTAGTGGTTAATAATATTTGATAATTTATTCACTTTATCCATGAAATATATGATTTTTTAGTTGCATTAACCACAAACCAATAAACTAACATCTGTGGTTATCGTTGTAACTTAAACATGTATGTGGAGACATACAGGTGGATCGTATTTAAGTGATAACCTAAATGGTCTGTAGTATATGGATAAGCTATGAAGTACAGACACAGATACAGCTGCACGACACGGATATGATTGGATACGACGATTCGTCAATTTCTAAAAAGTTAAGATACAGATACATCTAAGGATGCGCCATTTTTTTAATATATATATTTCTAAAAAACGAGGATACTGATACGTTGAAGATACTTTTTTTCTTTAAAAAAATCTAGGTTATAGATAAATTTAGCGTACAAGTTTATAACAATAACACAAGATAGAATACAAACATTGAAATACAATACAAAAAGAAACATCTAAGATGTTGAAGTACAATAATTAATAAAATGTAATAGAAAAGTGACTCATATTGCAAAGAAAAGAAGAAGAAAATTAGAGAGAGAAGTATGAAGATAAATGAAGAACTTATTGTTGAAGATATCCAAATGGTATATATTTTGGTGGACTTTGTGAGGATTCAAATGTGAAGATGGAGATTAAATGATTCTAATCTAGGATTTGGTCTGGTACTTATTTATTTTTCTTTTAGTCTTGGACTCGAGTAGTGAACTTTTTGAATAAGTTGCCTAATTTTAGATTGGGAAAGATTACATGAGTTACTTGTATTTTTTCTTTAAAAAAGGTACGCATAGAAATAGATACGTCAAATCGCATGTCAGATACATATCTGGAAGGTATCTGAAAGTATAAATACGTCAAATCGCGTGTCAGATACGTATCTAGAAAGTATCCAGAAGTATCGGTATCCGATACGTATCTAATACTGATTCTTTGCCTCACATGAAGTATCTGTGCTTCATAGTGGATAAGGTTGGGTACTTTATCCTGGTGACACTACGAGTTTGGCCCGCTTTGTAGGTGCTACAAATGTTGTAAATTGCTACAAATGATCTGATCCTGATCATTCATGTATTAGACATGCGAGCGGGAATATTCTATATAAAAGGAGTTTGTATCAGACCGAACCACGAAATTTTTAGTCTCGTTATATAACGTCGTTCATAATCGAGACTTTCATTTCACTAGGATGACCATAGGTAACATGACCTCAATCCTAAGTGAGTTGTGAACTCCCGCCTATGAGAGCGGTCCTTTGATTTACATGGGTAAGATGGCTAGAACACCGACTCAACAAACCTACCATTTGGGGATTGTCTGATTGGGGAACTGGGAACTCAGCTACACAAATGGAATTCACTCATTCCCTGAAGCAGGGGTAAAGTAGATAAATTGCTCACCCTCTTTCTTGGCCAGAGGGGTTTAGTCATAGTGCGACTATGAATTTATTGTTCATTAGAGGGTCGGTAGTCACTTAAGGAATTAGATGTAACTACAAGGGTAAAACGATATTTGCCCCGTATACTTACGACTAATTTATGAAAGGTCATTCTACTGTTGATTGGTTTATATCCAATGGACACAAAACTATATCTGTAGTGCGAAGATAGCAGCTGTCGGTCTTTAGTGGAGTGTCTGACAGTTAACGGATGGTGGATATTGTGATTAAAGAGTTTAATCAGTTATTCACGTACCATTGGAGCTTCAAGCTACAAGTCCATAAGGTCCCTTGGTAGCTCAATTTTATTAAGTTGAGAATCGTGTTTTTGGATTAATTTGAAATGTTCAAATTAATAAGAGGGAAATTTAATTATATATGATATAATTAAATTAATTAAATTATATATTAAATAAGTAATTAATTCAATTATATATGATATAATTAATTCATAAATTATATAAGATATAATTAAATTAATAAATTATATAAGATATAATTGACATAATGTATTTGATACATTATCATTTATTTGGAGGAATAAATATTTGAATATGATTCAAATATATTTTTTATGAATAAGATTCATAGTTATTAAATTTAATATAAATATGATTTATATTAAATACCATAAAATAGAGAAAAGAACTATGGTTTATATATTGTATATGATGCAATATTAAAACTATATGTTATAAATATAATATGATAAGTTAGTTATCATATTTATTAAGTTAGTTATCATATTTATTTATAATTATTAATTATTTGATAATTAACCCTTTTTCTCTATGACCACCCTTAGTGAGTAGTTATTTAGTTTTGTGGCAAAATTGGGATAAAATGAAATTTGTTTCATAATTCCAAAGAGAGACACGATTTGCGATTAAGTAACTACACGATTCTTTGAGAGACTAAACGATAGAGTAATATAGTTTATGCGATAGACTCAGTCGTCTAAATGACAACCTTGTTCCCTTCTCGATCATCTTCCTCCTCTAACTCCAAACTTCCTCTCTAACCAAAATTAGCCAGAGTCCACCACTCCTATATTCTCCCACTGAGAATACCAAGGTCACCAAGTGGCAGTGTCCCTTTTTTGTTCGAGAATCGCGTTGCTGTTTGCTGTTGTTCGAGGAGAGTTCGTGACTTGTTCAACGCGTTCGTGAACGAGTACGATCGAGGGACTAACTTAAAGAACGGTTCTTCAAAGGTATAATCTCTATTTTTTTTTTTTAATTCAGAAGCATGCTGTAATTTAGTTTCTGATGCATAATCTGTTCTGTTAACTGTAAATGTATGCATTCAATCAAAATGACATTTGGACGATCCGCTTCTGCTCAAAGGTTCTCTATAAATAGAGTTTCTTCAATTGATAACAGAGCCAGGCTATGTTCTGATTTCCAAATTCCATATAATATATTGAATTTTGTTTACATTTCGGTGGGTTTTTAAGTTTCTGCAATGCGTTTAACTGTTAAATGTTTGTGAATGTTGTTGATAGATAATTTCGGGATAGTTGTCTTTGTTTAATGCTTTCATTTTACATTTACAAAAGTTAATTGTAAGGGCCCCTACGTTTTTAGGCATAATTTCTTGCAATCGAGTTTATATTCATTTAGAGTTTTGAGTCGTTCTTGAAGAAGCTTCAGACCTAAAAGTTGTAGTTCGCTTCGATGGAGAATACGAAACGGTGGTTGCATCGTGTAGCTTCAGCTAGACAATAATTTATTTATGACTATGCGTTCGTGTAGAATTGTGCTACTCGACTGTGTAGCATTTGCTAAACGATCGCATAGCTAATGCTACATGATCGTGTAAAGTGTTTACTCGATCGTGTTGCGTTAGTTGCATGATCAAGTAGACGATCGAGGGTAAACGATCACACGAAATTTGATACTCGACGCAAGGCATGCACACTAAAGGATCGTGTAGGCTATCATGCTCAACACATAATCATTAGTTACACGATTGCATAGTATATGATACTCGGCACTTGCTACATGTAGACTATCATGCTCATCGCATAGTTGTTAGCTACACGATCGCTTGACATGCGTTATGTTCAGTTGTTAAGTAGGTGTCGTTAGTTCTACCTAACTCGAAACAAACCATATTTATAAAGCTCGAACAAAAACCTAACTAACTCTAGTTAAAGTAGAAGTAAGAGGTCGATCCACAGGGAAGGTTTTAATTCTTATCCTTTCTTAACTAATCTTGACTATTAAAGCAATAAAATGGGGGGTTGATAAAGTTGAACAAAAAGTACTAGAAATCAAAAGATAGAGGATGAATGTAAACAAGTAAGGAATGATCTTGCTTTTACTTCAAGTTATACGTTCAATGTAATTCCTTTCATCGAATTCTATAAGTTTATTGAAAATCGGATTATGCTCGCAACTACTTGCTCAACTCGATCAAGCTAGCCTCTACAAAGGTCGATAACTAGTAATAACCTTGTCGAGAGAGCGTCCTAATCATTGATTAAGGTTGGATAGGCCAAACCCTAATCAACCTACATGCTGCTACTTCTATTGAGTTCGATAGCGGCCATATAGAATAGAAATCATGCGCATTAGGTTCTAGGATTCAATTGCATTGATTAATTAACAAAAAGTTCTCCAAATCTAGTAATTAGTGCATTCTAGCATAGCCATCAAACACACAACTACTATTGCCTCTTGTAGATATTGACTAAACATTCCATTAAACACATTGAAAGCAATGTATTCAACAACGATTGTGACAAAACCAAGCATTAGGCTATACATGTTCAAGATTTAGATCATTCAACATGCTTCAAGAATTAAAATCAGATTCAAGAAGGCTCAATTCAGATTGCAATTAAAAGGAAAGTAGAAATGTCAAAGGAATTTGCAAGAACCCTTGAAATAGAAACAAGATTTAATCAACTTCTCAAATTCATTGACAAATTGCATGAAGAATTACAAGAGTTTTGTTTACATTTCAAACCAAATATAAAATCTAACCTAAATTGGAGCAAGAATTACCAAAGAACTGAAACAACTCGGAGAGAGATCCCAACCTCCATGATTTTTCTTCCTCCATTTTTTACAAAAAATGAAAGAAATTCTTTTATAGTACACAGGCTAGCGTCATGACGCTAGGGTAGCATTGCAACGCTAAATCGATGAAAAGCATCAAAGTGTTGGGCTTACGTTGCAACACTGCCCCCTCGACACTTGTCAATGCAAGACGCACGCGGTGATGCGCATCAAAGTCCAGAGGTTGCAACGTTGTGGGGAGCGTTGCAACGCTGCCTTGTTTTGTAGTGAGATTGAACATTCTACCTTCAAGAATTGCGATACGCCTTTTCTAGGGTCGTGACATTGCATTCTCGATGGCATTTTGGTAATTTACTCTATTCTCTTCAAATTGTTGAATTTCTTGGCTATTTTGGATTCTTTTTGGCCCGATCTTCTCTTAATGACTCCTAAATACTTCGGGGACCGTTTTACCTAAAAAATAAGCATTTAAAACAAATAATCAATACAATTTTGTGGGAATTAAAATAGAAAATATGCATCCTTTAAGAACCTAACAAAACACCCCCAATTTAGCTCTTGGTCGTCTCGAGCAAGCCTAAACTAGAAATGTGCATACATTCAAGCAAAAACACGAATATCAAATGTGCATTCATTCAGAGAACTCATTCAAAAAATGTTTAGCATGTTCATGTGGGTTTCCCAAAAATTTGATTCATATCTCTCGTCTCAACAATCAAGTAAACAAATGATACAAATGGGCATTTAAACCTTAAAAAATTTTCTAACAAAGAATTGAAGTCTATTTTCGAAAAGAAAACGTCTTTTTCTTGTAAAGCCATAAACGAAAAGACCATCCAGTTTTAGTTTATTTAAAGGCTAAAACTAGTGGAAAGGCTGTATCCAACTCTCAATTCCTCTTCGCCCTACACTGGCTCAGTTATCGGTCTAGGATATACCTAACTTGCATTGGATAGAGGCAATTCTAATACAAGGGTGCCTTTTAAACTCACACACAAAAAACGAAATTGGCATTTCTTTTACTTAGAGGGATAGCTTTCACATTCACACCGCCCAGAACTTATCGGTCTTTTCTTGTGGGCCCTAACAGAAACACGACAGAGGTAGATCTTTTCACCTCTACACATGCACACACACACCCTTTAGTTAAGTTATGTTATTTTGTTGTGTCAATTAGCAAGCTTATCTCTTTTTTTTTTTTTTGTGCTAGCAATTTTTATTCACTAGGCCCTTTTTATACCTCTTTGTCTAGACTTGCCTTTAAAACAAGATGGTTGTTCCTAGACCAAAAGTTGTCCTATCGGGGTGACAAAGAAAATAAAGTAGATATGACATTTCTAAAAATTGGAGATTCTAAATAAATCTAAAGACCAAGTATTTAATTTCTTATGAAGTTAAAAGGAAAAGAAAGTTTCTTTTGAAAAATGAGTTTCAAATCTTGTAAGAGAATATTTTAAGAAGTTTAAAATTGGTTTGTATCATTACTTAAGAGAATGTGACATCAAAGTTCATTGATAAGAATCAAAAGATTGAGAAAATTAAATGAACATGGCAAACAAAGTGAATGTTATTCTTGAATGAATTAACATACTTAAAAAGCAAAAACGAGTCATATAAGAGAAATGATACCAAGACAATGATATTGTGTTTTTTTTTAAGAGAAAAAAGAAAAATCTCATAGGGATTTAATAGAGCCTAATCGAGATATACATTTTATCAAGATCACAAAATCCATATAACCCGAGCTCAAGTGCTCAAGGGTTCTAGACATGCAAAGATATCACAAAGCAATTTTTTTTTTCAGTATGGCTCATTTTTACAACCCTAATAAATGTCAAGAACATGCAATGTTCCCCACCCCCAACTTAAAAACTAAACATTGTCCTCAATGTTTAAAACTAAGAATTAAGCATAAAGATAAAATGAAAAAGGAACAGAAGAACTCTCCTGATTTCACGCAATGGGTGGTGGCAGACATTTTTCCTGCTTCTTTGTTTTTGTTTTTCTTTCATTCTTATTTAGTCCTATAAAAAAGAAAAGAAAAAGAAAAAGAAAGGAAAAGAAAAGCTACAAGAAAACGAAGAAAGTTAGTCTAAAAATTCTAAACCTAGAAAGCAAATAAAAAGTGAAAATGAAAAATGAAAGATAAAAAATAGGGAAAAAATGGAAGAAGATACCAAGAAAATATGTGTGATACCAAGTCAGTCCGAGTCAGGTGAGTCGGGCTTTTGCTGAAGATCATACTGAAAACCTATGCTAGCGTAGTAAAAACGATCTCTTTTGCACATAAAATCGGCAGTCCTTTGCATGCGCCTAACTTGGCGAGCAGCTTCACAGCTCACCCTTAAAGCTTCAGTGCCAGTTCTAAGTGCTTGCTCACTTAAGGTTTCACCACTAGTAAGTTGTTCATAAGGATGACCGAGAATTTCTATCCTAAGTGGTTCTTCTCTTAAATGCTCATCTTCCTCACCTAGCTCTTCTTCTTGTTGTTCATGGAGTTCCTCAACTCAACGCCTTGGAAGGCTGAGAAAGTAGTCTTAGAAATTGGAGCTTTACGCCCCATACGCTCCCCATTCCTAGGTATTTCTACCTCGGACCTTTGACACAACAAGGTTATTAAGCTAGGGTGTCCAAGGCTATCTATTGTAGAACAACGTCCACATCGTCTTATAGAAGCATGAATTACTCTCTCGATGTTAATGGACATACCTTGAATGAGACCGTAAAGAAGTTTGGCCCTATCTCAGGTCACATCGGTCAGTCTAAGGATAGGCATCAATCTGGAACATACAAAAGCATGCCATATTTGACCTACTACAGACATATCCGTAGATCTAAACCTTACTGCAACTCCACCTAAACATGCCCATTGAGCACCTTACCCACAGAAGGCTTCAATAACCTCCTATTTGTCCAGTGGTTGAGATAGAAACTGACTATACTCATCGTCAAACTGGGCTATAATGAAGGTTTCATTTATTCTAGAGGAAGAGACAGAGATTCTAACACCTCTTACTAAAGATACGTCTCTATCTAGGTCTATATTGGCATAGAATTCTCTAACCAAAGGAACGATAGCATCACCAGGGTTAGCTGCTAAGGCTTCCCATCCTCTCTCCCATATTTCATAAGTGATTTGAGGATAGAAATTTGGTTCTAAAGTTAAAGCTCGCTCTGGCACTAGGTTTATAAGAGCTACCACTTGATGGTATCAACTCTCTGCTCCCTAAAAAACAAACCTAGGAATATTAGACTCGGGATGTGGAGCAGAATTCCTACTACTTGAACTGGCAACATTTTTTACTTTCTTAGGCTTAGGACCTATGGAAAAGTTTTCTAAGAAAAATCACAAAACGGGGGTTGAAACCTAAGAAAATCCTAATTCCCTCTTCCAAAAAACTCTTAAACAAAATATTCTCCCACCTCTAATCGAATTAGAAACATGTAAGCAAGAAATTCCCAAACATATTATTGCTAACTATCCAAAACTTTACAATTCAAAAGAAAAGGCATTATTTTAAGCAAAAATTCAAACAAAAATTCAGATTTCTCACTAACAAAACTCAAATTTCTAACAAACTCAACTCAAATCACATTCAAGATAATCATAAAAAGTTAAAAGAAAGAGGAAAACACATTACCTTGGGTGTTTGAATCCCTTGCTTGAGAGGTAGAGAAAAGAAAGCCCTAGAATAGAGATTTGGTGAAAACCCAAAAATTTTCAAGGTATAAATCCTTGAAAAGTGAAGGAATTGAAGAGTCTGAAAGCAAAATAACTTGGATTTGAAGTGGGGATGAAGAATCGGTGAGAGGTAGGAAGAAAAATTGAGAGAAAATGAGTTGAAGAAGAGGAATGCTTCTTGAAAATGGCAGAATCTGCGTTTAAAATGCGATTCTGCCTCGCACGTCACGACGTTGGTTATCCATTGTTGCAACGTTGTGCCCTAAAAATATATATTTTTTTTCAACCAAAACTAAGACTAAAAACTTAGAGAGATCACTCTAAAAATAAAACTAATTCTAAACAAATTAAATCTAAAAATGAAAAACTTAGAAAAAGAAATTGTTTATTAAAAGAAAACTTAAAGATTTTGTTTTAGTTTTGACGCTTGGCTACCTTCAGGAAGGGCAAATTTTTAACATCAATTGCTTGACATGACCCGTCTTTTATGTCTTTCAAGGTACATAAAAATTTTCATACTTCTCCGATCCTCTCTTAGATGAATCTATATAGCCTGGAAGGGCTATAAGAGAACTCATCCTCTTTCGAGAACCAGATAGATTGAATTTGGATTTTTTAATATTTGGTAAAAAAAAAAAGGGAAAAAGAAAGAATTAAAAAACTCAACAACTGACTCTGACTTATAAGGAAAATACGAGCAGTAATCAAAGATGCAAGAAATTCTAGGAGTAAGAATTGTTCTAGGCTCGGAAGCCTCTAACTGTTTTACCTGAGATTCCTTAAGATGTGGTACGAGCTCATACTTATCCCTACTTACTTGTTCTAAATATGGCATGAAATAAACATCATCTTCCTTGTCGATCCAAGGAAACTCATGTCTAGAATAGAAGTTATCTTGCTGGAAACTCGATGATTCTTGAAAAAGATTATAATGTTCTTGCACAAACTCACAAGAGTATTAAAAAAGTTCATCAACTAAATTCTCTGAAGAATTACCTAAATTGGTATAAGGATACAACATTGATAACGGGGTTTGGTTAGGCATCTCCCAAGGAGCATAGTATTCGTGCTCAGCACCACGTGAATCCTATGTGTGTTTAGTAACCAAAACTTGAACAAGAGAGCTTAGTTCATTTATTTCACTTTTAAGCTCATTAAATTCTCTTATTTCTTGTTTTCTTTGATGGGCTGCATACATCGCTTGAGCACGTAATAGATGTTCATGTCCGTCATATTAAAACAAGTAGACACAAAGAAAAGAAAATATTTTTGGTGTTTTAAGGGTTGCTAGTCAAATTACCTAAGAAAATGATTAAATGGCTTGGCTTTCCCAGCAACGGTACCATTTTGTTCGGTTGTTAAGTAGGTGTCGTTAGTTCTACCTAACCCGAAACAAACAATATTTATAAAGATCGAACAACAACCTAACTAACTCGTAGTTAAAGTGAAAGTAAGAGGTCAATCCACAGGTAAGGTTTTAATTCATATCCTTTCTTAACTAACCTTGACTATTAAATTAATAAAATGGGGGGTTGATAAAATTGAACTGAAAGTACTAGAAATAAAAAAAAATAGAGGATGAATGTAAACAAGTAAGGAATGATCTTACTTCTAATTCAAGTTAGACGTTCAATGCAATTCCTATCATTGAATTCTAAAAGTTTATTGACAATCGAATTATGCTCGCAACTACTCGCTCAACTCAATCAAGCTAGCCTCTACAAAGGCTGATAACTAACAATAACCTAGTCAAGAGAACGTCCTAATCATTAATTAAGGTTTGATAGACCAAACCCTAGTCAACCTACATGCTCCTACTTCTATTGAGTTCAATAGCGGCCATATAGAATAGAAATCACGCTCATTAGGTTCTAGGATTCAATTGCGTTGATTAATTGTTAAGATAGCTTACTCAATTAACTAAAATTTCACCAAATCTAGTAATTAGTGCATCCTAGGATAGCCATCAAAACACAACTACTATTGCCTCTTATAGATCTTGGCTAGACATTCCATCGAACATATTGAAAGTAACGTATTCAACAACGATTGTGACAAAACCAAGCATCTAGGCTATACATGTTCAAGATTTAGATCCTTCAACATGCTTCAAGAATTAAAATCAGATTCAAGAAGGCTCAATTCAGATTGCAATTGATAAGGAAAGTAGAAATCTTAAAGGAATTTACAAGAACCCTTGAAATAGAAACAAGATTCAATCAACTTCACAAATTCATTGACAAATTGTATGAAAAATTACAAGAGTTTTGTTTACATTTCAACAAAAATATAAAATCTAACCTAAATTGGAGCAAGAATTATCAAAGAAGTGAAACAACTCGGAGATAGATCCCAACCTTTGTGATTTTTCTTCCTCCCCATTTTACAAAAATGAAAGAAATTCTTTTATAATACGCAGGCTAGCGTCACGATGATGGGGTAGCGTTGCAATGCTAAATCAATGAAAATCCTTAAACCATTGGGCTTGCATTGCAACGCTACCCCCTCAACACTTGTCAATGCAAGGCGCGCACATCAAAGTCTGGAGCGTTGCAACGCTTCCCTGTTTTGCAGTGAGATTGAACATTCTGCCTTTAAGTATTGTGCAACGTCTCTCCTAGGGCCGTGATGCTACATTCTCAATGGCATTTTGGTGATTTACTCAATTCTCTTCAAATTGTTGAATTTCTTGGCTTTTGGATCCTTTTTGGCCCGATCTTTCCTTAATGACTCCTAAATGCTTCGAGGACCGTTCTACCTATAAAATAAGCATTTAAAACAAATAATCAACATAATTTTGGGAGAATTAACATAGAAAATATGCATCCTTTAAGAACCTAACATGTTACTCGAAGCACACTGCACGATGGCATGGACTTTCATGCTCATCGTATAGTCCTAAGCTACATGATCATTTACACTCAACACTCGTTGCTCGATGAACAGAAGGATTGCTACAGAATCAAGTGACGAGGCTTCAAGGTGGGTGGTTCAAGACCCAGTTCACTTGTTCAAACTAGTTGACTTAAACGTTTGTAATAGTTTACCATTTCTTTACCGATTTTGAGATAAACTGTCCCGGTCCATCAACTTTTATTAAATATGCATGTGATGTATGTTTATATTATATGCCATAATGTATGTCATATAGTTTTAAAATCCATCATAGGTTATGCATTTTTCATGCATCATTTTTACGTTATAAGAGTTATAATATATTAGTATCCATGATTAAATTACCTAAAGTATGCTCATGCATCATATAATATAAAAGTTATAATATATGCATGTGTCAAAGCATATCCATGCATCATTTATATTATAAATGTTATGATATAAGGTTGTTGTTAGCATGGAATATATGTTTAGTTCATTACTTAATTATATAAAAGTTATATATTAGTAATGAATAAACATTGCATGAAGCATGACACTTAGGTTTATTTATAAATGTTACAAAAAGCTTATGTATGTCTAGCTAAGCAATATGGAATGGTTTTAATTGTTTCATTTTTAATAAAGGTTATAATGAAATTAGAATTAAAATCGATAATAAAGAGTTGCATGCACACATTAGGCTTTAATCATCTTTTAAAAATGTTTTAAAATTTGATTGAGATAGACCAAAGATCACATTTCTAATGAGAATAGAAATCTAGGTTTAATCTTTTAATTCGGTTTAAAAGGATTAAATTGACTAATAAAAGATTAAGTATGTAACAAATGTATTTATAAGGGACCTTTTGGTTAAGGCTGGTTCTAGCTGGGCTGGGGTACTTAAGTCGGTGGAAACACCACACCCCTACCTAGGAACCTACCTAGAAAGGTGAATTAGATAGATTTGTTATATGCATGCAAATTTGATGAAAGTATGTTAAAGTGTTTAATAAGACTTGAATCAAACTTGTGAAATCATTAAAAGTAAGTGTTATTTTTTAGCAAATTAAACAAATCACTTCGATAAAATCAGTAATGGATTTTCTAAGTTAATGAACCCTAGGTAGAACATTTAGTGGGAGGTAATTGAGGTATATGATACTTCACTATACTTCTACACGTTTCTCCCTAAAAGTTCACACCATGAGTTCAATCCTCGACTTCGAGGCACCACTGGAGTGTCCTCCTATAGATGGCATTTGGGTAGGTCAATAACAAGGTGAATGGAGAGAATGTTCATAGTAAGTGGGAGCAGGATGTGTGACAACATATCCCTCGGTATCTCTCATTAGGTTGAATAAAGTTTTTGTGCATCGCCTCGTGGCACCCTAGGAGTGTCCCCTAAAAGGATGGCAGTTTTGCACAACTTTTTATTTGATCTCCAAAAATAGATAGGGTTGCTTTAGTCTCTTGTCCTAATCGGCTTTTTCCTAAGGTTGGCTCATTAGGGTGGGACTCTATATAGTTTTGTATCAATAGCAGCAGAAGCACAAGGATCATCTAAGCATTCAAATTCACTAATTTTGGCATAATATAAAGCATGCTTCTGCAGGAAAAATGGGTTTCAAGACATACCTCTTGTAGAACTTCTTCAAAGCTCCTTCTCTAGCAACAATCTTCTCCATATCTTGTTGTAGACCACCTCAAGATCTTTCCATTATTCTCTTGGTGCTCTAGATTGAGTTGTGGGACTCAAAACAAGCTTGAATCAAGGGATGAAGGAGAAAAGCTCATTGCTGCAACCTTGTTGAAGAATCTTTCTTCAAACCAGTTTTTCTCTCAAAACTATTTTGATTGCAAGCCTGATTTTCACTCCAATCTTCTTATTATATTGCAGATCAACATGCAAAGAGAAGAGTTGCATGAGTTGCAGCTCATGCTTGGAGAACACAAGGCCAAGACAATGCAATATGTGTGAGCTACTTGGTGACGGATAATGGAAAAATCCATTTTTCCATTTTGTATTTTTATTTTTCAATTTTTCCAATTTTATCTAAAAACAAAATTTTGATTTAAAAAATCTATTTGATCTTAAAAATAAAAAATTAATTAATTTCATAAATTAATTATTAAATAAAACTTAATTAATTTAATATCAAATATTAAATTAATTTTAACACATATCCATCTTTATATATTTAAATCATATTTAAATATATAAATTCTNATTTAATATCAAATATTAAATTAATTTTAACACATATCCATCTTTATATATTTAAATCATATTTAAATATATAAATTCTCCTATTCCATTTAATTCTAAAATTAAACATAATTATATCTCATATAATTACTAATTTCCTTAATTCTAATTTGATCGTTTCAAATTAACTTATCACGCTATTCTAGAGCTAGTCCGTTACAAGCTAGTAGAGGGACCTTGTGGTCCTACAGATCATGGGCTCTAACGATCTGAGATTAATTGGCTAAACTCATTAGACCAAATTAATCTCCATTCGTTAATTAATGTGTCACTCCACTAAAGGTCATAGTTTCACTCCTCTCACTGTAGATATATTATGTCCACATGATTTAACCATAATCAGCAAGTCGACCCTTCATAGGTTGTTCGGAATAACAGCTGGGTTAAATATATGTTTTACCTTCGAGATTACGTCTTATTCCTCAAATCCCTACTGATTCTCTAATGAACAACTAGTTTGTGATCCAATCACCAAACCAAACTCTCTCAACCCAATGAGAGGGTGGGGCCCCTTGCTCAAGATCTGGATTCAGTACTTGAGAGAACAACCTTTCTCATATCCCTAAATCGGGTAGGTGTGAACTCCTTCTTGCACCCTATGTCCCCAGCTATCTATCCGATCTTACCCCTAAAATGGGAGTCTTATTGAGTCGGCGCTGTTGAGCCAACCCTCAACTATGCAAATCTATGGGCAATCCCGAATAAACAGAAGTTCATAGTTAGCTCA
Organism: Benincasa hispida; assembly: GCF_009727055.1. NCBI lineage: Eukaryota > Viridiplantae > Streptophyta > Magnoliopsida > Cucurbitales > Cucurbitaceae > Benincasa > Benincasa hispida. Next base: position 55,640,501 of record NC_052353.1, on the reverse strand, counting down.
GGATTAAGATCGAGTTACCTAGGTCATCTAGGTGAAATAGTCAGTCTTAAACAGTAAACAACGTTATAAAGTAAGAGTGATTTATTTCTTGGTCCTGATCTTATGCAAACTCATTGCATAGGACGCCTCTACTCCTCATGTCATAACATGTACGAATTAAGATCACATCGTATGTAGCACTTTACAACTCTTTGTAACAAAAATAGAGTAGGTCGCATCCAATGGTGTAAGGTACCCAACCTCATTCATGTACCATAGATCATTTTGACTATTTACTCGAACCTGATCCACTCTTATGTCTCCAATAAAGTTCAAGTACTCATACAATAGTCATGGGTCTTAGTTTATTAGAATTAGACTTTCATACAATTTATGAGATCAATAACAAGTATGTTGATTATAGAAAATGTTTATCATTTTACAAACTGCGAGTTTTTAGGACATAAAACCCAACACTCTAGGGCCTAAAATGAGGAATTACACGTACACAGAATTGTTAAGGATATTACTAAATTCTAGACCGAACAATGATAATTGTTAGATTCAGTTACAAGGAGTTATTTTTGTCTAACGGTTGAGATTGTCTCATTCTAGTGAAGGGGCACTTGATCACCCTATGGTGACTATTGTCCTGCCCTCACTGGAGCATCATTGTAAAATAGATGTCAATTAGGGTACACTAGAATTATTTTGCTAAAACTTATTTGGTTTCTAAAAGGGAGGTTATCAATACTTCATCACTTTTACTGATGATTATTCGAGGTATGGGTACATTCATTTAATGCAACATAAGTCTAAGTCCTTTGAAAAGTTGAAAGAGTTCAAGGCTGAAGTTGAAAATGCATTAAGTAAAATGATTAAAATGCTTCGATTTAATCGAGGTGAAGAGTTTTTGGATTATGAGTTCCAGAACTATATGATAGAACATGTAATAGTTTCCCAACTCTCAGCACCTGGTACATCTCAGCAGAATGGTGTATCAGAGAGAAGAAATTAAACCCTTTTGGACATGGTTCGGTCGATGATGAGTTACACTTCCTTACCTGACTCGTTTTGGGTTTTGCAGTAGAGACTATAGCTTATATCTTAGACTGTGTTCCCTCCAAGATTGTTTCCAGAGAACCTTTGGAGTTGTGAAATGGTTGTAAAGCTAGTTTACGTCATTTTCGTATCTGGGGTTGCCTAACACATGTACATGAGACTAATCCTAAGAAACTGGAATCACGTTCGAGGTTATACTTATTTGTAGGCTACCCCAAGGGAACAAGAGGAGGTTATTTTTATGATCCTAAAGAAGAAAAAAAAGTGTTTGTATCGAAAAATGCTACTTTTCTTGAGGAGGATCATATAAGGGAGCATAGACCTAGAAGCAAAATTGTTGAATAAGCTTTCCAAAATACTATTGAATCTTCAATAAGAGTTGTTAAAGAGCCTACTACCTCAACAAGAGTTATTGACTAGGTTCATCTAGTAGGTCAAATCCATCTCAAATGTTAAGGGAACCACGACGTAGTGGGAGGGTTTCAAACCCACCTATTCGCTATATGGGTTTAACTGCAATCCTAGCTATGGTAGCTGATGGCGAGGTTAAGGATCCACTGTCTTACAAGAAGGCAATGGAAGATGTTGACAGAGATGAATGGATCAAAGCCATGGATCTTGAAATGAAGTCTATGTACTTCAATTCAGTTTGGGATCTTGTAGATCATCTTGAGGGGTTAAACCTATAGGTTGCAAATAGATCTACAAGAGGAAATGGGGTACTGATGGAAAGGTGCAAATCTTTAAGGCTAGACTCGTGGTAAAGGGTTATACCCAGGTAGAGGGAGTCCACTATGGGGAGACTTTCTCGCATGTTGCCATGCTAAATTTTATTCAGATCCTCCTATCCATTGCCTCATATTATGACTGTAAGATATGACAAATGGATGTCAAAACTGCTTTTCTGAATGGCAATCTTGAGAAGACCATTTATATGGTGCAGCCTGAGGGATTCATAGTCCAAGGTCAAGAGCAAAAGGTTTGCCAGTTGAATTGGTCCATTTATGGACTGAAACAGGCATCTCGATCTTAGAATATGAGGTTTGATACTATGATAAAATCTTATGGCTTTGATCAGAATGTTGATGAACCTTGTGTCTACAAGAAGATTATCAACAATTCAGTAGTTTTCCTAGTGTTATATGTAGATAATTTCCTACTCATTGGGAATGATGTAGGCTTACTGACTACAGTTAAGAACTGGCTAGCGACTCAATTCCAAATGAAAGATTTGGGAGAGGCTCAATTTGTTCTTGGTATTCAGATCTTTCGGGATCGAAAGAACAAAATGGTAGCACTGTCTCAAGCATCGTATATTGACAATATGTTAATCAAATATTCGATGCAGAACTCCAAGAGTGACCTATTGCCTTTCAGGCACAGAGTTACCTTGTCTAAGGAACAATGTCCTAAGACACCTCAAGAGGTTGAGGAATGAGATGGGTCCCCTATGCCTCTGCTGTAGGCAGTTTAATGTGCCTCTCCTGTAGGTAGTTTATTGTATGTGATATTATGTACTAGACTTGACACCTGCTACGAGGTGGGGATAGTTAGCAGATATCAGCCTAATCCAGGATATGATCATTGGACAGTCGTCAAGAACATCCTCAAATATCTTCGGAGAACGAAGGACTACATGCTTGCGTATAGTTCCAAGGATTTGATCCTTATTGGATACACTGACTCTGATTTTTAAACTGATTGGGATTCTCAGAAATCCACTTCATGATCAGTGTTCACTCTTAATGGAGGGGCTGTAGTATAGCGAAGCACCAAGCATGGGTGCATCGCGGACTCCACCATGAAGGCCGAGTATGTAGCGGCTTGTGAAGCTATAAAGGATGCCGTTTGGCTCAGGAAATTCTTGACTGATATGGAAGTTGTTCCAGACATGTCAAAGCCTATCACACTTTATTGTGATAATAGTGGTGCTGTGACAAATTCCTGTGAGCCTAAGAGTCATAAGTGCGGCAAGCACATTGAGCGAAAATACCATCTCATCCGAGAGATTGTGCATAAAGGGGATGTGATTGTCACGAAGATAGCTTCGAAGCACAACGTTGCTGATCCGTTTTCAAAGGCCCTTACAGTTATAGTGTTTGAGGCTCACCTGCAGAGTATGGGTCTATGGGACAGACCACGACTGGACTAGGCAAGTGGGAGATCTTGTACTGGGCGTATTGTGCCCTAGTTTATTGTTTTGTGTACTTTTAATTCAATTATCTTGTACACTTCACTAGTTTTAGGATAAGTGGAAGATTGTTGGGGTTGATGCCTTAAATCTTGTAGGATTCTATGTTTGTAAACTTGTATGAACAAACATTTATGTGATTAATAACATATGATATTTTATTCACTCCTGTCTATGAAATATACGATATTTTAGTTGCATTAACCACAAACCAATAAACTAACATCCATGGTTATTGTTGTAACTTAAACATGCATGTGAAGACATATAGGTAGATCATGTTTAAGTGATAACCTAAATGGTCTGTAGTATATGGATAAGGATGGGTACCTTATCCTAGTGACACTACGAGTATGACCCACTTTGTAGATGTTACAAATATTGTAAAGTGCTACAAATGATCTGATCCTGATCATTCATGTATTAGACATGAAAGCGAGGATATTCTATACAAAGGAGTTTGTATAAGACCAGACCACGAAATGTTTAGTCTCGTTATATTAATGCCGTTCATAATTGAGACTTTCATTTCACTAGGAGGACTATAGATAACATGACCTTAATCTTGAGTGAGTTGTGAACTCCTACCTATGAGGGCGGTTCTTTGATTTGCATGGGTGAAAGTAGCCAGATCACCGACCCAACAAGCCTACCATTTTGGAGATTCGTCTGATTGGGGAGTTGGGAACTCAACTATACAAGATGGAATTCACTCCTTCCCCGAAGTAGGGGTAAGTAGATAAATTGCTCCCTTAAGGGCTGATTCCGGGTCTTGAACTGTTGGGAATGTCCTAGAACTCGCAGTTCGTAAATTTTATGTTAAACTAACTATTTATCAATAAAATATTATTGAGTGTCTTATTCAATAAAGTTGTTGATTTTGCATTCTATTATGAAAATCTAATAAACATATCCATGGCTATAGTATGAATACTTTAACTTTATGTGGTGACAAGATTAAGTTAATAGTATATAGCCTAAATGGTCTATAAGTATATGGATGAAATTGGGTATCTCATCCTGGTAACACTATTGAATGCGGCCCATTTTGTATAGATAATAAAAATAATGTGATCCACAGATCATTCATGTAGAGATATGTGAGTGAGGATCTATGCAATGAGTTTGCATATAGACTGGACCACGAAACAGCCACTTTTCTTTATAATGACCATTTACTGTTAAAACTGGCTATTTCATACTTAAAGTAACCTACGATAACTCGATCTTAATCCTAAGCTAGCTATGAACTCCTATTTATTCGGGATTATCCTTTGATCTGCGTGGGTGAGAGTAGTCTCACAGCACAGCTCAATAAACCTTCCATTTTGGGAATAAGACCAGATGGATAGCTGGGGACATAGTCCTGCAAGATAAAATTCACTCCTACCTATTTTAAGGATTAGTAGATAAGTTGTTCTCTTAAGCGTTGATTTCAGGTATTGAACAATCGGGTCCCCACCTTCTCATGACATAGAAGGACATGATTCATAAGTAGTGTTATGAATTGAATTGTTCATTAGAGGGTCAGTGGAAACTTAAGAAACGAGATGTATTTACAGGGGTAAAATGGTAATTTTGACCCAACTGTAATTACGAATGACCTGTAAAAGATTGACTTACTGATTATGGTTTATATGGACAAAAATATCTACAGTGAGGAGAGTGCAACTATCGAGCTATAGTGGTGTGTCTTGATAATTAACGAATAGCAATTAATTCGATTAAAGAGTTTTAACGAATTAATTATAGATCGTTGGAACTCATGATCTGTAGGTCTATTAGGTCCCTCTACTAGCTCATTAAATTAGAATAACAAATTGAGTATTGATGTATGAAATTAGGGTTATGAATTTGAAATGTTCAAATTCAATTTTAGGGTTTTCGATTGATTGTATATGATACAATTATAAATGTTTAATTTAATTGAAATTAAACGAAATTGGAAAAATATTAAATATTAAATATGATATTAAATACAAAATTGATTCATTGGTAATATTAATATTTTATTAATTTAATATTTAGATATTAAATTAATATTATTTTAATTAAAAATTATAAAAATAGTTTTAATTAAAATTAATTATTTTGAATTAAATTTATAAAATTAATTTAAATAAAATGATTTTTTGAAATCATTTCAGGTTAATGGGTTTGTCCATTTTTGGGAAAAACCTACTATCACATTTGTTGGATAATCACCAAATTCCATTTCTAGTTTGCAATGATCTTTAAGTTGGAGCTGTTCTTCATGCAACCCTATACTTTTGCATGCATTCTACCTAATAAAGGAGCTCCATGCATAAAGAACTTTAAGGATTTTGTGATATGCTTGTTGAAGTGAAAACTTGAAAACCCTACATACCTTTCTCACTTGTTTTCATCAATTCAACTATTTAAGTGTTTCCACCACATGTTCTAGCTTGAGCATAGTAGAAATCTCAGTGATAGTGCTCTCAGTGATTTAAGCTCTATCTTGGTAGATTTCAGCGGAATTGGTGGAGAAATCTTCAAAGGTAATATGTGTTTTAGAATATCATATGAACAACATGCTTAAAACTCAAATTAAATGCAGTTTAAGCGCTTATTGATTATGTAGTCTTCCGTTGCATGATATATCGTTTCTTCAGAACAATGTGGTGCCACACCTCTCCTAGCCGAGAGGGGTTAAGTCATAGTGGGACTATGATCTATTTTCCATAAAAGGGATCAGTGGTACTTAAGAAGTTAGATGTAACTACAGGGACAAAATGGTAATTTGGCCCAGCTGTACTTACGAATGATTTGTGAAGGATCATCTTACTGTTGATTAGTTATATCTGATGGACATAGAAATATATTTGTAGTGCGAAGAGTGTAGCTGTCGGTCTTTAGTGGAGTGCCAGATAGTTAACGGATGATGGATAATGTGATTAAAGAGTTTAATAAGTTATTCACATATCGTTGGAGCTTCAAGCTACAAGTCCATAAGGTCCCCTTGGTAGCTCAATGGATTTAGTTAAAAATTAGTTTTTGGGTTAATTTGAAATGTCAAATTAATAAGAGGAAATTTAATTATGTATGATATAATTAAATTATATATGATATAACTGACATAACATATTTGATACATTATTGTTTAATTGGAGGAATAAATATTTGAATATGATTCAAATATATTTTCTATGAATAAGATTCATAGTTATTAAATTTAATATAAATATGATTTATATTAAATGCCATAAAATAGAGAAAAAGAACTATGGTTTATATATTGTATATGATTCAATATTAAAATTATAGGTTATAAATATAATATAATAAGTTACTTATCATATTTATTTATAATTTATTAATTATTTGATAATTATCCTTTTTTCTCTCTAACCACCATAGTGAGAAGTTATTCAGTTTTATGACAAATTAAAATGAAATGAAATAAAATTTGATTTTATTTATATTCAAGCGACAAGCATTCATGTTTTGAGGTACTACACGAGTGCTTGGAGACCCTATGCGATAGACTCGCTTCTCTAAATGATCAAGAGATTTTGCTACGTGATAGTTTTGTTTTTCTCGATCGTCTTCCTCATCCAACTCCAAACTCCCCTCTAATCAAAATTAGCCAGAGCCCACTACTCCTGGATTCTCACACGGAGAATACCAAGGTCACTAAGTGGTAGTGTCCTTTTTTGGTTTGAGTTTGCATTGTTGTTTGTTTGGAGTGTTCGTGACTTGTTCGATGCATTCGTGAACGAGTTAGTTCGAGGGATTAACTTGAAGAACAGTTCTTCAAAGGTATAATCTCTAAACTCTTGTTTATTTATTGAATAGCATGTTGTGATTTATGTTTTGTGCATAATCTGTTTGTTTCACTATAAATGTATGTGTTCAATCAAAATGGGATTTGGACGATCCGCTTCCTCTCAAATGTCCTTTGTAAAATAAGTTCCTTCAATTGGTATCAGAGCCAGGTTATGTTCTGATATCCAAATTCCATTTTCTGTATTGAATTTTGTTTACAGTTTGGTGGGTTTTAAGTTTCCGCAATGCATTTAACTATTAAATGTATATGGATGTTGTTGATGGATGTTTCGAGATAGTTGTCTCTTTTATGGCTTTCTGTTTACATTTACAAAAGTTAATTGTAAGGGCCCCTGCATTTTTGGGCATTATTTCTTACAAACGAGTCAGTATTCATTTAGAGCCTTTGAGTCGTTCGTGAAGAAGCTTCAGAGGCAAGAATTGCAATTCGCTTCAATGGAGAAGACGAAATGGTGGTTGCATCGTGTGGCTTAAGCTAGATGATCGTTTAGATTTGGCTATGCGTTCTTGTTCTGCGCGATCGTATAACATTTGCTAAACGATCTACGCGATCGTGTAAAACGTTTACTCGATCGTGTTGCATTGGCTGCATGATCGCATAGACGCTCGAGGGTAAACAATCACGCGATATTTGATACTCGACGCAAGGCATGCGCGTTAAACGATCGTGTAGGCTATCATGCTCATCGCATAGCCATTAGCTACACGATCGCATAGTATGCGATACTCGGGGCTTGCTATTTGATTATGCAGACTATCATGCTCATCGCATAGTCGTTAGCTACACGATCGCATGACATACGTTACTCAAAATGCGTTGCACGATCGTGTGGACTTTCAGGCTCATCACATAGTCTTTTATAGTAGATTAGCTTTTCTTTTTCGGTTTTGAGATAAACTATCTCGATCCATCAACTTTTATTAAATATGCATGTGATGTATGTTTATATTATATGCCATAATGTAAGTCATATAGTTTTAAAACCCACCATAGGTTATGCATTTTTTAATGCATCATTTTTATATTATAAGTGTTATAATATATTAGTATGCTTAATCACTTAAAGCATGCTTATGCATTATATAATATAAAAGTTATATTATATGCATGCATTAAAGCATATTCATGCATCATTTATATTATAAATGTTATAATATAAGGTTATATGTTAGCATGGAATGTATGCTTAGTTCATTACTTTATTATATAAATGTTATATATTAGTAATAAATAAATATTATATGAAGTATGACACTTAGGTTTATTTATAAAACTTATAAATAACTTATGTATGTCTAACTAGCAATGTGAAATGGTTTTAATTGTTTCATTTTTTAGAAGAGTTATAATTAATGAAATTAGAATTAAATCAATAATAAAGAGTTGCATATAAACCTTAGGTTTTAATCATCTTTTAAAAATATTTTAAAATTTGATTGAGATAAACCTAAGATCAAATTCTAGTGAGATTAAAAATCTAAGTTTAATCTTTTAATTCGGCTTAATAGTATTAAATTGACTAATGAAAGATTAAATATGTAACAAATGTATCCATAAGGGACCTCTTGGCTAAGACTGATTTTGGTTAGGCTGGGGTATTTAAGTCGATGGAAATGTCACACCCCTACCTGGGAACATACCTAGAAAAATGAAATAGATAGATTTGTTATATGTATGCAAATTTGATGAAAGTCTGTTAAAGTGTTTAATAAGACTTGAATCAAACTCGTTTAATCATAAAAAATCAAGTGTTGTTTTTAAGCAAATTAAACAAACCACTTAGTTAAAATCAGTAGCTGGATTTTCTAAGTTAATAACCCTAGGTAGAACATTCAGTTGGAGGTAAATGGGATATATGATACTTCACTTTACTTCTACATGTTTCACCCTAAAAGTTCACACCGTGAGATCTATCCTCGGCCTCGAGGCATCTCTGGAGTGTCCTGCTACGGGTGGCATTTGGGTAGGTCAATACCAAGGTGAATGGAGTGAATGTTCATAGTAAGTGGAGCGAGACGTGTGATAACATATCTCTTGATCACTTTCATTAAGTTGGATAAAGTTTTTGTGCATCGCCAAATGGTACCTTGGGAGTGTCCCCTAAAGGATGGAAGTTCTTCATAACTCTTTATTTGATCTCCCGAAATGGATAAGGATGTTAAGAAATTATGGACTGAACAACGGTGATTATTAGATTCAGTTACAAAGAGTTGGCTCAACAAATTGCATATTGCAAAAATATAGTCGAATCAAGTTGTGAATCACATAAATAAATCCCAAACTTCAAGATCTTCAGCTTTACCTGACCTTCCACAGGCTCATAAACATTCCAGAAAACATAAGTTTGGATCACATTCAAACCTCCACGTCTCGTCTTGTCTAGAATATCTAGCCACATCTGCAATCCAATTTCGAAAACAACATTTCCCTCCGTTTCTTTTAATCTAAAATTTAGAGATTAAGATGTTGTTTCAATAGTTTTTATATCAATTCCTCCTCAACTTTTTACAAACAAAACCAAGGATTTCTTCGACATATACCTCTGGAGTACTTCTTGGATAATGAATGGAACCAGAGAACAGAAGCTCTCTTTTACCATTAATGATAAGCGATCTAACATCATAAGTAACTCCAGTATTATTGCCACCAGGACCATAACACTAATACCAAAAGCCGGCATGGAAAGAATATAAAGAACAAGCATCTCTCTATAAACTGCCATAGAAATAAAGTCATGTATAGAGAGTAACAGGGACAAAGCAAATTAGAGGAAACAGGGGTAGGAACAGGAAACTCAGAGATTGAAAAGAAAGCACATGGAAGATTGGAATGAGCATTCAAGGGCTAGCAAGCCTTCAGAGTTGGAGGCTTTCAAGAAGCTGAATTGAAATGGAAATTGACATGGAATTATATAGTGTAACCATAGAATTGATACTTGAAAATGAATGTGGATCCGGAGCAATTCTTGGATTTGAAGGTGAAACTGGAAGTTTCAATCTCTTGGTTGTGAAGCTCTTTGCCATATTTGGAGATTCTAAAATGAAAATGAAAAAAAAATGAAAGCTAAAAATGGAGGTTTCAAAAAGATTTTTCGAAATTGGTAGGCTCTAATCAACGAGTTTCAATACTCTGCTGCCACTTACTTCGAATGTCATGTGTCTTCCACCAATGGTTGCGCTCCACGTTAAGTTACCTTTTCCTTAATACAACTTTAGAAAGAAACTAAAATGATACTACATATGATATAATATAATATATCCCAACTACTTGGCTATTTTATATTTAACATAAAATATGAATATATACGATTCAAACATTAACCCTCCTTTTGATATTTTAAATTATCAAGAACCAAATAAATTAAAATGCACAAGAAACATTTATTTCTTTTTTTCCCTTTATATTTAAGAAAATTGATAAATTTTTATTGCAAAATGATTTATTATGCGAATATATATCAATTGGACACATTTAAAAGAAATCCTAGAAATTAAGATTTTTTTTAAAAAATTTTTTGGGACATTTTAAGTGGTGCTAAAATAAGTTTTAAATCTCAACTGGTAATGCTTTCATTGTTGTAACAATATTTTCTTTATATTCTCTTTGTATATTCTACCAATATTTTTACTAACTAGTATCCATATTAATGTTGGATTCTTTAATTTAAAGCAATATTGCTTACTAATGGAAAAAGCATTTTTTACCTTCATTTTTTACTCTCATTCTTGTCAAGGGGACATAAAAATTTAATTTCGATTTCAAAAATAAAAGATTAGAATAAAGAATAAGACAAGGCTCGAGAAATTGTGAGACTATATTAATGAAAATAAAAGTTAAGAGTTGAGATTGAGAGTAAGAAAATAGAAAAAGTTCTATTGATTACGAATTTAAATAATAAATGACCAAAAGGGATGGGGAAAAGGTGTATGTGTATGTGGGGAGAGACAAAAAAAAGGAGAAGAAGAAAAGTAGAAAAAGAAAAGAAAGAAAGAAGTAAAACTTTGAGCTTCAAGAAGCCCAAACCCTGAAAATGATGTGATTTTTGAAACATGTTGTTAGAAGCAAACATAATGTGTATACCAACCTCTCCCTGATCTCTTCCTTCTTTCTTTAAAATATTTGCCCATTCAGATTCTAAGCACTACATTTTGCTTGTATTGCTAGTGTCTTCTCATCACATTCATTTTTGAAGTTGTTGAATGCATCTATTGGCACTGAACAGTTTTCTTTACCCAAACAATGCTGCAAAAAAAACCCCATTTGAAAAGCTTAATCAAACAAAAAAAGGGATTTGTATTTGTATTAGTTTCTTTTACCTGTTCGACAAGTTTTTGTGTATCGGACGATGAGTGGCATTTCCCGTGTTGATAGTTTCCACAAACACCAGAAGGATCACCGTAGCTCGCAAATTCAATAGAGGTGATCTTTTTGTCGTGAGGACATTGGAGGTGGGCACCTGTTTTCACGTCATCTATTACAGCTCTGAATTGCTTGTCTTTCCTTTCCCAGGACTTGACATTTGGTGGATGATATTCGGTAATGAAGCTACAGATTATGTCTCTGTTCACGAGTACTATTTCGACCTTTTCAGGTGTGTGATTCTCTTCTTCCAATATTACCAGTAGATTTTCTGATGGCTTTATGAAGGTTCTAGGAATGTGGTACCTGAGAAAGAGCAACATTTTTTTCGTTGGACAAAACTTTTTTGAATTTTGAGTTTATAGAGATGTTAATGAGTAGGGAAAAGGAGAAGGGTGGTTTCTTACTCTGATTGAGTAGGCATTTTTAGAGGGGATAAGTAGGACATCCAATACCGACCGATGCTTTTACCATTCACCCAAATTTGTCCCTTCCCCATTCCATTCATTCTAATAGCCACAGGGTCATTTCCTTCTGGAGCATCAAAATATGTCTGCAAGATTAATGAGTGAGTTTAGTTGAATCAATAGTATCTCCATGGAGTTGGTACATTTTATCTCCAATGCCAAAACTGAGAAAAGAGTTGATAGAACTGTTTATTATCATTACCTTGAACCATGTGAGAGCAGTTTTTTCTTCCTTGATTTCGCTCCAGTTAACTCGGTGTGATCCTCCCTGAGTGAAAGCTTTAACTTTTTCTCCATTCAGACCAACCTGCAAGAGTGTGAGTATTTAAGTTGTACAACCTGTGACGTATGTTTTGCAAATCAACTTCATTTACTTGATTAGTTAGGTATGAAAGGGCTACTTGTAATATTACCTGGTGTCCCCAGCCATTTTTAGAAATATCAAGTGTTCCGGTATTTAAACCAAGGATTGTTATAAATCGAGGCCCTGCAAATCTGTGTTCCATGTATGCTCCACTATCCTGCATTATTGACAAAAGAAAGTGGTGATTATATTTTCTAAAATACAATCAAACAGAAATGACAAGCACTGGGTTGTAATCTCCATACTGGAAGTCCCACTGTCATGCCTAGCAAGGCTATGTTATTAATTCCAGCCCTTAAGGGCACTGATTTTTGGAAAACGAAGTTTTTCTCCTCGTGACTGCCATGTGCCGTTCCTAGAAATCAAAAGACCCCTATGTTCTTTAGCGATGAATATTTTCAATGTTAGGATGTATGCTATGTGGAGAAACTTATGTGTAATATAGTATTCATATTTGGATAAACACTTACCCATGTATTCCCCATTGACGAATACAAGTATAGCATGACCAAGACTTGCAATACGTAGCACTGGTAGGATATCAGGACGCTTTGATACGTCTTCTTTCTCCAACTCGAAGCTGTTATCAGTTGATGTAAAGATGTTAAATATCCACAAAAACTTCAAACATTAAAGTTCTATTGCTTGTCACTTAGCCTAAAATTATTATTATTATTTTGTGAAAAAATAGAGTTTGTCTTACCTAGTGGTGTACCATCCATAATCTGTGGTGTCCTTAAGTAAGCTGTAGAGCTCCAATGGTATTTTATTATTTACTGGTACTTGTTGAATAGTTGGAATGGGTTCAGGCGACATTTTCCACTTGAAATTGGTTGCAACCTTTGAAGGGATAAAATTCCTTGCATTGTGCTGTGATACAATCTGTGTTTTTTTTTTTTTTTTGGCAAATGGTTATGGCAGAGTCAATTAGAATCCTAAGAAACCATGAACCTCAATTGTAGCAAGATTTATAATTTAACAACGTAGAAAACCTATTTTATTAAACTTCCAGTCACTAAGTTTTCATGAGAAAGAAGTTTTACCGTCTGAGTGTTGTAGACAACAGTTTTACAGTCAGGAAGTATGCTAATTGATCGAGGTGGAAGAAGATATTCCCGTCCTCTGAAGGTAATAGTTTGTGCACTCTTTGTGTCATTGTTGGCCAAGAAAGCAGCACAAATATTAGTTCCTGACTTCTCATAAATGCGGGCCTGTATAGGATACAACAAGTTGATCGATTGTCCATAACTTGGTGGTTTTGAAGGATCAGCCAAGTGCCTTCACTTAAAACATTATATCAAATGTATATAAATGATCATAGTACCTCTAAACCCTTGCCCATCACTTGGGTTCCAGGAGTTCCCCAGAGGAGAGGTTTCTTGCACAAATTTAATGCCTTGTGCACGTCCCTGAGATGACTCCATTTCGGTTCCCTTTGTAAGCCTTCCACATCATAATAGTGCAAAATTTTAGACATTTGAATGAGCTTTCAAGCACATTCTTCAGAGTCAATGATTTCTCGTACTTAGACATGGAACCTACTTACCAAATTCGTCAAGTGGTGCTTCATCATAGTACCTAGTTGTTGTAAAGACAGCACTTGTTCTACCGAAGTTTGTTCCACCATAGTACTACAATCGTAAAATAGTCCCATTAGTTACCATGGAAGTAGAATTCTGCTAACTTATAAAATTTATAGGCATGGTAAAAGCCATATATTTCTTACCATATAATAGTTTACCAAACTACCGTTCTTAGAGAAGAATCGAGCAACCGAAAAGGCAATATCTTCTGCTGATCTTTGTGAAGGTGGATCTCCAAATACTCTATACCTATTTTATGATAGACAATAGTTGATGTTTAGATCGCACTTATGCTTGTATATAGTAACCTTCCTTTTTAATTCACATCATTTTCCACCCCGATAAAAATTGTCAATAAAACTAGGTATATATGCTTACTGAGCAGTCCAATTCTCAGTCCATAGCGAAGGCTTATAGGGTTTGTTGGGTCCTGTAAAAGTATCTCCACAGTGCCTTCCATTGCATGTGTTGATCTGAACATATAAGTGGTCTCTTTAGTTCCAAGAACGAGGATTAAATCATAAAACTTCCACTACTTTGTTCTTTAATCTTCCTATATCAGTTTCTTTTTTCTACACCAATCAAGAGCCCCAATAAAGAGATCCTCAAACTTACCACTGGATCAGGAGCATCCTTCTGCTTGCACATGATCCATGGAACTCCAACCCCCAATCCAACTGCCATATTTGCTGCCCACTGGACGTATTGGACACCGAGCTCATCATATGCAAGTTGAACATGGTTATATTCATTTTCAATCTGAATCGTGGATGGAAAATTTGTGTTAGAAAAAATTTAAAAAGAAGAAAAAAAAATCAAATAAACTAACAATGGGGAATATATATATATATAGGTAGATACAAACCTGAGCTAAAATGATGGGTCCTCCTTGAGGAGCAAAAAGTTTATTTTCCTTCATCATGTCTATGACCATCGTTACATATTTTTTCATGTAATGCTGCAAATGAAATAATTAATTTTCTTGTACTACCTTCCAACTCCAACTTCCAAGACAAATTCAGACAAATTCAAACTATAAAGATGACAGTCATATTTTACCTTGAATTGTGAGTTATATGAACGAAAAATAATGTTTGGTTTCTCTCTGAGCCAATATGGAAGTCCTCTGAAGGTGAAAAGCAAATCTTAGAGAGAGGGAGGGAGAAAATAGAGAAAAAGGAAAAAAGAGAAAAAGAATTACAAAAATTGAAGCTTGAAAGAGGTAACGATGATCAATACCCATGGTTCCATTCAGCTTGAATGAAGGGTCCAACCCTTAAAGTCACATACATCTT
Source organism: Benincasa hispida (assembly GCF_009727055.1). Classification (NCBI taxonomy): domain Eukaryota; kingdom Viridiplantae; phylum Streptophyta; class Magnoliopsida; order Cucurbitales; family Cucurbitaceae; genus Benincasa; species Benincasa hispida. Next base: position 55,625,393 of record NC_052353.1, on the reverse strand, counting down.
TTTCTCAGCAATGAGCTTGATAAATTTCACCAAATCGTAATTTCCTTCGAAATTAAACTACATATTGCAAAAATAAAAAAATATAATTGAATCAAGTTACGAATCGCATAAATCGATCTTAAATTCCACGATCTTCAGCCTTCAGCCTTACCTGACCTTCCACAGGCTCATGAACATTCCAGAAAACATAAGTCTGGATCACATTCAAACCTCCACGTCTCGCCTTGTCTAGAATATCTGGCCACATCTGCAATCCAATTTCGAAAACAATATTTCCCTCAGCTCCTTTTAATCTAAAATTTAGAGATTAAGATGTCGTTTCAATAGTTTTTTTTATCAATTCCTCCTCAATTAGTTACAAACAAAACCTAGACCTAAGGTGTCTTCGGCATATACCTCTGGAGTACTTCTTGGATAATGAATGGAACCAGAGAATAGAAGCTCTCTTTTACCATTAATGATAAGCGATCTAGCATCATAAGTAACACCAATATTATTACCGCCATAACCATGGGAAGTAATTCCAAAAGCCAATACTGAAAGAACGAAAAAAACAAGCATCTCTCCATGAACTGCCATGGAATTAAAGTCGTGTACAGAAAGAAATGGGGAAAAAGAAAATTAGGAGAAATAGGGATAGAAACAGGAAATTCAGAGATTGAAAAGAAAGCACATAGAAAATTCAAATGAGCATTCAAGGACTAGCATCCATTTAGAGTTGGAGGATTTCAAGAAGCTGAATTGAAATGGAAATTGACATGGATTTATATAGTGTAACCTTGGAATTGATACCTGAAAATTAACATGGATCCGGAGCAGTTCTTTGATTTGAAGGTGAAACTGGAAGTTAGAATCTCTTGGTTGTGAAGCTCTTTGCCATATTTGGAGTTTCGACCTGTAAAATGAAAATGAAGAAATGAAAGCTAAAAATGGAGGTTTCAAAAATATTTTTGGAAATTGGCGAGCTCTAATCAATTTAAGCAGAAGCAACATTTAGCTTTTTTTTCCCTTTATATTTAAGGAAATTGATAAATTTTGATTGCAAAATGATTTATTTTGAGAATATATATCAATTGGACACCTTCAAAAGAAATCTTAGAAATTAAGATTTTTTTAAAATTTTTTGGACAATTTAAGTGGTGCTTAAATAAGTTATGAATCTCAACTAATAATGCTTTCATTGTTTAACAATATATTTTTTTTTTGTACTCTCTTTGTATATTCTACCACTATTTTTACTAACTATTACCCATATTAATGTTGGATTCTTTAATTTAAAGCAATAGTGATTATTAATGGAAACAACATTTTTTCCTTCATTTTTTTTACTTTCATTATTTTCAAGAGGACATGAAAATTTAATTTCAATTCCAAAAATTTAAAATTAGAATAATGGATAAGATAAGGCTTAAGAAATTGTGGGATTATATTAATGAAAATAAAATTTAAGAGTTGAGATTGAGAGGTAACAAAAAAAGAAAAAGTTTTATTGATTACAAATTTAAATAATAAATGACCAAAGGGGATGGGGAAAAGGTGTGTGTGTATGTTGGGGGAGACAAAACGAGAAGAAGAAGAAAAGAAGAAAGAAAGAAAGAAGTAAAATTTAGAGCTTCAAGAAGCCTAACTCTTAAAAGGAATTGATTATTATAATTAAGTTATAATAGTTTATGTTTAGGTTGTAAATTATTTTGGTTTAGGTTATAATAGTATGTGTTTGATGTGTAAACTATTTTAGTTTGAGAAGGAGACAGTAAACACTAAAGCGAATAAAAAAATGATGAAGGTAAAATAGTAAAAATTGTAGCAAATAGTAAATACTAAAAATTCTATTGATTACGAATTTAAATAATAAATGACCAAAGGGGATGGGGAAAAGGTGTATGTGTATGTGGGGAGAGACAAAAAGAGGAGAAGAAGAAAAGTAGAAAAAGAAAAGACAAAAAGAAGTAAAACTTTGTGCTTCAACAAGCCCCAACTCTGAAAATTATGTGATTTTTGAAACATGTTGTTAGAAGCAAATAGAGGTGTAGACCAGCCCTCCCTGATCTCTTCCTTCTTTCTTTGAAAATATTTGCCCATTCAGATTCTAAGCACTGAATTTTGCTTGTATTGCTAGTGTCTTCTCATCACATTCATTCTTGAAGTTGTTGAATGTATCCATTGGCACTGAAAAGTTCTTATTACACATACAATGCTGCAAAAAAAAAAAAAAAAAAAAAACCATTTGAAAAGGATAATCAAACAGAAACAAGGGGTTTGTATTTGTATTAGTTTCTTTTACCTGTTCGACAAGTTTTGTGTCTCGGACGATGAGTGGCATTTCCCATGTTGATAGTTTCCATAAACATCAGAAGGATCACCGTAGCTAACAAATTCAATGGAGGCGATCTTTTTTTCGTCGGGACACTGGAGGTGGGCACCTGTTGTCAAATCATCTACTACAGCTCTGAATTGCCTGTGTTTCCTTTCCCAAGACTTGACATTTGGTGGATGATATTTGGTAATGAAGCTGTAAATTGTGTTTCTGTTCACGAGTACTATTTCAACCTTTTCAGATGTGTGATCCTCTTCTTCCAATATTACCAGTAGATTTTCTGACGGCTTTATGAAGGTTCTAGGAATGTGGTACCTAAGAAAGAGCAACATTTGTTTTCTTGGACAAAACTTTTTTTAGTATTGAGTTTAAAGAGATGTTAATGAGTAGGGAAAAGGAGAAGGGTGTTTGTTTACTCTGATTGAGTTGCCATTTTTAGTGGGGATAAGTAGGACATCCAATACTGACCGATGCTTTTACCATTCACCCAAATCTATCCCTTCCCCATTCCATTCATTCTAATAACCACAAGACCATTTGCTTCTGGAGCATCAAAATATGTCAGCAAGATTAATGAGTGAGTTTAGTTGAATCATAGTATCTTCATGGAGTTGGTACATTTTATCTCCAATGCCAAAACTGGGAAAAGAGTCGACAAAACTGCTTATTATCATTACCTTGAACCATGTGAGAGCAGTTTTTTCTTCATTGATTTTGCTCCAGTCGACTCGATGTGATCCTCCTTGAGTGAAAGCTTTAACTTTTTCTCCATTCAGACCAACCTGCAAGAGTGTGAGTATTTAAGTCGGACAACCTATGACTTGTATGTTTTGCCAATCAACTTCATTTACTTGATTAGTTGGGTGTGAAGGGATTGCTTGTAATATTACCTGGTGTCCCTAACAATTTTTTGAAATATCAAGTGTTCCGGTATTTAAACCAAGGATTGTTATATATCGAGGCCCTGCAAATCTGTGTTCCATGTATGCTTCACTATCCTGTATTATTGATAAAAGAAAGTAGTGATTATTTGTCCAAAATCATTGTGTTGTGATACAATTTGTATTTTTTTTTTTTGGCAAATGGTTATGGAAGAGTCAATTAGAGTCTCGAGAAACCATGAACCTGAATTGCGGTAAGATTTATACTTTAACAGCCTACATAACCTATTTTATTAAACTTTCCATCACTAAGTTTTCATGAGACAGGAGTTTTACCGTCTTAGTATTTTAGATAACAGTGTTAGAGTCAGAAAGTATGCTAATTGATCGAGGTGGAAGAAGATATTTCCGTCCTCTGAAGGTAATAGTTTGTGCACTCTTTGTGTCATTATTGGCCAAGAAAGTTGCACAAATATTAGTTCCTGGCTTCTCATAAAAACGAGCCTATACATGGTACAAGAAGTTGATCAATTGGCCATAACTTGGTGGTTTTGAAGGATCAGCCAAGTGCCTTCACATAAAACATTACATCGAATGTATAAAAATGATCATTGTACCTCTAAACCCTTGCCCATCACTTGGGTTTCAGGAGTTCCCCAAAGGAGAGGTTTCTTGCACAGATTCAATGCCTTGTGCACGTCCTTGAAATGACCCCATTTCGGTTCCCTTTGTAAGCCTTTCACATCATAACAGTGCAAAATTTTAGACAATTGAGTGCGCTTTCAAGCACGTTCTTCAAGGTCAATGATTGATCGTACTTAGACATGCAACCCACTTACCATATTCATCGAGTGGTGCTTCATCATAGTACCTCGTTGTTGTAAAGAAAACACTTATTCTACCGAAGTTTGGTCCACTATGGTATTGCAAACGTAAAATAGTCCCATTGGTTGCCATGGAAGTAGAATTCTGCTAACTTAGAAAATTTATAGGCATGGGAAAAGCCATATATTTCTTACCATATAATAGTTTACTAAACTACCATTCTTGGAGAAGAATCAGGTGACTGAAAAGGCAATATCTTCTGTTGATCTTCGTGAAGGTGGATCTCCAAATACTCTGTACCTATTTTTTGACAGGCAACATGTAACAACCTAAATTTGTACGCATACACTACAGAAAATTAAATGTCAAATGTTAAGCAGAATGAAATTTTATTTAAAGGGGTGGTAAATGTAATACCCTAACCCTAATTTAGAAAGCAGGAAAACAAATAAAATATATAATTAAGAATGAAAAATATATAAACTTAATAGAAAAATCGAGTGGAAATTTAGAATTGGAAAAAAAATAAGAAATTTATTAATTATCCAAAAATAATGAATAAGGGGGCAGAATCAAGGAGGATTCGTTAGAAGTTGGATGTTAGCTAATTCAAGAGACAAAGGGCAGTAAATAATTTTTTGTTTGGGTACTGCTCATTGGAAGAATTGGAGGTGAATTAATTGCCCATATACTCTTCAAATTTGAAAGAGTTAAAAAGGGGAAGTGGAATCCACAAGTAGTGAAGGCAACCCACGCGTGAAAACTAGCGAGATTGGAGAGGAAATTGGAGAGAACAAGATTCTCAGTGAGAAAGTGGGAAAGAGTGAGAGCCACAAGAGCCAAACCAGCGAGAGCGAGAGCGAGAGTCACGAGAGCCAAACCAGCGAGAAAGCTGGAGAGAGCAAGATTCTGAGAACAGAAAGAGCGAGATTTGGAAAGAAGCGTGGATTATGCGTTGAATTTGGCCACGATCTTATAGATTATACATTGAGAACCCTAAAATGGAGTACAAATAAAGATGGATGACGTAAGGGCAAACGTTAGCCAAAATTAGGTGTCTTATTAAGAGAAATTCTTAAACCTAAGTAATTTTAAAGAAGCCAGGTATAGGATGAGTTGTCACACATAGGAGAGTTGGAAACGACTATAAATAGGAGGCTTTAGGCTGGAAGTTAAACGGATTCTCAAACAAAACTCAATAGTAAAAATCGTGTGAAAAGGGTGAAGTAATTCTGTTAGTTAGAAGGAGGAAACGCAAGGGAAGTGCTACCCAAATTTCCTTATAATTTAAGAGGAAAAGCTCTACTGATTAAACCATAAGAAATAATAAGGAATAACTAAGATCGCAGTCAAGGTAAGTAGTTTATCTGACCCTCTTTTTAAGTGTTTCATGGTAGTGTACCTTTAATATGTTGCATAATTATGTTATTGTTATGTTGAATTAGATGTTTAAAATACGTTTATCGACAAGGGACCTCATGCATTATGTTTGTTCATAAGATTAAATTTTAATTAGATAAAGGTTATGCTTCTAGGGCTAGCAGGGCATGTATGGTTGCACCCCTCTAGACCCAATTCTATGTCAAGTTTATGCTAGGGACTAACAGGGTATGTACGGTTGCACCCCTCTAGTCCAATCTTACGTTTATATTAATGGTTAATGTTGGATGCGACTCTGGCCCTACTGACTGCATAACCCGCTAATCATCAAATGGGTTAGTTTCCGCCTAAGTCCTCATCTTTCTATCAGGGCGGAGAAATTTACGTTAGAAGCATAATCGACCACCACATGTTATTATATGTTTTCGGTCCCAATCATATGTTTTTAGGATATGTTGCATGTGATTGTGCATTTGGTCACTACCCTTTGTGAGAACTACTTACTGGGTATATTATAAACTCATCCTATTTTTACAGACTTTGTAGGTAAGGACACAGCGTATGTGGCAGAACTAGACATCGCTCAAATGGCCAACCATCAAACTCACTATTATAGGCATATGCATTTTTATATCACTACGCTAATGTTTTAGGGATCCCGGTGTTTTGTAAAATAAACTTTTTACATAGTTTTCTACCTAATTAATAAAATCTTAAATATGTTCTTTTGAGATTTTTGCCAAAACTCATCTCATGATAGAAAAGTCTAAGTATGCATGTCGTAGCGGTCGGACCATAATACGTAAGGATCCGGTCGTTACAGTTTGGTATCAGAGCATTTGAGCCAATTAGGCTCTACTAATTAGAAGAGTTGTGGTGTTTGATGGTTCGACTTGTTAAGTGATGCCCACAGTTATGCCAAATACGCTGGTAAGTGAAATTTTCAAACAATAATTTTGTAAATAATTTTGTAAACATAGGTATGAGTTAAAATAATAATGATAATAATAATAATAATAATTTAAAATTAGATCGCTTCTTTATTATGAAAATAAGATGTGTGTACCAGATGCCACCACAAAGGACTCCAACACGACGAGGCAGACCTCGAAGTGAATCCACAAGGGATCAAAATCAAGGACATGGATAGACGTCTTACGTGTTATTTACACCAAAGGCACTACAAATACTAATACAAAATATGAGTAATGGAAACACAACCTCGTCCACCATACCAATAACCAACGATACAAATGACTCGAAGATCATTCAAGAATTCAGGAAGTTCAATCCTTCAACATTTGATGGATCATCTATGGATCCAATTATAGCAGAGAATTGGATAACAGAAATAGAAACTATTTTCCACCATATGAACATCTAGAAGAACAAAAAGTAAATTGTGTCACCTTCATGTTAAGAGGCGATGCAAAGTTTTGGTGGGAATCCACACAAAGAACAATCAAAGATATAGTCCCATGGCAGCAATTCAATCAGGTTTTTTACAACAAGTATTTCCTTTTGATAGTGAGATATCAAAAGGAAGTGGAATTTCTTAATCTTCGTCAAGAAAACATGTCGGTGGCAGAGTATGAATAGAAATTTGATCGTTTGTCCCACTTTGTTCCTCGACTAGTGGACACAAAAGAGAAGAAGGTGGAAAGGTTTATTTGGGGATTAAGAGAAGGCATTCGAGGCATTGTTACTGCTTTGCGACACAAAGAGTATGCGCTTCCCCTCGAGTCGTCCTTACTCATGGAAGTAGATCTTGCTTCCAAAACCTCAACTTCTGAACGAGGATTCATGCCAAATCAAAAGAGAAAATTCACCCAACAGGGCTTTCAATGTTGACAACAGCAAGCAAAAATTTCCCAAAGCACTCAGGGCATACAGTCACAACAGAAGAGTCAAACATTCACATATCCTAAGTACAGAAATTGTGGAAAACAACATCAGGGGCAATGTTTTCGAAACTTAGGGGTGTGTTTCAACTGCAGCCAGACGGGTCACTATGCAAAGGCTTGCCCAATGCTCATCAACCAAGTATCAACTGCCCAGACCACCCAGCCTACTAGTAACAAGGTTACCCAACAACAGAAAGGACGGGTGTTTGCTGTTACACATCAAGAGGCAGAGGATCAAGATGAAGTTGTTACAGGTACATTACCGATCCTGGGTATTATGCCTTCACTTTATTTGATTCGGGCTCTAGTCATTCATTCATCTCTACAACATTTGCACAACATGCTCAATTAACATCAAAGCCCTTAGGCTACATTCTATCTGTAGTTACTCCTGCCGGAGTATCTATGTTGGCCCACTTAGTAGTAGAAAATTGTGAATTGTCAGTATCAGGACATAAACTAGGGGTGACCCTTATCATCCTAGACATAAGCGATTTTGACATAATACTAGGTATGGATTGGTTAGCAGCAAACTATGCAAGCATAGATTGCCATAATAAAGAGGTCATATTCACCTTTCCAACAGGAACCAAGTTTAAGTTTAAGAGTTCTAATACATAATCAGCCCCAAGAATAATTTCAGCCTTAAAAACTAAGCATTTGCTCAACCATGGGGCTTGGGCATATTTAGCAAGTGTTGTGGATTTACAAAACCAAACGGATGAAATTAAGGCCATTCCTGTAATAAGAGAATTTGAAGATGTATTCCCAGAAGAGCTACCAGGTTTACCACCTAATCGAGAAATAGAATTTTGTATAGATCTAATTCCCAGAGCTGAACCAATATCTAAAGCACCATATAGAATGGCACCTGCGGAATTAAAAGAACTCCAAATACAATTACAAGAATTGTTAGATAAGGGATTTATACGCCTTAGCGTGTCTCCATGGGGAGCACCTGTCTTATTTAAGAAAAAGGATGGATCAATGCGTTTATGTATAGATTATCGAGAGTTGAATAAGTTGACAATAAAGATTAAGTACCCACTCCCACGCATTGATGACCTATTTAACCAATTACAAAGAGCCTCAGTATTCTCTAAAATAGACTTACGATCTAGATATCATCAACTACGTATCAAGCAGTCTGATATACCCAAGACTGCTTTTCGAACAAGATATGGGCATTGTGAATTCGTTGTAATGCCCTTTGGATTAACGAATGCCCCAACAGCCTTCATGGACTTGATGAATAGAATTTTTAAGGACTATCTTGATAACTTTGTAATCGTATTTATAGATGATATTTTGGTCTATTCCAAGTCTAAGGCAGAACATGAAAAACATCTTAGGGACGTCTTTTCCATATTAAGAAATGAAATTTTGTATGCCAAATTCTCCAAGTGTGAGTTTTGGATGCGACAAGTCGCCTACCTAGGGCATATTGTAAAGCAAGAAGGAATCTCAGTGGATCCTACTAAGACTGAAACAGTTAACAAGTGGCCTCGCCCAACAACACTCAGCGAAGTGCGTAGCGTCCTTGGATTAGCAGGATATTATAGACGATTTGTGAAGAATTTCTCAAGTATAGCATTACCTTTAACTAACCTCACCAAGAAGAATAATCATTTTTTCTAGAATCAAGCATGTGAGCAAAGCTTCCAGGAACTAAAAGAAAGGTTGACCACAACCCCTATTCTTACTATACCTGACGGATCAGGGGGTTTAACTGTGTACAGTGACACATCAAAGAAGGGGCTTGGTTTTGTATTGATGCAACACGGAAAGGTAATAGCATATGTTTCAAGACAACTAAAACCTTATGAACAAAATTATCCCGTTCATGACTTGGAGTTAGCTGTCGTAGTCTTTGCCTTAAAGATATGGAGACATTACTTATATGGGGAAAAGATCCAAATTTATACAGATCATAAAAGCCTTAAGTACTTCTTTACCCAGAAAGAGTTAAATATGAGGCAACGAAGATGGTTAGAATTAGTCAAAGACTATGACTGTGAGATCCTTTATCATCTAGGAAAAGCTAACATTGTTGTTGATGCTCTTAGCAGAAAGTCAGCTCATACAGCAACCCTAAGTACCATCTCCAAATACATAATGGATGACCTTGAAAGAGCTGAGATCTCACTAATACCAGAAACCTTCACAACTCAAATAGCATAGTTAATTGCAAGACCTGCATTAAGGCAAAGAATAATTGATGCACAACAAATAGATAAATACCTAAACAAACAACTGCAGTCAGAGAATGGAGAAACCAGTCAATTCTCTACAGCCCCAGACTCTACACTCCTCCATCATAGACGTCTATGTGTACCAGATGATGAAAAAAATCAAGAAAGAACTATTGAAGGAAGCTCATGAATCATGCTTTTCAATACATCCTGGGAGTACCAAAATGTATCGAGACTTGAAAGCACATTAATGGTGGTGTAACATGAAAAAAGATATAGCCGACTATGTAAGTAAATGTTTGGTTTGTCAACAGATGAAAGCTCTACGGCAACGACCATAAGGACTCCTCCAGCCTCTAAATGTTCCAGAATGGAAATGAGATCATATTTCTATGGACTTCATCTCAGGACTCCCGAGAACTGTTAAAGGCCACAACATGATTTAGGTGATTGTAGATCGACTCACCAAATCGGCCCAATTCTTACCATGCAAGACTACTCACACTACGGAAGCACTAGCTCAAATGTACTTAAAAGAGGTCATCCGGTTACATGGAATCCCAGTATCAATTGTTTCAGATCGAGACCCTCGTTTCGTCTCCAAGTTCTGGAAAAGTTTGCAGAAAGCAATGGGCACACAACTAAATTTCAACACAATCTTCCATCCACAAACTGATGGCCAAACAGAACGAATTAATAAAATCCTAGAAGACATGTTGAGGGCATGTGCTTTGGATTTTACTGGAGCATGGGATTCGCGGATACATCTTATAGAATTTTCTTATAATAATAGTTATCAGGCGACAATTGGTATGGCTCCCTTCGAAGCCTTATACGGAAAGAAATGCAGATCCTCTGTACACTGGGATGAAGTCGGGGAGCGAACACTACACGGACCTGAATTGGTGCAGCAAACATCAGAGTAAATTAAGCTAATTCGGAAAAGAATGCAAAAATCTCAAAGCAGGTAGAAGAGTTATGCTGATAACCGTAAAAAAGAGTTGGAATTCAAAGTAGGAGATCACGTATTTCTAAAGGTAGCACCAATGAAAGGCATTATGCATTTCGGACGAAAAGGAAAACTTAGCCTCCGTTTTATTGGACCCTTTGAAATATTAGAACGTATTGGCCAAGTAGCTTATCGATTAGCATTACCACCCACCCTTTCTACAATACATAATGTCTTTCATGTATCGATGCTTCGAAAATACGTGTTTGACCCATCACATGTAGTAAATTATGAACATCTACAAATAAGTGAAAACTTGGAATATGAAGAGACTCCAGTTTTCATCATAGCAAGAGAAAAGAAGTCACTTCGTAATCGGGAAATAAGTTTAGTGAAGGTTCTCTGGAGAAATCAACAAGTAGAAGAAGCTACATGGGAATGAGAAGAAGAGATGAAAGCCAAATACCCTTATCTGTTTAAGAACCAAGAAACTTTCAAGGATGAAAGTTCTTGAGGGGGGAAGAATGTAACAACCTAAATTTGTACGCATACACTACAGAAAATTAAATGTCAAATGTTAAGCAGGATGAAATTTTATTTAAAGGGGTGGTAAATGTAATACCCTAACCCTAATTTAGAAAGCAGGAAAACAAATAAAATATATAATTAAGAATGAAAAATATATAAACTTAATAGAAAAATCGAGTGGAAATTTAGAATTGGAAAAAAAATAAGAAATTTATTAATTATCCAAAAATAATGAATAAGGGGGCAGAATCAAGGAGGATTCGTTAGAAGTTGGATGTTAGCTAATTCAGGAGACAAAGGGCGGTAAATAACTTTTTGTTTGGGCACTGCTCATTGGAAGAATTGGAGGTGAATTATTGCCCATATACTCTTAAAATTTGAAAGAGTTAAAAAGGGGAAGTGGAATCCACAAGCAGTGAAGGCAACCCACGCGTGAAAACTAGTGAGATTGGAGAGAAAATTGGAGAGAGCGAGTGTGGAGAGAGCAAGTTCTCAGCGAGACAGTGGGAGAGAGCGAGAGCGAGAGCCATGAGATCCAAACTAGCGAGAGCGAGAGTCACGAGAGCCAAACCAGTGAGAAAGCTGGAGAGAGCGAGATTTAGATAGAAGCGTGGATTATGCGTTGAATTTGGCCACGATCTTATAGATTATACATGGAGAACCCTAAAATGGAATACAAACAAAGGTGGATGATGTAAGAGCAAACGTTAGCCAAAATTAGGTGTCTTATTAAGAGAAATTCTTAAACCTAAGTAATTTTAAAGAAGCCAGGTGTAGGATGAGTTGTCACACAGAGAAGAGCTGGAAACGGCTATAAATAGGAGGCTTTAGGCTGGAAGTTAAATGGATTTTCAAACAAAACTCAGTAGTAAAAATCGTGTGAAAAAAGGTGAAGTAATTCTGTTAGTTAGAAGGAGGAAACGCAAGGGAATTGCTGCCCAAATTTCCTTCTAATTTAAGAGGGAAAACTCTACTGATTAAACCTTAAGAAATAATAAGGAATAACTAGGATCGCAGTCAAGGTAAGTAGTTTATCTCACCCTCTCTTTAAGTATTTCATGGTAGTGTACCTTTAATATGTTGCATAATTATGTTTTTGTTATGTTGCATTACATGTTTAAAATACGTTTATCGACAAGGGACCTCATACATTATGTTTGTTCATAAGATTAAATTTTAATTAGATAAATGTTATGCTTCTAGGGCTAGCAGGGCATGTATGGTTGCACCCCTCTAGACCCAATTCTATGTCAAGTTTATGCTAGGGACTAATAGGGTATGTATGGTTACACCCCTCTAGTCCAATCTTACGTTTATGTTAATGGTTGATGTTGNGTTGGATGTTAGCTAATTCAGGAGACAAAGGGCGGTAAATAACTTTTTGTTTGGGCACTGCTCATTGGAAGAATTGGAGGTGAATTATTGCCCATATACTCTTAAAATTTGAAAGAGTTAAAAAGGGGAAGTGGAATCCACAAGCAGTGAAGGCAACCCACGCGTGAAAACTAGTGAGATTGGAGAGAAAATTGGAGAGAGCGAGTGTGGAGAGAGCAAGTTCTCAGCGAGACAGTGGGAGAGAGCGAGAGCGAGAGCCATGAGATCCAAACTAGCGAGAGCGAGAGTCACGAGAGCCAAACCAGTGAGAAAGCTGGAGAGAGCGAGATTTAGATAGAAGCGTGGATTATGCGTTGAATTTGGCCACGATCTTATAGATTATACATGGAGAACCCTAAAATGGAATACAAACAAAGGTGGATGATGTAAGAGCAAACGTTAGCCAAAATTAGGTGTCTTATTAAGAGAAATTCTTAAACCTAAGTAATTTTAAAGAAGCCAGGTGTAGGATGAGTTGTCACACAGAGAAGAGCTGGAAACGGCTATAAATAGGAGGCTTTAGGCTGGAAGTTAAATGGATTTTCAAACAAAACTCAGTAGTAAAAATCGTGTGAAAAAAGGTGAAGTAATTCTGTTAGTTAGAAGGAGGAAACGCAAGGGAATTGCTGCCCAAATTTCCTTCTAATTTAAGAGGGAAAACTCTACTGATTAAACCTTAAGAAATAATAAGGAATAACTAGGATCGCAGTCAAGGTAAGTAGTTTATCTCACCCTCTCTTTAAGTATTTCATGGTAGTGTACCTTTAATATGTTGCATAATTATGTTTTTGTTATGTTGCATTACATGTTTAAAATACGTTTATCGACAAGGGACCTCATACATTATGTTTGTTCATAAGATTAAATTTTAATTAGATAAATGTTATGCTTCTAGGGCTAGCAGGGCATGTATGGTTGCACCCCTCTAGACCCAATTCTATGTCAAGTTTATGCTAGGGACTAATAGGGTATGTATGGTTACACCCCTCTAGTCCAATCTTACGTTTATGTTAATGGTTGATGTTGGATGCGACTCTGGCCCTACTGACTGCATAACCCGCTAATCATCAGATGGGTTAGTTTCTGCCTAAGTCCTCATCTTCCTACCAGGGCGGAGAAATTTCCGTTAGAAGCATAACCGACCACCACATGTTATTATATGTTTTCGGTCTCAATCATATGTTTCAAGACATGTTGCATGTGATTGTGCATTTGGTCACTACCCTATGTGCGAACTACTTACTGGGTATATTATATACTCATCCTATTTTTACAGACTTTGTAGGTAAGGACACAACGTAGGTGGCAGAACTGGACGTCGTTCAAATGGCCAACCATCAAACTCACTATTATAGGCATATGCATTTTTGTATCACTACGCTAATGTTTTATGGATCCTGGAGTTTTGTAAAATAAACTTTTTACATAGTTTTCTACCTAATTAATAAAATCTTAGATATGTTCTTTTGAGATTTTTGCCAAAAATCATCTCATGATAGAAAAGTCTAAGTATGCATGTCGTAGCGGTCGGACCATAATATGTAAGGATCCGGTCGTTACACAATAGTTGATGTTTATATCGTACTTATGCGTGTATATAGTAACCTTCCTTTGTAATTCACATCATTTTCCACCCCAAAAAAAATTGTCAGTAAAATTAGGTATATATACTTACTGAACAGTCCAATTCTTAGTCCACAACACAAGCTTATAGGATTTGTTGGGTCCTGTAAAAGTATCTCCTCAGTATCGTCCATTATAGGTGTTGATCTGAACATATAAGTGGTCTCTTTAGTTCCAAGAAAGAGGATGAAATCATAAAACTTCCAATACTTTGTTTTTTAATCTTCCCATATTATTTTCTTTTTTCTACACTAATCAAGAACCCAGTATAGAGATCGCCAAACGTACCACTAGATCAGGAGCATCCTTCTGCTTGCACATGATCCATGGAACTCTAACCCTCAATCCAACTGCCATATTTGTTGCTCAATGGACGTATTGAACACCAAGCTCGTCATATGCAAGTTAAACATAGTTATATTCATTTTCAATATGAATCATGGATGGAAAAATTGTGTTAGACAAATTAAAAAAAAAAAGATCAACTAAACTAACAATGTGACTATATATGTGATGACGGGAAATTAGAAGTCAATTTTACTCGACAACTAAAATCCCGTGGATGCGGTATGCGATTCATGTTCCTAAGATATGCATTGATAGTCATGCGTCGATGGTCATACATTGGAATGAATATGCATTAATAAGTGTATGCGATGACCATGCGTCCTGTCACAAGTTTTCTTGCGTTCACGCTAAGTATAACATGAATGCAAGTTTCTTGGGTAATTCGAGGTCGAACATAGGGACTTGTAGCTATATGTATGCGGTGATGTGCATGCGGTGGTTTGAATAAAAGAAAGTTGGAGGGGTTGCTACGTTAATCCCAGGAGGCGTTGCTATGTTAATCCTACTCCTACTTCTATCTAACAGACAACGCAATGAGAATATGCATGAGAGGTAGAGATACGATAACACTTGACATGAAATAAATGAATGGAAAAATAGATAAAATGCGGAGATGTTTTCATGGCAACCATTAATAGTGACCGGAAGGACAACCTTAGTCAACGCAAACCATGCAATCATGCTACACACACGTGAACCTAACTCTAGGACGTATACGTTGTATCTGCGATATTGTCGAGAAGCCTATTCCTGCCTAGACCTCTATAACCAGCTCACTAGCTCTCGCTGCATGAGCATGGTTGCCGTATGACCCCTTGTCCTATTTCCTAGATGTATGCAAATCCAATCTGTAGGGTGCATACAATGTGTGAAGCAAACAATGCTTATCTCTAAGATCTCCATTCTTGCCTATGCGTTCCAATCTGCTCTTTCGAGTCTTAGATTTAGGTTTTAGACTACTCTCTCAAGTATGCCTAAATGATGAATGATGCGCTTATAGAACAAGGTAATCGCATGAACTTGGCTAACCTATGATTATTCCTATCTCTAGTGAACAATGCATACATTGCTTAATGTGATCAACCACTTACCCTCTCGGGCAGTTGGTTGTTGCTGACTTTACTCGTAGACAGGCAATGCGTTAGCCTATAGACAGGCGTTGTTGCAGCTTCACACTAAGAAAATAAGGTTACTCACACACTCACGGAACGCACACTTCTCGGTGGGTTGCTACATGCTTCATATCCCTAATCCACATGACTAAGTATGCAATACCCAAGCAATCCCACTAAGTGTTGCATTGAAAGTAAAGATGCTAAGCAAAGAAGATGGAGATGAGTCGAAGAAAACAGAGAAATGCTTTGACAAATAAATTGTATTAATTCTTTAATCACAAAATGTCATACAATACAATATAAGAAAAGAAAGAAAATGAAATGACCGGCTAGAAGCAAAGTCTTGCTTCCAGCAGATGTGTGTCAAGGCTGCCGGTGGTACCATGGATGGGCAGAGAAATTGACTCTCTCGAGATCTAGCTCCGATCGAAGGCTCCGATCGTCACTCGGAATGGATGAAGGAAGTGAAGAACTCTCAGCATCTTCTCACGCATTTTGTCTGGATCACAAGGATCCGCTCTAGGCGAACCTCAGGCGAAAACCTTGGATAACTTGAATTTCTGCTCATCGGCTTCTATTTATAGAGCTTGGGTCGCTGACAGTATTAATTAGACTGCTCTGAGTCTGACGTTCGGTGTGTTAGTCCTTTCTAAACCTCTGCCACTAACGGCGTGGTAGGTAAAATGTCAGCATCATAATCATTTAATGACTGCATTCGCTTAATACCACAACTCTACACGATGACCGCAATTGCTAGACGAGCGCAACTCCCATGCTATGGACGCATACGGCTGATTACCACAACATCCATGCATTGATCGATGCATTGGCCTTGTGATGCAGTTTTCTCCACATGCCTATGCGGTGGTCTGGTTTCCGCGTACAAAAATAAAACATTGAACGCATAATAATGCAAAATAACGGGTTAGATGAGATTCAATCATGCTAATCGATGCAAGCTCATTTTCTACGCATATTTTGCCTGACAACCTTCATAATTCTAAGTAAAAGGCCTAAATGACATTCATTTCTGCATGTCATCAATATCCCAATTACTTGACTATTTTATATTTAGTATGAAATATGAATATATATACATCAAACATTAACCCTCCTTTTGATATTTTAAAATATCAAGAACCAAATAAAATAAAATTTAAGAAGAAGAACATTTATTTATTTTTATTTATATTTAAGGAAATTGATAAATTTTGATTGTAAAATGATTTTATTATGCAAATATATATCAATTAGACACCTTTAAAAGAAATACTAGAAGTTAATTTTTTTTAAAAAAAAAAAATTGGACAATTTAAGTGGTGCAATAAGTTATGAATCTCAACTGGTAATGCTTTCATTGTTGTAACAATATTTTCTTTATATTCTCTTTGTATATTCTACCAATATTTTTACTAGCTATTACCTATATTAATGTTGGATTCTTTAATTTAAAGCAATATTGATTATTAATGGAAACAATATTTTTTTCCCTTCATTGTTTACTCTCTTTCTTGTCAACATGGAAATTTAATTTCAATTGCAAAAACAAAAAATTAGAATAAAGGATGAAACAAGGCTCAAGAAATTGTGGGATTATATTAATGAAAATAAAAAAGAGTTATTAAGAGGTAATGAAAAAGAAAAAGTTTATTGATTATGAATTTAAATAATAAATGACCAAAGGGGATAAGGAAAAGATAAGTGTGTATGTGGGAGAGACAAAAAGAGGAGAAAAATAAAAGAAGAAGAAAGAAGAAAAACTTTGAGCTTCAAGAAGCCCCAACTCTAAAGGTGAGTTGGTTATTATAGTCATAGATTATTATAATTAGGTCATAATAAGATTGTAGTGAATAAAAAAAATGATGAAGGTAAAATAGTAAAAATTTTAGCAAATAGTAAATATTGTAGTGTCTTAGGATAGTCATTGCCCTAAACATCGCCAACGAGTTGAGATTTAGAAGTATAAAAAAAAAAAGTTCTATTGATTATGAATTTAAATAATAAATGATCGAAGGGGATGGGGAAAAGGTGTATGTGTATGTGGGGAGAGACAAAAAGAGGAGAAGGAAAAAGATAATAATGAAAAGAAAGAAAGAAGTAAAAATTTGAGCTTCAAGAAGCCCCAACCCTGAAAATGATATGATTTCTGATGGGGATGTGATTTCTGAAACATGTTAGCAGCAAAAAGAATGTGTAGACTAGCCTCTCTTTAATCTCTTCCTTCTTTCTTTGAAAATACTTGCCCATTCAGATTCTAAGCACTGCATTTTGCTTGTATTGCTAGTGTCTTCTCATCACATTCATTCTTGAAGTTGTTGAATGCATCCATTGGCACTGAACAATTTTCTTTACCCAAACAATGCTACAAAAAAAAAAAAAAAAAAAAAACCCATTTGAAAAGGTTAATAAAATAGAAACAAGGGCTTTGTATTTGTATTAGTTTATTTTACCTGTTCAACGAGTTTTTGTGCCTGAGACGATGAGTGGCATTTCCCATGTTGATAGCTTCCACAAACACCAGAAGGATCACCGTAGCTTGCAAATTCAATGGAGGTGATCTTTTTTTCGTGGGGACACCGGAGGTGGGCACCTGTTTTCAGGTCATCTACTACAGCTCTGAATTGCTTGTCTTTCCTTTCCCAAGACTTGACATTTGGTGGATGATATTGGGTAATGAAGCTGCAAATTGTGTCTCTGTTCACGAGTACTATTTCGACCTTTTCAGGTGTGCGATCCTCTTCTTCCAATATTACTAGTAGATTTTTTGATGGCTTTATGAAGGTTCTTGGAATGTGGTACCTGAGAAAACATTTATTTTGTTGGACAAAACTTTTTTGAGTATTGAGTTTAGGGAAAAGGAGAAAGGTGGTTTCTTACTCTGATTGAGTTGGCACTTTTAGAGGGGATAAGTAGGACATCCAATATCGACCGATGCTTTTACCATTCACCCAAATCTGTCCCTTCCCCATTCCATTCATTCTAATAGCCACAGGATCATTTCCTTCTGGAGCATCAAAATATGTCTGCAAGATTAATGAGCTTAGTTGAATCAATTGTGTTTTCATAGAGTTGGTACTTTTTATCCCTAATGCCAAAACTGGGAAAAGAGTCGATACAACTACTTATTACCTTGAACCATGTGAGAGAAATTTTTTCTTCCTTGATTTCGCTCCAGTCAACTCGATGTGATCCTCCTTGAGTGAAAGCTTTAACTTTTTCTCCATTCAAACCAACCTGCAAAAGTGTGAGTATTTAATTCGAACAACGTGTCCCTGGTATGTTTTTCCAATCAACTTCATTTATATGATTAGTTGGGTGTGAAGGGGCATCTTATAATATTACCTGGTGTCCCCAGCCATTTTTAGAAATATCAAGTGTTCCAGTATTCAAACCAAGGATTGTTATAGATCGAGGTCCTGCAAATCTGTGTTCCATGTATGCTCCACTATCCTGTATTATTATCAAAAGAAAGTAGTGATTATATTTTCTAAAATACAATCAAATAGAAATAACAAGCACTTGTTCCATGTATGCTCCACTATCCTGTATTATTAACAAAAGAAAGTAGTGATTATATTTTCTAAAATACAATCAAATAGAAATAACAAGCACTGGGTTGTAATCTCCATACTGGAAGTCCCACTGTCATGCCTAGTAGGGCAATGTTATTAATTCCAGCCCTGAAGGGCACTGATTTTTGGAAAACAAAGTTTTTCTCTTCGTGAGAGCCATGTGCCGTTCCTAGAAATCAGAAGACATCATGTTATTTAGTGGTGAATATTTTCAATATTGGGATGTATGCTATATGGGGAAACTTATGTGAAATATAGTATCCATATTTAAATCAACACATACCGATGTATTCACCATTGACGAATACAAGTATAGCATGACCAAGACTTGCAATACGTAACACTGGTAGGATATCAGGGCGCTTTGATACGTCTTCTTTGTCCAACTCGATGCTGTTCAGTTGATGCAAAGATGTTAAATATCCACAACAACTTCAAACATATCATTTAGCCTATTATTATTATTATTATTATTATTATTATTTTGTGAAAAAATAGAGTTGATCTTACCTAGTGGTATACCATCCGTAATCTGTGGTGTCCTTAAGTAAGGAGTAGAGCTCTAATGGTATCTTGTTATTTACTGGTACTTGCTGAACAGTTGGAATGGGTTCACTCGACATTTTCCACTTCAAATTGCTTGCAACCTTTGATGGGATAAAGTTCCTGGCATTGTGTTGTGATACAATCTGTGTTTTTTTTTTTTTTTTTTTGGCAAATGGTTATGAAAGAGTCAATTAGAGTCTTGAGAAACCATGAACCTCAATTGTGGCAACATTTATAATTTAACAACCTACAAAACCTATTTTATTAAAGTTCCCATCACTAAGTTTTCATGAGTGGGGAGTTTTACCGTCTGAGTGTTGTAGACAACAGTTTTACAGTCAGGAAGTATGCTAATTGATCGAGGTGGAAGAAGATATTCCCGTCCTCTGAAGGTAATAGTTTGTGCACTCTTTGTGTCATTATTGGCCAAGAAAGCAGCACAAATATTAGTTCCTGGCTTCTCATAAAAGCGAGCCTGTACAGGATACAACAAGTTGATCAATTAGCTATAACTTGGTGGTTTTGAAGGATAAGCTAAGTGCCTTCACTTAAAACATTAATTCGAATGTATATAAATGATCATAGTACCTCTAAACCCTTGCCCATCACTTGGGTTCCAGGAGTTCCCCAGAGGAGAGGTTTCTTGCACAAATTCAATGCCTTGTGCACGTCTCTTAGATGACCCCATTTCGGTTCCCTTTGCAAGCCTTTCACATCATAACAGTGCAAAATTTTAGATATTTGAGTGAGCTTTCAAACACGTTCTTTAAGATCAATGATTGCTCGTACATAGACATGCAACCTACTTACCAAATTCGTCGAGTGGTGCTTCATCATAGTACCTAGTTGTTGTAAAGACAGCACTTGTTCTACCGAAGTTTGTTCCACCATGGTACTGCAAATGTAAAATAGTCCCATCGATTGCCATGGAAGTAGAATTCTGCTAACTTAGAAAATTTATAAGCATGGGAAAAAGCTATATATTTCTTACCATATAATAGTTGACCAAACTACCATTCTTGGAGAAGAATCGAGCAACCGAAAATGCAATATCTTCTGCTGATCTTTGTGAAGGTGGATCGCCAAATACTCTGTACCTGTTTTATTACAGGTAAGGCAACAGTTGATGTTTAGATCGTACTTATACGTGTATATAGTACCTTCCTTATTAATTCACATCATTTTCCATGTCAGTAAAACTAGGTATATATACTTACTGAGCAGTCCAATTCTCAGTCCACAGCGCAGGCTTATAGGGTTTGTTGGGTCCTGTAAAAGTATCTCCGCAGTGCCTTCCATTGCAGGTATTGATCTGAACATATAAATGGTCTCTTTAATTCCAAGAACGAGGATGAAATCATAAAACTTCCAATACTTTGTTCTTTAATCTTCCCATAACAGTTTCTTTTTTCTACACCAATCAAGAACCCCAGTAAAGAGATTGTCAAACTTACAACTGGATCAGGAGCATCCTTTTGCTTGCACATGATCCATGGAACTCCAACCTCCAATCCAACTGCCATATTTGCTGCCCACTGGACGTATTGGACACCAAGCTCATCATATGCAAGTTGAACATGGTTATATTCATTTTCAATCTGAATCATGGATGGAAAAATTGTGTTAGAAAAAATTTAAAAAGAAGAAAAAGATCAAATAAACTAACAAAGGGGAATATATATATATATAGATAGATACAAACCTGAGCTAAAATGATTGGTCCTCCTTGAGAAGCAAAAAGTTTATTTTCCTTCATCATGTCTGTGACCATTGTTACATATTTTTTCATGTAATGCTGCAAATAAAATAATTTATTTTCTTGTACTACCTTCCAACTCCAATTTCCAAGACAAATTCAAACTATAAAGATTACAGTCATATTTTACCTTGAATTGTGAGTTATATGAACGAAAAATAATGTTTTGTTTTTCTCTGAGCCAATATGGAAGTCCTCTGAAGGTGAAAAGCAAATATTAGAGGGAGGGGTGGAAAAAAGAGAGAAAAAATAATTACAGAAATTTGATCAATACCCATGGTTCCATTCAGCTTGGATGAAGGGTCCAACCCTTAAAGTCACATACATCTTTTTTTCAGCAATGAGCTTGATAAATTTCACTAAATCATAATTTCCTTCGAAATTAAACTGCATATTACAAAAATATAGTTGAATCAAGTCACGAATCGCATAAATCAATCACAAACTCCAAGATCTTCAACTTTACCTGGCCTTCGACAGGCTCATGAATATTCCAAAAAACATAAGTCTGAATCACATTCAAACCTCCACGTCTTGCCTTGTCTAGAATATCTGGCCACATCTGCAATCCAATTTCGAAAACAACATTTACCTCAGTTCCTTTTAATCTAAAATTTAGAGATTAAGATGTCGTTTCAACAGTTTTTATATAAATTCCTCCCCAATTTTTTAACAAACAAAACCTAGGGTTTCTTCGGCATATACCTCTGGAGTACTTCTCGGATAATGAATGGAACCAGAGAATAGAAGCTCTCTTTTACCATTAATGATAAGCGATCTAGCATCATAAGTAACACCCGTATTATTACCGCCATGACCATGAACAGTAATACTAAAAGCTAGCATGGAAAGAATGAAAAGAACAAGCATCTCTCTATGAACCGCCATGGAAGAAAAGTCGTGTATAGAGAGAAACAAGGACAAAGCAAATTAGTGGAGATAGGGGTAGGAACAGAAATTCAGAGATTGAAAAGAAAGCACATGGAAGATTCAAATGAGCATTCAAGGGCTAGCATCCCTTCAGAGATGGAGGCTTTCAAGAAGCTGAATTGAAATAGAAATTGACATGGAATTATATAGTGTAACCCTAGAAAATGAACGTGGATCCGGAGCAATTCTTGGATTTGAAGGTGAAAATGGAAGTTAGAATCTCTTGGTTGTGAAGCTCTTTGCCATTTGCCATTTTTGGAGTTTCGACCTGTAAAATGAAAATGAAGAAATGAAAGCTAAAAATGGATGTTTTAAAACTATTTTTCGAATTTGGAGGGCTCTAATCAATGAGTTTCTATACTTTGCGACTACTTACTTGGAATGTCATATGTCTTCCACCAATGGTTGTGCTCCACGTTAGGCTACCTTTTCCTTAATACAACTTTAGAAAGAAAATAAAAGGACGCTATATATGATATAATATAATATATCCCAACTACTTGGCTATTTTATATTTAGTATAAAATGTGAATATATACACGGAAAATTAAAAATATTGTTGTTTTTTTTTAATAACTCGAGGGTTCAAAATTCGACTAGACATTGTCCTTCTTTTTTTTTTTTCTTTTTTAATTATTACACATTCCACCTTCTTCTTTCTTTCTTCCTTTTTTTTAATTTTTTATTTTATAAAAACAATTTCTAAAAATATTTTATTATTTTATTTAAACTCTAAAAAGAATAAATTTAAAAAAAATTAATAATCATAAAAAATAAAAAACATATAATAAATTTCCATTTATATAAAAATTAATTACAAAAATCAATGTGTCCTACCAAGGCGGACGTCGTCGATTTTCGAGCTCTTTGTCGTGCGTCACTCGACCTGAGGTTGCCTGCTTGGTCTTCTTGACGTGCTCTGGTACCTCTGCAGGCACTTCATAATATAATAATTCATTATGCTCCCTCCAAACAGACCCGACATGTCATGCACGTATCGAAGATGAAGGACAGCCTCTAGAGTCATAATGTCCAAACCAATGCTGGCAATCAACAGCATCGGACTAAACATAATCAGTTGGACTTTTGCGTCCTGCATCATCCAAGGGACACTCTCCACATTATGTGCAACCTCATCAAAACTCATTCCTCGATCCCGAACAAGTTCTTCTACGTCTAGGAGCTGGTGGATGGAATAATAGGTATATCGTAACATATAATGAAGTTTCCTCCATATAGCTTTGGTTGTCACTACAGTATAGCAACGAACTGGTTCGGATCAATTCACAACCTCAACGGGTTATGGTTGTTCGATCTCTGTGATATAAAATAATTATGATAATATTTAAAATAAATTTAAAATTAAAAATAATTAGATAATATTCATTCATTAACCAGATCGACCCACAGCTGCTCCCAAACGAGTGACGTAGCCCTTGTGATATTATTATACAAATGAAATAATATCGTGGAGTGACATCTGTGTCAAACTGTTCAACGAAGAAACCCCACTGCAATCCAACCTTGCACGATAAGTGCCATCGCATTACCAAAATGTGCAACTTTTTCGACGCAATCTCGCCAGTCTTTAAGTTAATATCATGCCAGTACGGGTTCAGTATTACAGGGGTGGGACATCCTGCTAAAACCGAATTATCTCATACCCTGCCAGAAAGATGCCCACTTACCAATGTGAAAACCATATGAGATACTCATCGTCGCCATATGTTTGACTCATCTTCGTACAAAAATTAGGCAAAGTATGCATTAAATTAATTTTGTACGGCTCCCAATAACCTGAAACACAAAATATTATATTAGAGAATATTAAGACAAATCAATAAAATGTGTATAAACTTAATCAATAGGTTCAGTGGTAATGTACCTGATCAGGTTGAATGCAGATAAAACATGTTCTTACTGGCTGACTCATGTGTGGGTGTCCAACAATCACTTCTATTGTCTTGAAGTGACATGCAATCTCCAACAACATATGAAATGTTATGCGTCTCGGTTTCCATCTCTCGACCAAGGCTGTGAATTAGATGCAGTCCAACTAGATAAATTCCCTAATCTGCAAGCCCATAAAATCAGATGTGCGCAGTAGCGGTAGTAATTCAAGGGTGGAGCGGGATAGTGCGCTAAGAGAAACTGCCATCTCGACGCTGCAAGACTATTTCTCCAGTAGCATGAATCTGCCATACAACAGATGATCGATGAATGGACTGGTCGTACAAAACATTGGGGATCAAACAAAGATTCCAAGGTTTTAAAGTCATGGATCTGAAAGAAAAAAATATTTATTTCTTAATAAAAAAATATTGTTTCTTAATATAAAAGAATAATGTAGCAACTTATAATAAAAAATTGAAATATACAATAAAAGTATCCTCACTTGAATTAAATAAACATGATAAAAGAAGTATTTATTTCTCAATTTAAAAGAATAATGTAAAACTTTATTGATTACGAATAAAAAAATTGAAATTACAATAATTATTCATAAAAAAATTGAATAATACAATAATTATAATAAAAAAATTGAATATAACATAAAATGAATGTATAACATAAAAATAAAAATTATTTATTTTTCAAATCCCTAACTACTGAGCCCATCCTAATAACGAAGAACACTTCCTTCGGATATATCCTAACTGATTAACAAAATCCACATCGTTGTCGAGTAGCTGGTGTCGTCCAATCCATCTTCTTGTGATAATGTGAACTCTTCGGTCGATACAGGTTTTTTTCTCAACACGATGGAGTCAGGATGTAAAGACGGGCATATTAGGGTGCGTGGATCCAATAATCTTCATGAGCGGTATAGATTGAAATTGAGGAGAGTAACTTCAGACATACAGTTACAATTGTAGTAGATCCTCAATAAAATCATTCGTAGTTATGGTTAATGTGAGCAACGGCCTCCAAATGCGAGCAGGAAGCAAATGCCTTGCCATTTGTTACAATGAAAATAGTACCGCCGAACTGTTTAGCCTTAATATTGAATGTTTCCTCCTTTGGGCATTGAGATTATGACGTCCGGTCTTCCGACACATGAAACACACCTTCATACCGATCGTATGTTGTACTTAATGTTTATTAGATCGTGCATCCCATTTATTTATTTTCCTCGTGTGCTACCTAGGATTTTTACTCCACTTAGTATTATAAAATATGTTTGAAATAAATTATTAATAAAATATATATAATAAAATAATATTTACCGGGTGTTATTTATCTTGACACTCCAATGAATCCTTTATTCTTCTCTCTTTTCTCGAAATAGTTCACGCAATTTGAAGAATATTATTTGAGGCAAGAAGCATTTATAGGCAACATTCGAGCTCCTTTGAGGACTCCATTTATGCACTTTGATAGATTTGTTCGCAATTCACCCATATCTGAATCCTCCATCATGTGCTTGAGTCCATTGCCTCTAAAAATAATGTTGTCAAAAAAACTCAGACAAGCTTCCGATTATTCTTTGATATCCTTCAGATTGCTTTGTTGAACTTTCGAATTTGAAACTGACACCCCGGCACGATAAACATAATGTTTTTAATGAATTAAATTTATACTTTTTATTGAAGTTGCTGACGATAATTGGGGTAAGTAGAAAACGAGTGGTGATATTTCCGGTCCCGTCTAACATTTGCTGGGTGTTCACTGTGCGATTATACCACCAGTGGGGGGGGGGGGGGGGGGGGGGTGTCGATTTGAAACTTAAACAACCTCTTCAGTGTTACACATTTTCTCAATGTTTTCAGGAACCATCCCCATGATCTGCCGGACTCTTCAATCAGCAACGGCAACCACAAGTGAAGAAGATGACTGCGCGAGTCAACTGATGTAGTAAATCAAAGTTTTCCTCTATATTTTCCATACAAGCTGTGTACCATCTAATCTGAATTATTGGCCGACATTTATAAAAGCTTCTAATACAAGGACCAAAATTCCCAAAATACAGAAATTAGGATACGCAATGGCTTCAGTAAGCTTTCTTAACTCTCACACTTTACACGTGTTTTCCGGATGGTCTGCTTACCCATATATAAACCCGTGGGCAACATTTGTAAGACTCATCCCAATCACCGAACTTTAGCCCAACGTTTTTCTTTTTTCCCTCCCATACCTATGGTAAGGAACATGATATCCCAAACTTTGTTTCATGTCGGACTGCAGTTGTGCCACACTCGATCAGACTGATTTTTCTCTTACGGCGTCACAGGAACTCCAATGCAATCATTGATGAATCCAATTGCAGCGTGAACTTTGACTTAGTTCTGAATAAAAACAATGTATGCTGCTCATGCATAATTAGTGATTCGAACAAGCCATGCGATTTTTCTTTATTGAACGCGAAAGTTAACCTTTAACTTCCCTTCTAACTCTACACCGAATTGTCCAAATCGTCGGTTAGATCAACAACCTCAATGGTTGTGTGACACTTTATGCAAATCATTTGACCGCAGCTGTCGTAGCATTTCCTTAGTCTTGACAAATCATCCCTTTAATACAATTGAATATTGTCAACGTCCCAATATCATATCAAAATCATTGAATGTATCTGAAAGCATCTCATGTTCATGACCATCGGAAATCCAACTCTTCAAATTCGTCATCCGTTTCTTTCTGAATGTTAATGTAAGGTTTTAGCCGATTATCTCTCATTATCACATGGCGATGCAAAAAGATCAAGAATCGATACATTGAGTTGGATCTTCCAAAAGACACCCTATCCTATTTACATTTAATCTTTAACCTTTTACATACAACTTCCGTCCATTCAATCATCTTTGTATTAATATTTTTATAAAAGTATATTAAAGTATATTAAATTTTTTTAAGTTTATAATATTAACATCAACTTTTAAAAACATAACATATATATATAATAATAATACATAAATTAACAACACTGGCCGCACCCAATAAAAATATAATTTTTATCATCACCAAAACACAAAGAGAAGAGAGAAAAATTTAAAAAAATTTAATATAAAAGTTTAATTTTGTGTTATTTTTAAAAAATAGTTATAAATAATAAAGAAAAAATATTAAAAAAACCACACACCACAAACCATACTTAAAAAGTTTATGTTTATAAACTAAAACAATTTATATACTTTAATATACTTTTATAAAAATAATAATACAAAAATTGGATGACGAATTTGTATTAAATTAAAAAAATATTAATGTAACTAGGATGGGTGGATCCCTGATACATCAATTTAACCAGTTTGAAGTCCAACTTCAATGTATCGATCTTTGATCCGAGTCAGTTGCATCGCATGTGATATGAAATATATCGGCTAAACAACCTGTCATAGAACTCCAGAAAGAAACGGATGACGAATTGAAAGTTGGATTTCGATGGTCAGGAACATGAGATGCTTTCAGAATACATCTCAATGATTTATTGGAATATGAAATATGGACGTTGAACAATTATTCATTCGTATAAAGGAATGATTTACGTTTTTGTTTTGTTTTTATTTCGTTTGTAGATATGTTTTAATATGTCTTGTTCAGACATAGGAAATGCCTACGCACGCGGTAAATGATTTCATAAAGTGTCACACACGCATAATAGGTATGTTGAATCTGACACCGACGATTTTGGACACTTCGTCGTCAGAAGGTAGAAGGAAGGTTACAAGTGAAGACTTCGTCAATAAAAAAAAATCGCATGGCTTGTTCGAGATCAATAAATATGATGAGCAAGCATACATGTTTTTTATTCAGAACTAAGTCAAAGTCACGTGAATTGGGATTCATCCAAATGATTGTCATTGGAGTTCTGTGACGGCCGTAAAGAGAAAAATCCTCTATCAGTGTTGGCACAACTGCGTCGACCATGAAATCAACAGTTTGGATTTATCATGTTCCTTACCATAGGGTATGGAGGGAGAAAAAGAAAAACGTTGGCTAAAAAGTGGTCGTGATTTGGATGAGTCTTAAAATGTTGCCCCAGGTGGTTATAATATGGTTTAAGCAGACCAATGATCCTGGAACAGCGTGTAAAACGTGGAAAGTTAAAGAAACGCTTACTAAAGGCACTTGCTATCCTACTTTCTTGTATTTTTGGGCATTTGGTCCTTCGTATAGAAGTCTTTTTAATAAATGTCGGCCAATAATTCAAGATAGATGTACAACACTTGTTATGGATAAATATAAAGAGGAAAACGTTGATTTAACTACATCAGTTGAACTCGAACGGTCCATCGTTCTTCCACCTTCGTGTTTGGCCCGTTCAGAGTGCTGATGAGATGTCCGCAGACTCATGGGGATGGGTTCCTGAAACACTTGAAGAGAAATTGTAAAAATGACAGAGTGTGTTAAAATTTCAAAAATCGAATCATGGTGGTATAATTCGCAGCAGTGCACCCCAGCAAATGGTAGACGGGTACCGAAATATCACATCGTTTCTACTTACGACTATCGTCAGCACTTCATAAAGTATAATTTAATTCATTAAAAAATTATGTTTTATCCGTGCCGGGTGTCCCAGTTTCAAATTTCGAAAGTTCAACAAAGCAATTGAAGATATTTCAAAGGAATAAATCGGAGCTTGTCTGAGTTTTTTTGACAACATTAGTTTAGAGGAATGGACTCAGCAACTGATGGAGGATTCAGCATAGGGTGGATGACGACAAATCTATCAAAGTGCATAAATGGAGGTCCTCGAAGAGGGAGCTCGAATGTTGCCTATGATGCTCTTGCTGGCCAAATATATTCTCAATGCTGAACTATTTCGAGAAAGAAGAGGAAGAAATAAGGGATTCATTGAAGTGTCAAGATAAATACACGCCGTAATATATTTATATATTATATTTTTAATTAGAATTTATTTCAAAAATTTTATAATATCTAAGTGGCGTGAAAAAATCAGGTAGCACACGAGAAAATAATATGGCCGAGCACGATCTAATAAACACTTAAGTAACAATCATACGATCGTTTATGAAGGTGTGTTTCATGTGAAGACCGGACGTTCATAAATCTCAATGCCAAAGAGGAAACTTCAAAAAATGATTAAGGCCTAAAACAGGTCCGAGCGGTACTATATTTAATGTTAAACAAATGGCAGAGCATTGGCAATCATGCTCCCATTTATGGCTCGGTATTGCTCACATTTTAACATAAACTACGAAGAATTTTATTGAGGAACTACTAAAATTGTCAAGTGATGCTGAATTTACTCTCGCTCAATTCAATCTAACGCATGAAGATTATTGGATCACGCCCACCCTCATAATGCCCGTCTTACATCCTGATCCATTTCGTGTTTGAGAAAACCTGGTTAGACGAAAAAGTCACATTAATCACAAGAGATGATTGGACAGACAACCATGCTACTTCGACAACGTTGTGGATTTTAATCAGTTTAGGAATATAATCGAAGGAAGTGTCTTCGTTTATTAAAGATGGGCTTCCAGATAGTTAAGGATGAAAAATAAAATAATTTTTTTTATAACATTCATTCTATTGTATATTCAAATTTTTTTATTATAATTATTGTATATTCTTTTTAATAATAATTATTGAATATTTCAATTTATGTTATTTAATATATGTTTACATTATTCTTTAATTTGAGAATAAATACTTCTCTTTTAAATCATGTTTATTTAATTAAGTGTAATACTTTATTGTTATTCAATTATTTTTTTATTAAAGTTGTGACATTATCTTTTAATTTACACGCAAACAAATATTTTTTAATTAAGAAATAAAATTTTTTCTTTCAAAGAATCTATGACTTTAAGACCTAGGCATCCTGTTGACCAATGTTGTTATCGACCAGTCCATTTACGAGTGTCGGACATCATCTGTGTTAATGGCGAGATATGCTACTGGAGAAACTATCTGCCATATCGGGCGATCGAGAGGCAGTTCTCCTAGCGCACTATGTCCGCTCCCACCCTTGATACTACCAGGCTTACTGCGCACATCTGGATTTTATGGCTTGCTCAGATCTAGGATTTATCTAGTTGGACTGCTTAATCAACGCTGGTCGAGAGATTGGAACCCGAGACGCACATAATTCAATATGTCTGTGGAGATTTGCACTATCGACTTTACAAGACTATAGAAAGTGTTGTTGGACACCGCCACATGTAGTCAAGCAGTATAAGATAACATGTTTTATCTCTTCAACCTGATCATGTACATTACACTACACCTGAATTGATTAGTTTATACACATTTTTTATTGTATTTGTCTTTAATATATCTCTAATATAATATTTGTGTTTCCAGTTATTTGGGAGCCGTACAAAATATTATCATACTTGTGCCTAATTTTTGTACGGATGGTCAAACATATGCGCGGACGATGATGAGTCATCTCATATGTTTTCACATTGTAAGATGGCATCTTTCTGGCTCAGGGTGATGAGAGATAATTCGTTTTTTTAGCAGGATGTCCCCATCCGCCTTGTATACTGAAACCCGTACTTTGGCATAATAATTAATTTATAAGAAAACCTGGAGGATTTGGTCCGAAAAAATGTTGCACATTTGGATATGCTGAATGGCAAACTATCGGCAAGGTTTATTGCAGTGGGGTTTTTTATTCTTTTTTTTTTTCTCTTGAACAGTTTGGACACAGATGTCACTTCCACGATAATAATTCATTGGTATAATAATATCCAAAGGCGCTACGTCACTCCGTTTGGGAGCAGCTTGGGGTCATCTGGTAAATTGAAATGAATATTAATCTAATTATTTTTATATTAAATTTATATTTAAATATTATCTAATTATTTTATAATTCACAGAGATGCGAACAAACCATAGACTCCGTGAGGTTGTGAATGATCAACCAGGTTCTTGCTATATGTAGTGACAAACAAAGCTATATGGAGGAAGTTCATTATATGTACGATATACCTATTATTCCTCCAACCAGCCCAGCTTAGACGTAGAGAACGTTTAGAGAAGATCTTGTTCGGGAATGAGTGAGTTGATGAGGTTGCACATAATGTGGAAGAGTTGTCCCTTATGATGCAGACGCAAATGTCAAACTGATTATGTTAGTCCGATGATGTGTGCCAGCATTTGGTTTAGGACATTATGACTCAGAGGCTTGGTCTTCATCTCATACGTGCATGGACATTGGGTCGGGGTCGTGACGAGCAAAATGAATATTTATATTATGAAAGTGCTCTGCAGAGGCGTACCAGACATGCAACGTCAAGAAAGAACCAAGCAACCTCAAGTTCGAAGTTGACGGACGACAACCAGCTCGAAAATCGACGACGTCCGCCTTGTAGACACTTGATTTTTGTAATTATTTTTATATAAATGAGATATTTAATTTTATTTTTTTTTATTTTTGAGATATTATTTTTTAAATTTATTCTTTTTAGAGTTTAAATAAAATAATAAAATATTTTTAAGAATTGTTTTTTATAAAATAAAAATTAAAAAAAAGGAAGAAAGAAAGAAGAAGGTGGAATGTGTAATAATTAAAAAGAAAAAAAAAAAGAGGACAAATGTCTAGTCGAATTTTGAACCCTCGAGTTATTAAAAAAAACAACAATATTTTAATTTTTCCGTGTATATATTCACATTTTATAACTAAATATAAAATAGCAAGTATTGGGATATATTATATTATATCATATATAGCGTCCTTTATTTTCTTTCTAAAGTTGTATTAAGGAAAAGTTAGCCTAACGTGGAGCACAACCATTGGTGGAAGACATATGACATTCAAGTAAGTAGTCGCAAAGTATAGAAACTCATTGATTAGAGCCCTCCAAATTCGAAAAATAGTTTTAAAACATCCATTTTTTACTTTCATTTCTTCATTTTCATTTTACAGGTCGAAACTCCAAAAATGCAATGGCAAAGAGCTTCACAACCAAGAGATTCTAACTTCCATTTTCACCTTCAAATCCAAGAATTGCTCCGGATCCACGTTCATTTTCTAGGGTTACACTATATAATTCCATGTCAATTTCTATTTCAATTCAGCTTCTTGAAAGCCTCCATCTCTGAAGGGATGCTAGCCTTGAATGTCATTTGAATCTTCCATGTGCTTTCTTTTCAATCTCTGAATTTCTGTTCCTACCCTATCTCCACTAATTGCTTTGTCCTTGTTTCTCTCTATACACGACTTTTCTTCCATGGCGGTTCATAGAGAGATGCTTGTTCTTTTCATTCTTTCCATGCTAGCTTTTAGTATTACGTTCATGGCTCATGGCGGTAATAATACGGGTTTACTTATGATGCTAGATCGCTTATCATTAATGGTAAAAGACGAGCTTCTATTCTCTTTCCATTCATTATCCGAGAGTACTCCAGAGGTATATGCCGAAGAAACCTAGGTTTTGTTGTTAAAAAATGGGAGGATATTTATATAAAAACTGTTGAAACGACATCTTAATCCTAAATTTTAGATTAAAAGGAACTGAGGTAAATGTTGTTTTCGAATTGGATTGCAGATGTGGCCAGTATTCTAGACAAGGCAAGACGTGGAGGTTTGAATGTGATTCAGATTATGTTTTTTGGAATATTCATGAGCTGTCGAAGGCCAGGTAAGTTGAAGATCTTGGAGTTTGTGATTGATTTATGCGATTCGTGACTTGATTCAACTATATTTTTGTAATATGCAGTTTTAATTTGAAGGAAATTATGATTTAGTGAAATTTATCAAGCTCATTGCTGAAAAAAAGATGTTATGTGACTTTAAGGGTTGGACCCTTCCTCCAAGCTGAATGGAACTAGGGTATTGATCAAATTTCTGTAATTATTTTTTTTCTCTTTTTCCCACCCCTCCTCTAAATATTTGCTTTTCACCTTCAGAGGACTTCCATATTGGCTCAGAGAAAACAAAACATTATTTTTCGTTCATATAACTCACAATTCAAGGTAAAATATGACTTAACTTTATAGTTTGAATTTGTCTTGAAATTGGAGTTGAAGGTAGTACAAGAAAATAAATTATTTTATTTGCAGCATTCCATGAAAAAATATGTTAACAATGGTCACAGACATGATGAAGGAAAATAAACTTTTTTTGCTTCTCAGAGGACCAATCATTTTAGCTCAGGTTTGTATCTATCTATATAATATATATCCCCTTTGTTAGTTTATTTGATCTTTCTTCTTTTTAAAATTTTTTCTAACACAACTTTTTCCATCCATGAGTCAGATTGAAAATGATATTAACCATGTTAACTTGCATATGATGAGCTTGGTGTCCATACGACCTGGCAAGCAAATATGGCAGTTGGATTGGAGTTGGAGTTGGTCCGATCATGTGCAAAGCAAAAGGATGCTCGGCCATGAATCAGTTTGTAAGTTGTGACAATCTCTTTTGACTTCGGGGTTCTTATTGGTGTAAAAAAGAAACTGTTAATGGGAAATAATAAGAACTAATATTATAATTGGAAGTTTATGATTTTCATCCTCCTGTCTCTGGAGATGTAAAGTAGTACGTAGCTTTAATGGGGTTCAGATCAATATCTGCAAGGAAGAGAAAAAGGACCTGGACCGGCCAGACAATACTTTTTACAGACCCAACATAAACCCATATAAGCCTGCGACTGTGGACGGAGAGAGGACGCGAGTGCCAGTAAATATTCAATGCACATAAGCTATTTTACATAGACATGGTAAAATGAATGTGAATATAATAGACGAAGAATAGCATAGATAGACCACATAATAGTAGCGAAAGAACAGTATACTAGGGTAGACCTATCACTGCTATAACTAATCCTAGTACTAAGATTTGGCGATCATCACCTATATTCAGCAGTCAGCAAGTATTGATAGTCGTGCGGATCCATCCGTCAAGATAGTGTATGAGCATTTCGAATTACTTCTCCCAAGAGGTGAGCTTAATGGTCAACTCATTATATTGTAAGACAATATAAGTACTTTTTCACCCAATGCTTATAAATTTTCTAAGTTAGCAAGAAATCTAGCTTCCATGGCAATCGTTATGGGACGTAATTTACAGATATGCGTTACATGTCGGAAACAAACTTCGGTAGAACAAGTGCCTAGTCTTTACCACACTAGGTATTTTTTTATTCTTATGATGAAGCACCACTCGCGAATTTGGTAAAGGTAGGTTGCATGATCTATGTACGAAGCAATCATTGATCTTAAAGAACGTGTTTGAAACTCACTTCCAATATCAAAATTATTGCACTATCGTTATGAGTGAAAGGCTTGCTAAAGGGGAACCGAGATATCGGGGTCATCTAATCAGAGACGATGCACAAGGCAATTGAATTGTGCAAGAAACCTCTCCTCTGGGAAACTCCTGGAACCAAGTGAATGGTCAAGTTTAGAGCGTCTTATGATCATCTTATATACATTCGACAGGTTAATGTTATTTAAGTGATACGAGACACTTAAGCTATCCTTCAAAACCACAAGTTATAGCTAATTGATCAACTTGTTTGTATCCGTACAGGCTCGCTTTATGAGAAGCCAGGGAAACTAATTATTTGTGCTGCTTTCTTGGCCAATAATGACACAAGAGTGCACAAACTATTACCGTTCAGAGGCGGGAATTCTTCTTCCACCTCGATCAATTAGCAACTTCCTGAACGTAAAACTGTTGCTACAACACTAGACGGTAAAACTCCCACTCATGAAAACTTAGTGGATGGGAACTTTAATAAAATAGTTTGTAGTTGTTAAACTTATAAATGTGCCAACAATTGAGGTTCATGTCTTTCTCAAGACTCTATTGATCTTTCATAAACCATTTGCCAATAAAAAAAAAAAAAAAACACAGATTGTACACAACACAATGCCAGGAAACTTATCCCATCAAGTTGCAAGCATTTGAAGTGGAAATGTCGAGTGGGAAACATTCAACTGTTCAGCAAGTACCAGTAATAACAAGATACCATTAGAGCTCTACTCCTTACTTAAGGACACCACAGATTACGGATGGTATACCACTAGGTAAGTAACCTATTTCAACAAATAATAATAATAATAATCAATAATAATAGGCTAAATGATATGTTTGAAGTTGTTTGTGGATATATAAAACCTTTCTTTTTGGCAAATCCAACTTGAAAGCCTCGAGTTGGACAAAGAGACGTATCAAAGCGCCTGATATCCTACAAGTGTTACGTATTGGCAAGTCTTGTCATGCTATACTTTGTATTCCGTCAATGGTGAATACATCGGATGTGTTGATTTAAATATGGATACTATATTTCACACATAAGTTTCGCCCATATAGCATACATTCCTAATAGAAAATGATTCACCACTAATACATGATGTCTTCTGATTTCTGGAACGGCACATGGCTCTCACGAAGAGAAAAAACTTTGTTTTCAAAATCAGTGCCCTTCAGGCTGGAATTAATAACATTGCCTACTAGGCATGACAAGTGGGTTCCAGTATGGAGATTACAACCGTGCTTGTTATTTCTATTTGAATTGTATTTTAGAAAATATAATCACTACTTCTTTGTTATAATACAGGAAGTGGATGCATACATGGAACAAGTGCCTTGTTATTTCTATTTGATTGTATTTTGAAAATATAATCACTCTTTCTTTGATAATAATACACGGATAGGGAGCATACATGGAAACACAGATTTGCAGGACCTCGATCTATAACAATCCTTGGTTTGAATACATGGAACACTTGATTTTCTAAAAAATGGCTGGGGACCCAGGTAATATTATAAGATGCCCTTCACACCCAACTAATCATATAAATGAAGTTGATGGAAAAACCATACCAAGGACACGTTGTTTCGATATTAAATACTCACACTTTTGGCAGGTTGGTTTGAATGGAAAAAAGTTAAAGCCTTTCAACTCAAGGAGGATCACATGAGTTGACTGGAGCCGAAATCAAGGAAGAAAAAATTTCTCCACATGGTTTTCAAGGTAAATCAAGAGTTGTATGACTCTTTACCCAGTTTTGGCATTAGGGATAAACAGTCCAACTCTATGAAAACACAAATTGATTCAACTAAGCTCATAATCTTGCAGACATATTCTGATGCTCCAGAAGGAAAGATCCTGTGGCTATTGAATGAATGGAATGGGGAAGGGACAGATTTGGGTGAATGGTAAAAGCATCGTCGATATTGGATGTCCTACTTATCCCCTCTAAAAGTGCAACTCCCCATCAGAGTAAGAACACCTTTCTCCTTTTCCCTAAACTCAATACTCAAAAGTTTTGTCAACAAAATAAATGTTTTCTCAGGTACCAATTCAAGAACCTTCATAAAGCCATCAAAAATGCTACTATTCTTTTATTTGTAAATTTGGAAAAAGGATCGACACCTGAAAGGTCGAAATGTACTCGTGAACAGAGACACAATTTGCAGCTTCATTACCCAATATCACCACCCATGTCAAGTGCTTGGGCAGGAAAGAAAGCAATTCAAAGAGCTGTAGTAGATGAACTGAAACAAGTGCCCACCTCCGGTTCCCCACGAAAAAAAGATACCTCCTTGAATTTGCAGCTACGTACCTTCTGGTGT
>NC_052353.1:55587023-55588631 GCF_009727055.1 Benincasa hispida | reverse complement strand
ATCATGTGCTTGAGTCCATTGCTCTAAACTAATGTTGTCAAAAAAACTCAGACAGCTCCGATTTATTCCTTTGATATCTTCAATTGCTTTGTTGAACTTTCGAATTTGAAACTGACACCCGGCACGATAAACATAATTTTTTAATGAATTAAATTTATACTTTTTATTGAAGTTGCTGACGATATGTCGTAAGTAGAAACGATGGTGATATTTCGGTCCCGTCTAACCATTTGCTGGGTTGTTCACTGCTGCGATTATACCACCATGTCGATTTGAAATTAAACACACCTCTTCATGTGTTACAATTTCTCTCAAGTGTTTCAGGAACCATCCCCATGAGTCTGCGGACTCTTCATCAGCAACGGCAAACACAAGTGGAAGAAGATGACCGTTCGAGTCAACTGATGTAGTAATCAACAGTTTTCCTCTATATTTTCCATACAAGTGTGTACCATCTATCTGAATTATTGGCCGACATTTATTAAAAGCTTCTATACAAGGACCAAATGCCCAAAATACAGAAATTAGGATAACATGGCCTTCAGTAAGCGTTTCTTTAACTCTCCACTTTACACGTGTTCCGGGATTGGTCTGCTTAACCATATATAACCACCTGGGCAACAATTTGTAAGACTCATCCCAATCACCGAACACTTTAGCCAACGTTTTTCTTTTTCCCTCCCATACCCTATGGTAAGGAACATGATATCCAAACTTTGATTTCATGTCGGACTGCAGTTGTGCCACACTGATAGATGATTTTTCTCTTACGGCGTCACAGAACTCCAATGCAATCATTGATGAATCCAATTGCACGTGACTTTGACTTAGTTCTGAATAAAAACATGTATGCTGCTCATCATACTTAGTGATCTCGAACAAGCCATGCGATTTTTTCTTTATTGAACGAAGTCTTCACTTGTAACCTTCCTTCTACTTCTTACACCGAATTGTCCAAATCGTCGGTGTAGATTCAACAACCTCATATGGTGTGTGACACTTTATTGCAAATCATTTGACCGCGTGTCGTAGCATTTCCTTGTCTTGACAAATCATCCCTTTATACAATTGAATATTGTCAACGTCCATATTCATATCCAAATCATTGAATGTATCTGAAAGCATCTCATGTTCATGACCATCGAAATCCAACTCTTCAAATTCGTCATCCGTTTCTGTTCTGAAGTCTATGTACAGGTTGTTAGCCGATATATCTTCATTATCACATGGCGATGCAACTGACTCCGGATCAAGATCGATACATTGAGTTGGATCTTCAAACTGGTTAAATGATGTATCAGGATCCACCCCTATCCTATTTACATTTAATATTTTTAATTTACATACAAATTCGTCATCAATTTTTTGTATTATATTTTTTATAAAAAGTATATTAAAGTATATTAAATTTTTTAGTTTATAAACATAAACTTTTTAAGTTTTATGAACATCAACTTTTTAAACATAACAATAAATTAAACTTTTTATGACTATTTTTAAACATAACAATAAATTAAACTTTTTATAACTATTTTTAAAAATAACAACAAATTAAACTTTTCAAATTAAAATGAGGTAAACTTTTTAAAACTATTTTTTCAAATTTAA
>NC_052353.1:55572537-55586658 GCF_009727055.1 Benincasa hispida | reverse complement strand
ACAAAAAATTTTGAAAAAAAAATAGAATCTATAAAAGCATAATAATATAAGAACAAAAATAAAATGTATAATTATTCTTAAAAAATAAAAATTTAGTAGAGTAACGAACCAGTATAGTTGTGTGAAAATAATTTGTATTAAACGAAATACAAGAAGAGAAATGGAAATGGAAATGGGAAGAGAGGAAGATGATTTCGACGGCTTATTTTCAAAGGCAGTAAGGGGGCAGTGAGCTATGAAGGGGTAGTGAGCAAATCAAGGGGAGAGAAGTGAGCAAAATCAAGGGCAGTGGGCTATCGAGGGATTGAATGAACAAAAATGAAGAGGGAGAAAAAATTATCGAGGGAGTGAGTGAGCAAAAATGAAGAGGATGGGGGTTTAAAAGGATGTAGGTCGAGTGTTAAACACTCGACCCACGGGTTTGGGGTGGTTGAAGAGGCATTAAGGCTATGGCAGAGGGCCATGCATGCGTCAATGCATGCAGAGAATCAGAGTAGGGGAATCAGATCAGTGGCGGGCAGAGGAAGCATGCATGCAGTCGGTCAATGCATGCAGGAAATCGCGTAGGGGAATTGGAGCAGGGGTAGCATGGTGATAGGACCTCACACTGCATGTCGAGGGTTATACACCTCTCCTAGCTCTTCTTGGCCTGAAAGGACATAATTCCCGGTTAAACTACTTATAATTCTTAGCAAAATACCTCAAATAGTTCATTTACTAATGGAACTTTCATCAACAAAGACAGCATTGCTAGCGAGATACTCATCCTGAGTGAATTTACCCTCATGAGCGAGATCCTCCTCATGAGGAAGATCAAGCATTTCTTTAACAAACTGTCTTCCTAGAGATACTCACCTTACCAGCGAGATTCAGCCCACATTTCTAGCGAGATTACCATCTAGATCGAGATCCTCATCACAAAATTAGCTAGATTTCCTTCTAGAGCAAGATTCTCATCACAAAATTAGCGAGATTTCCTCTTGTCGAGGGTTGAAGTTTCGACTTATGTATGTCGAAACTTCAACCTTCGACAACCATATTGTTTCCAAGTTTTTCTTTGTTTGTCGAGTTCTCAACGTTCGACCTCTACATTAATCGAATCCTCAACCCTCGACTTCTAGCCTCGATCTCCCAAAACAACAATATTTCTCTAATAAGTTTCAAAACAACCTTATTTCCCTAATAAGTTTTGAAAACAACATATTAATATAAAAGATCCATATATACACTTCAAACATTATCCTCCTTTTGATATTTTAAAATATCAAGAACCAAGTAAAATAAAATTTAAGCCGAAGCAACATTTTGTTCTTTTTTTATATATTTAAGAAAATTGATAAATTTTGATTGCAAAATGATTTATTATGCGGATATATATCAATTGGACACCTTTAAAAGAAATCCTAGAAATTAATATTTTTTTTTTAAAGTTTTTGGACAATTTAAGTGGTGCTTAAATAAGTTATGAATCTCAACTGGTAATGCTTTCATTATTGTAACAATATTTTTTTTATATTTTCTTTGTATATTCTATCAATATTTTTACTAACTATTACCCATATTAATGTTGGATTCTTTAATTTAAAGTAATATTGACTATTAATGGAAAAAGCATTTTTTTCCTTCATTTTTTACTCTCATTTTTGTCAAGGGGACATGGAAATTTAATATCGATTGCAAAAATAAAAAATTAGAATAAAGGATAAGACCAGGCTCAAGAAATTGTGGGATTATATTAATGAAAATAAACGTTAAGAGTAGAGATTGAGAGGTAAAAAAAAAAAAAAAAAGTTTGATTGATTATGAATTTAAATAATAAATGACCAAAGGGGATGGGAAAAAGGTGTGTGTATATGGGGAGAGACAAAAAGAGGAGAAGATTGTGGCAAGCAAAATGATCAAAGCTTGGAGTGCTGAAGATCTGCCATGCCTTTTACTTAATGCAAGAAGGTAGTCTTTTCCCCAAAATCAAATTTTCTAAAAAATAACAATGCAAAAGAAAGAAGAAGCAGAGGAGAAGATCATTGAGTTCAGTAACTCCTATTTGAGAGAAAGAGAGGAAGAAGAAGATGAAGACACAAGATTTAAGTGGTTCGGGTAAGGAGCCTACATCCATTGTGCAGGAAGGGAGTTGTGTAATTTTACTCACAATCAAGGAGAAGCAATTACAAGATAAAATCCTATAAATCCCTACTAACTCCTATTTTATAGCTACTGATTACATGCAACAACTCAATTGAATGTAAAATTGAAAATGAAATCAAGTAAAGAAAGGAGCCGTTGGGGAAATTCATTTGCTTCAAGTCAATAACGGTAAGATTCTTTGGAAAGTTTCTCTTGGATTAAATTCGAATGAAGAAGTTTGAAAATTTTGTAGGTTTATTTGGAAAGGTAAGGACTCCATTGGATTTTCACATATGTGGGTTATTCTTGGGTACCAAGTTTCTTCAAATGGGAGATTCATGGGTTATTAAGGTACTTTATTTGAATTAGCTACGATTCTCCACGAAAAATGATATGAGAAGATATCATTTTAGCAACTATTGAAGAAGAGAAAAGAGACATGAGAGTGTTGTGGGTATTTATTGTACATCTAAAGTCAAAACCAGAATTCTATGAAAAGTTTTTTGGGGAATGAAATGACAAAGAAATTTGAAAACTTTCAAGGCTTGTATGTCTGCAAAGGACTTCATTTGATTTTTGTGGATATGAGTTATACTTGGACACCGAGTTTTTAACAATTAGAGACTTGTTGGCATCTGATTTTGGATCTTACAAGTTTATAGAGATAGTTGGTGAAGAAACTCATCTATAGTATATATAAATGGCATATAGGGAGAAAATTTTATTTCAACTAGTGACAGAAATTTTGTTCATGAGGAGCTTTATAATTGAAGGGGTGTTAAAGAAGGAAATTTCGAAAAAAAAAAATGTAAAAAGTGGGGTTTAAACCTAAGTCTAAAGGGAGCTAGAAGCAATATTAACCACTAGGCTAGCTACTAGTATTAGTACTATGCCAGTTATATATATATATTATAAACAACATAAACTACAAGAACTTTGAGCTTTAATGTCGCTTTAAAACTGACATTAAAGATCGATTGACAACCGACATTGAAGATCGTATTATAAAAGGTCTTTAATGTCGATTTTAAACCGATATTGTACACCATCTTCAATGTTGGTTTAAAACTGACATTAAAGACCTTTTATAACACGATCTTCAATGTCGGTTGTCAACCAACATTAAAGCCTTTTAATTTAAGTTTTAAACCGACATTAAAGCCTAGAATTATTGTTCGTTTTTTTAATTATTGACCATTTTTTTAAATGTCATTGTCCAATCCATTTTTAATGTC
Source organism: Benincasa hispida (assembly GCF_009727055.1). Classification (NCBI taxonomy): domain Eukaryota; kingdom Viridiplantae; phylum Streptophyta; class Magnoliopsida; order Cucurbitales; family Cucurbitaceae; genus Benincasa; species Benincasa hispida. Next base: position 55,583,299 of record NC_052353.1, on the reverse strand, counting down.
AATTAAAAAGTTAAAAACGACATTATATGTCTTGTGTTGGGTCAGGAAATGTCCTTCATTGTTTTTTATTAAAAAAAATATAAAAAATTGTTCATTGTAATGTGTGCTTGTTATATTCTGCATGGCAAGCCAACAATATTTGTCTTCCACCTATAAATATAACAATAGACAGAACAATGCACTCTACCACAAAAAAAAAAATACAAAGTTACCTGCAATGAAGCATACTTCTATAATAATTTATCTACAAACAAGAATTAATATTTCCAATCCATTCTATAAATACTTATCAAATATGAAATAAACACACTAACCAACATTTGTATATCGATGACACACTTCCATAGAACAAAAATTATAATTATCATATCCAACACTCATATGGAACCACCCGCCTCTCCAAAACTACAATCAGAAATATCGACCACCTTTATAATATTAATAATCATTTCTCCCATTCACAAATATCAATTAGTACTTTCATGAATACTTACACGAAATACCCATAAATAAAAAAATTATACATAAATCTTCCAATAAAAAGATCATGGTTAGATGACAATTCGTCTATCCACAAACCAACAATTAGTACTTCATATTCATTCTAAACTTATATATTTTACTCAAAACTCATCAAGATTCATTCTAAGCTAGCATTTACATTCTATTGAGACAAAAAAAAATCAAGAAGTACATCCTTACACAAATCGGCCAACAAAACTTGCCCATTGTGTTCGTTGGTATATACATTTTTTTTGTATTAAACTAAAAAAAGAAAAAAAAAATAAACTCAACATAAGCTTACATCATTTATTAAATTAAAGCTAGTATATAAAAAATAAATAATTTACGTATGAGGCTAGTAATGGGAATAGTAGGATTATGCACTATTTCGTGTATATACTTTTCCACATAGTACCTGCATCCTAAAGAATCTAATTGACAGGGGCACTGCATATGAAGAAGTTGAATTATTCTTATGTTTGAATGAACATATTGTTAAAAAAACGAATGCAAATTTACCTTTATACGCTTCCATTTTGGAGAAGACCAATAGTGTTGGAGATCGTGTTTGGCTTGCCATGTTTTCAATCCGAGTTTCAGATATTATATATGTCATCTTAAGTTTTGCACAATATAAAATTAAAATTCGACTCATACATTCTCGAATGGCTTCATCAAAGTATTCATTATTTTTTCCTTTTCGTGCTTCTTTCCATAAAATCGAATGATAAGAATGATCACTCGTTTTACATGAACATACATATTTAATGAGCATAAACATATTGGAATAAAAGATTTAATTTAAGTCGAAAAAATTACTCATTCTTGGGCAAGATTCGCATAACCCTTACGAGAAATGTGATGATTATATACACATTTCGACCTTCTTTCTCTTTGAAGACAACTGATTTCCTATACAACCAACTAGCTAAAGTTACCTACCAAAACAATGATAGTATTGACATTTATTCATAATGACTTACATCTCATTCTTCACTTAATCGTTCATTAACAAATGATGTCCATTGATCTTGATCTATATGAGAATATTGTTGAGGAGGAAATTGCAAGACCGAGGGTTCATCTTTAAATGGAAGTATATGAACTTTTGAGTCAATGTGGTCTTGAAAGTCCAAAACATCCAAGATGTAGACATGAGTATACCATGTTTGGACTTAAAGTCCACATCGAACGACATCTACACAATGAAAATAGTAGTACATAATAAACTAATAAACTAATAAACTACTCTGCATACAAATTTAAATTATAGAAAACATACCGCTATACAATAAAAAATTTATGTCACACCCCCTCCCGAGCTCACCATTCAGACTTGAAAGGGAGTGTGAGGATTATAGATATTAGGAACTTCACTGTCTAGGATTTTTTTTCCTATTACAAAACATAACTGAGCTATTTCAGTTAGAAGTGTTTTATACAATACATTATTGTTTATCAATTATAGGATTACACTACTACCATGTGTCTAAACCTTCTTAATACAACTGTCGAGATGAGATGCTTTTTGCAATCACTCCAGCGACTGGTTCTAAGCACAAATCCATCGCCCTTTCTGATACCTGGGGCGGGCGGGCGGGGGAGGGGGGGATTTAGAAAAACATTCGGAAAACGTGAGCGAGAGTGCTCAGTGACTAGTAGGTTGCGAACTAAAATATTATTTGCTTTCAAAACATTTTTGGGAAAGCAATATTACAGCATATGTGACCATCAAATATATATATATTCAATCTAATAAAAGAGACGAAGTTGGCATGATCACATAACCCTCCAATCCTTAGCAAAGCCCCATAAACCGGTTTGAGGGAACAATTTCCAGTGCTCCAAACAACTCGTCAAATGTGCACATGTTGACAATTCCTACTAGACATACTCGGACATGTGAATAACCCCAACCAGATATACTAATAATTTTAGTCAAACGTCCACGAAGTATGCTAATAATATCTCAGGTACGATTTTTGGTTTTCATTCAAACCAATAGGAACAAACATCCAAACCAAGACTAACAGAGAAAACAGTCATCCAAACAAAAGAACAACAATTATAATCCAAGAAAACATATTTTCAGATCATGCCAAATTTTACTAAACTAGTACAAATATATAATAAATTTAAACATTAAAAAATATAAACCACTCATCGTCAATTTGCTTTCTTTTTGAACTCCCCATCCCATGGATTTTTGATAAATCTTGAAATTTAGTTAATACTCTCCTAATTATTCTCTGCATAGTCACAAGTCAATCAATTTTGCTTAAATTTTTCCAAAGTCCTAATTTGATTTATTGTAGGTGACGACAACGATCGAGACAATGCCAACGTTGGTGATTCGCATAGCCAAGGAGATGAGAGGGTTTGGTTAAGAGAGAAGTGAAAGGAGAGAGAAAGTTTGGTAGTGAAATGAAAGAGATATTAATAAAGTAAAAAAAAAATAATTGTAGACCTTTAATGTCGGTTTTAAACCAAATTGTAGCCTGTCTTCAATGTCAATTTAAAACTAACATTAGAAATCCGTTTTTTTTAAACCAACATTATACAACCAATTTCACTTTTTCCAATCAACATTAAAGCCCAAAATTCTTGTAGTGAAGTTGAGGGGGGCTTGAACTCCCTCGGACCTATATTAAATCTGCCTGTGATGCCAACTATGCCCTTTCATTATAAGGATTCTCCAAATTACTTTGATAGCAATTTTGTCTTTTAATTCAGAATTGATGTAACTAATGACTAATGGAGGAGGAAGAGAAACAGGCAAGCAATCCAATGAAGAGAGGCTGAAAAAGAATTAAAAACTCAGATGTAAGTTTATCATTTAGTATGACCTTTGAAATCAAAATTGCTAAACTTTCAACCAACTTGCCAGTATAAATGGAATGATTTCTTTAAAAAAAAAAAAATTGTGGAAGGGTTAAGAATAAACTCCAACCTAGAATGGAGCAAATAATTGGGTACATATGCCCAGGTAAGATTATACTCCGACCTTTGCAAATTCTTTAGTGAAAAATTAATACATAAGATTATTAAAAATATAAGGAACCATAAATTTAATAATTAACCATAATAAACTTTCTAATAACCATCTTTCTTCTAGAGTTGATACTATCCCTTCAATATAATTTTATAGGATGATGATGAGAAGATGAGGATGGTAGGAGAGAAAAGATAGGGAAAAAATTGTATATATTAACATATTCTGTTTGAAACTGAATTGGCATTAGAACACGAGGAAACCAACATTTTGGACCTCAACTTACCTCTTCCCCCCTTGACCTTAACATCTTCTGTTAATGAACCAATCATCCAACGCATAGGGATCAAGTTGGTGAGACAAAAAGCCCTTAGCATTCCCTTCTCTGCTCACCCCTACTTCCCACCTTTAATCCTCCCACAACCATCTATGAACCAACTAAGTTGGGAACAAGCAACACCCAAACCACTGATATCCCAGTTAAAGAGATGCGTGGGACCCAGCCACTCTAACTTAACGCACCCACACCTCCTATTTCTCAAGCCAACATAGATGAACTCAAACGGTTCATCCAAGCACAAATAAGACCCCTGGTCGCATCCATGGAAGTGCTCCACTTGCAATTAGCAACTCTGCAACGCCAGAATGTAGTACTAAGGGATTATCTGCATCAGCAAACACATAGGAGTCAAGACCAATTCAACTTCACAATACATCAACCAAGTCTTGATGGGAATGTTTGCCCTTCCTCCCCTGCCAGAACATTTAAGAAATCCTCTTAAATTCATGGATGAAGACCCTGCACTTGAATGTAGAGATGACGCGACCTTGTAAATAAATTTGGGGGTGTTGGCCTTTTTTATTTCATATTTTCTTTCAACTTTTATATGTGTTTGTATATTTATTAATTTCATGTAAACACCTTTATCAATGAATGAAGTTAATATCATTTTGATCCTTGCATTTGTTTTTAGTATTCCTTTTATCTTTCCTTTTATTACTTTTTTTTGTCTTACATGGAGCTTTGTATCTCAATGATAATATTAATGTTTGATAACTTACATGTTTAGATAGGCGTTAGAAATATAAGTTTAGAACCTCACCGAATGAAACATATCTTTTATTTCCCAGGCGTGCAAGCCTTAACTCAAACCCCCTTTTCTAAGACATTTTTGTAGTTCTTTTTCAGCAATGAAGACCTTGCTGATCTCCAAAAACTAGGGGTGGGGGAGGTCCGAGTTGATGCATCTCTAGTTTATAAAAATATTCTTAATTTCGTTTAATTCATCAAAAACAAAAAAGAAATATTAATAATAACTTTAGATATAATAGCAAAACTCCACGATCAACACAAAAGGGAAAACCCAGCTTGATATGAGTTAAGATTGGAAATGACAATTACCCATAGTTGGATGCCCACATGACACTCGTGGGGGTAAAACGAAGGTAAGTAACCAAGACCAACACGTCCCAACTCCGCTATCTAAGCCCAAGGAAGAAAAGCATAACGTTTAGACGCTTAGATAAGAGTTTAGTCGTGAAGAACACTAGCTCGTAGTTGGATGTCCGCATAATACCAGTGGGGGCAAGCCAAAACGAAGGCGAGTCACCTGAATCGATGCATGAGTAGTCCTAAAGAGAATAATAACTTGCACTTAGAAATAACTTTTATAACAAACCTTCCAACGCATTACTGGATTTGAAAGTTTTGTTTTCTAAAACATTTTGATCTTTCAAATCCACAATGTTAAGGTAAAGAGGGAAGAAGTAAGTTGAGGTCCACAATGTTGGTGTCCTCGTGTTCTAACACTATCTCGACTTCAAATTCTTGCTCTTCAAGTGAAGCTTCATTGCTTTTCTCGTTGTTAAAAGTCTCGACGCGTCTTTTCTTTATAGTGCGCTTTGAAAGCTGATGTCTTGAAGTCTTAGGCTTGAGAGGCGGGTTTGGCTAGTTATGTGAGCCTCGAAGCAGATGCCTAATGAGCTTGATATCCATTAAGCCTTCAACCTCTTCAAAGTTATCCTCCAGAGGGATGCCCACACGTTCACACAACGCACATATGAGCCACGGGAAGTATAGTTTCTCGCATGGCTTCCCCTTGACAGCTTTGATTTGTTCCACAATGATCTTTCCTATGTCAAGGGGAATGTGTTGCATTATGCAGTAGATAGCTAAAATCCACTCCCTTGATACGGTTTCATCATGTGTTGTGGGCATGATGCAATTCATGATCAAGTAAAGCCAAAGGTTGGCGTCAGGGAGAAGATTTCTGGGAGCCATTGTCATGATGCCTGTTCTGGAGATGTGCCATGAACTCCTTGATGGATCTCTTAACGAAGAGCATCCATGAGCGCATTCGATTCTTTTCGATTTCACTATGACCGAAATACAACATATACATTCTAACATACAGTTATGCAAACAAACAGAAATTAACTGCATGCTTTGAACACTAAAGAATAAGGGAAAGAGTTCTCATACCAGTTGAAGTCCCTCTTCAAGCTATAAAACTCAAAAGCAGTGGAAGAACCTCCACTCGTACTCTATCACCTAGCAAACGCGTCGGCTGCAGCAACACGATCAATCACAAACAAGTGAATGCAGCAAGGACGACACCACCAACAAGAGCCCTTGGTATTCTCGGAGTGAGAATCCAAAGTGTGGTCTTTGGTGAGTTTGGTAGAGGTAGAAGGAAGAACAAATCGTGTAGACGATAAGCAAGTGGGAGAGAGAAGTGATGCATTATTTTATGATGTGGAAATGTGATGAAATGCGATGGTGAAATTGCATTGAGCACTCAAGTTTCCTCAGCAGAATCCAAGTGTAAACTCCACTGAGTTTCCTGGTAAGTCCAGGGTTGAACTCAGGGACTCGTGAAAATAGGTTGCGATGGTAATTTTTAGGAAAACCTTGCGGTAACCAAATAAATCAATAGTTGTTGAGGTTGTTGTTTGCGGTGATGAAAAATAAATAAATGCGACGGATTTGAGAAAAGCCAGATTGTGTGATAGATGCACTGAGTATGCAGATAAACGGGTCGAGAAAGTCTCTAGTTAGCATTACTTGGGAATGCGTCAAACTATGCGATCATGCTATAACCATGCACAACAAGTCATTTTCCAATGCAAATGTGATGCTCCTAAGTCTAGGACGCATGTGTTGAATGCAAAAGTGTCCATAGAGCTTATTCCTAAGTCTCTACTTTTGTCCTATATGATGATGCAAGATGCATAAAGACAAGGTGACCGCACACAATCATATCCTATCTCTAGGATGCATGTGATGCATTAATAGCAAACATTGCTTATTCCTAAGCTCATATCTCTTGATTATGCGTTCTGATTTGACTCTCCCGAGCCTAGATTCTAACCTGACTTTCCCAAGCCTAAATCCTGTCCTTAGACTAACCTCCCGAGTATCTCTAATGGATGAATGAAGTATACATAATACAAGATAATCGCATAGAATGAAAATTCCCAGTTGTGCTAGCTAAATGCTTCTCAACCCATTCAACAGATTTAGCTACTTATGCATAAATAATAGAGAGTGAACAGATATAGAGAAGGAAATTCCATTTTTATAAATGAGTTTGAGTACAAAATAACAATGGAAGATAAAGGTAGAGAGCCTGGTAGCAATTCCTTGCTGATCGAGGATTTTACACTGTCAATCTCTATTCGGTTCCAAAGATATTCCTGCTTCCGCAGGCGTCGGCCCTCTCTCTGTCCTTGAAGCTTCTGGCGCTCTCTCAAGCTTACCAGAACGATCTGTCGGCACAACCTTCTTCTCTCGTGCCCGCCTTAAGATAAAAGAAAATCTAAGAACAAGACTAAACTATGAACAGAACTGTGAACTCGTAAAACAGCTGAACCTCTTTTCTGAAGGATGCATTTGGTATTTATAGAACTTCGGGGTGAAGGCGGCTTCTCTCTTATGATTTCAGATGGGATGACTTTAATTCCCTAACTGATGCGCCGAATATTTGTCACCGAAAAGCTGAAAGTACTTGTTATCGTTAGCGGCTGTCAGCTTAATTCGGATTTGACTGCCATCAGCTTTTTGTCCCATCGTGATTAATTATACCTTTCATCCAGATGAGCCCACCAAGTAGCGCCGACCAAGTTACGGCAATCCTTCTTGAGCAAATGTTTGCGAACACAATCACTGCAAAATCTTGCGGAAATGCTGAGCTCGACCAATGATTTCCTATGGTCACAATTTTCGCCTTGCGTCAACGCATATTCTGCATAAAAACACTAAAATCAACTATTTCTATGCGATAAACGCATGCGACCGCAATATTATGAATTTGATACTTTTTGGACATAATTTAACATATTTTATCAATGCAAGCCAGTATTGTTTAAGAACTTAGTACTATGATAACGTGCATTTCTGCCCGTTATAAAAAAGGAAGCTATCGTATAGCTAAGTGCTTATTGTTTAGAAGAAGCTACACGATCGTGTAGGTTTTACCAAGCGATCGTTTAGAAAAAGGTGGACGATCGTTTAGAAAACACGGCACACTATGCGATCGTTTAGGAAAGTTAAGCGATCGTTTAGGGACTAGCGTGCGATCGTTAGGCCGCGAGGTGTGGATCGTTTTAGGCGCTGAGTGACTATCATATAAGCTCTCGACTTATGCGATCGTTTACGTTTCCACACCGATGCCAAAATTTTCAAACTTTTGTCAAATGAAACTAATTTTCATTTTATTCTTCCGTTACCATAACTGAAGTGGCTGCTCCCACTAACGCATATCCAAGAGAAATTTTAGGCCAGTTATCATATAATTAATCAATTGAATAATTAATAGATATAATCATATTATATTCTTACCCTATAGTTTGATATCACATTTCTACTATAGTAATTTCTCCTCTACTTGATATAAATCATATTTATATCTAATTTCCTCCAAAATAATGTGTCTCATACATTTAGTTAATTATATCATATATAATCAACCAATTCAATTATATCATATATAATCAAACTCCCTCTTGTCAATTTGAACATTTCAAATTGATCCAAATACTGATTCTCGACTTTGTCCAAGCTACCCAGGGGACCTAATGAACATGTGGCTCGAAGCTCTAACGGTCCGTGAATAGCTGACTAAACTCTTTAGCCACGAAATCCACCATCTGTTAACTGTCAAGCATTCCACTAAAGACCAACAATTGAACTCTTCTTACTAGAGATATATTTTTGTGTCCATCGGATATAACCAATCATGAGTACAATGACCCTTTACAGATGCTCGTAAGTACAGTTGGGCCAATTTACCGTTTTTTCCTGTAGTTACATCTCACTCTTTAAGTACCGCTGATTCCTCTAATGAACAATACAACATAGTCCAACTATGTGTGAATACCTCTCGGGCCAAGAGAAAGTGTGTAGCGCCACATCGTTCAGGCCCCAAAATCAGCCTTTAAGGGAGCTATCTATCTACTTATCCCTGCTTCGGGGAAGGAGTGAATTCCATCTTGTGTAGCTGAGTTTCCAGCTCCCAAATCAGACAAATTCTCAAAATGGTAGGTTTAAATCGGTGACCTGGCCACTCACACCCATACAAATCAAAGGACCGCCCTCAATGGCAGGAGTTCCCAACTCACTCATGATTCAGGTCATGTTGCCTATGGTCATCCTAGTGAAGTGAAGTCTCTGTCATGAATGGTGTTATATAACGAGACGTTAACACTTCGTGGTCAAGTCTTATACAAACTCTCTGTATAGGACGCCCCTGCTTGCATGTCCCCAACACGAATGATCAGGATCAGACCATCTGTGACAAGTCACAAAACTTATGACCATTCCACAAATCGAACCGCATCCGTAACGTTACCAGGATAAGGTTTCCCTCTTATTCTATAGATCCATGCTCCGTAGGTGACCCTCAAATACTGTAGCCATGAGAGCCTTCGTAAACAGGTCAGCAACATTGTGCTCCAAAGGGATCTTCGTGACAATCACGTCCCCTCGATGCACTATCTCGCGGATCAGATGATGCTTCCGCTCTATGTGTTTGTCACGCCTGTGACTTCTCGGCTTCTTGGAGTTTGCCACTGCCCCACTATTATCACAATAGAGGGTAATGGTCCTAGACATATCTGGAACAACTTCCAATTTTGTTAAGAACTTCCTGAGCCAGACAGGCTTCTTAGCAGCTTCGGAAGCTGCTACGTACTCCGCCTCCATAATGAAGTCGGCGATGCTCCCCTGCTTAGTACTTTGTCACACTACAGCTCCTCCGTTAAGAGTAAAGATTGACCCTGATGTGGACTTGTGAGAGTTCTTATCAGTCTGAAAGTCAGAATCTATGTATCCAGTCCCGGCCAGTAAGGATCAAATCTTTAGAACCATACACGAGCATGTAGTCCCTCGTTCGCCGAAGATACTTAAAGATGTTCTCACTGCGGTTCAGCGATCCTGGTGGGTTAGACTGATACCTACTGACTATACCACAGCATAACATATGTCTGGACGAGTACAGAGCATCACGTACATCAAACTGCCAACGGCAGACGCATATGGGACCCGTCTCATCACCTCACCTCTTGAGGCGTCTTAGGACACAATGTCCTTAGACAAAGTGACTCCAACGCCTAAACGAAAGTAGGCCCCTCTTGGAGTCCTACATCGAGTATTTGAGCAACATCTTGTCAATATACGTTGCCTAAGTTAGTGCTAGCACTTTGTTCTTACGATCCTGAAAGATCTGTACACCCAAGACAAATTGAGCCTCTCTCAAATCTTTCATTTGGAATTGGGTCGTAGCCAGTTCTTATTACAGTCGTAGACCTACAATCATCCCCAATTAGTAGGATATCGTCTACGTACAACACTAAGAAGACTACTGAAGCATTGATGATCTTCTTGTTATAACAGTTCATCAATGTTTAGGTAAAAGATAGACTTGATCACAGTATCAAATCGTATGTTCTAAGATCGAGTCGCTTTCGCTTATATCAATCTCATAAATGGACCGATTCAGTTTCCAAACCTTTTGCTCTTGACCTTGGGCTATGAATCCTTCGGGTTGCAGCACCATGTAAATTGTCTCCTCAAGATTTCCATTCAGAGTATGTCTTGACGTCCATTTGCCAGATCTCATAATTATAATAAGCTGCAGTGGACAAGAGGATGTGGATCGACTTTAACATTGCAACAGGTGAGAAAGTTTCCTCATAGTTGACTCCTCTCAACCTGGGTATACCCTTTGCCATAAGTCGAACCTTAAGGTCTGTACCTTCCCATCAGCA
>NC_052353.1:55493909-55572512 GCF_009727055.1 Benincasa hispida | reverse complement strand
AACTTCCTCGGACCTATATTAAATCTGCCTGTTGATGCCAACTATGCCCTTTCATTATAAGGATTCTCCAAATTACTTTGATAGCAATTTTGTCTTTTAATTCAGAATTGATGTAACTAATGACTAATGGAGGAGGAAGAGAAACAGGCAAGCAATCCAATGAGAGAGGCTGAAAAAGAATTAAAAACTCAGATGTAAGTTTATCATTTAGTATGACTTTGAAATCAAAATTGCTAAACTTTCAACCAACTTGCCAGTATAATGGAATGATTTCTTTTAAAAAAAAAAAATTGTGGAAGGGTTAAGAATAAACTCCAACCTAGAATGGAGCAAATAATTGGGTAAATATGCCCAGGTAAGATTATACTCCGACCTTGCAAATTCTTAGTGAAAATTAATACATAAGATTATTAAAAATATAAGGAAACATAATTTAATAATTAACCATAAAAACTTTCTATAAACCATCTTTCTTCTAGAGTTAGATACTATCCTTCAATATAATTATAGGATGATGTGAGAAGATGAGGATGGTAGGAGAGAAAGATAGGGAAAAATTTATATATTAACATATTCTGTTTAAACTGAATTGGCATTAGAACACGAGGAAACCAACATTTTGGACCTCAACTTACCTCTTCCCCCTTGACCTTAACATCTTCTGTTAATGAACCAATCGATCCAACGCATAGGGATCAAGTTGGTGAGACAAAAAGCCCTTAGCATTCCCTTCTCTGCTCACCCCTACTTCCCACCTTTAATCCTCCCACAACCATCTATGAACCAACTAAGTTGGGAACAAGCAACACCCAAACACCTATATCCCAGTTAAAGAGATGCGTGGGACCCAGCCACTCTAACTTAACGCACCACAACCTCCTATTTCTCAAGCCAACATAGATGAACTCAAACGGTTCATCCAAGCACAAATAAGACCCCTGGTCGCATCCATGGAAGTGGTCCACTTGCAATTAGCAACTCTGCAACGCCAGAATGTAGTACTAAGGGATTATCTGCATCAGCAAACACATAGGAGTCAAGACCAATTCAACTTCACAATACATCAACCAAGTCTTGATGGAATGTTTGCCCTTCTCCCTGCCAGAACATTTAAGAAATCCTTAAATTCATGGATGAAGACCCTGCACTTGAATGTAGAGATGACGCGACCTTGTAAATAAATTGGGGGTGTTGGCCTTTTTTATTTCATATTTTCTTTCAACTTTATATGTGTTTGTATATTTATTAATTTCATGTAAAAACCTTTATCAATGAATGAAGTTAATATCATTTTGATCCTTGCATTTGTTTTTTAGTATTCCTTTTATCTTTCCTTTTATTACTTTTTTTGTCTTCTACATGAGCTTTGTATCTAATGATAATATTAATGTTTGATAACTTACATGTTTAATAGGGTTAGAAATATAAGTTAGAACTCACCGAATGAAACATATCTTATTTCCCAGGCGTGCAAGCCTTAATCAAACCCCTTTTCTAAGACATTTTTGTAGTCTTTTTCAGCAATGAAGACCTTGCTGATCTCCAAAAACTAGGGGTGGGGGAGGTCCGAGTTGATGCATCTCTAGTTTATAAAAATATTCTTATTTCGTTTAATTCATCAAAAAACAAAAAAGAAATATTAATAATAACTTTAGATATAATAGCAAAACTCCACGATCAACACAAAGGGAAAACCCAGCTTGATATGAGTTAAGATTGGAAATGACAATTACCCATAGTTGGATGCCCACATGACACTCGTGGGGGGTAAAACGAAGGTAATAACCAAGAACCAACACGTCCAACTCCGCTATCTAAGCCCAAGGAAGAAAAGCATAACGTTTAGACGCTTAGATAAGAGTTTAGTCGTGAAGAACACTAGTCGTAGTTGGATGTCCGCAATATACCAGTGGGGCAAGCCAAAACGAAGGCGAGTCACCTGAATCGATGCATGAGTAGTCCTAAAGAGAATAATAACTTGCACTTAGAAAATAACTTTTATAACAACCTTCCAACGCATTACTGGATTTGAAAGTTTTGTTTTCTTAAAACATTTTGATCTTTCAAATCCACAATGTTAAGGTAAGAGGGAAGAAGTAAGTTGAGGTCCACAATGTTGGTGTCCTCGTGTTCTAACACTATCTCGACTTCAAATTCTTGCTCTTCAAGTGAAGCTTCATTGCTTTTCTCGTTGTTAAAAGTCTCGACGCGTCTTTTCTTTATAGTGCGCTTTGAAAGCTGATGTCTTGAAGTCTTAGGCTTGAGAGGCGGGTTTGGCTAGTTATGTGAGCCTCGAAGCAGATGCCTAATGAGCTTGATATCCATTAAGCCTTCAACCTCTTCAAAGTTATCCTCCAGAGGGATGCCCACACGTTCACACAACGCACATATGAGCCACGGGAAGTATAGTTTCTCGCATGGCTTCCCCTTGACAGCTTTGATTGTTCACAATGATCTTTCCTATGTCAAGGGGAATGTGTTGCATTATGCAGTAGATAGCTAAAATCCACTCCCTTGATACGGTTTCATCATGTGTTGTGGCATGATGCAATTCTGATCAAGTAAAGCCAAAGGTTGGCGTCAGGGAGAAGATTTCTGGGAGCCATTGTCATGATGCCTGTTCTGGAGATGTGCCATGAACTCCTTGATGGATCTCTTAACGAAGAGCATCCATGAGCGCATTCGATTCTTTTCGATTTCACTATGACCGAATACAACATATACATTCTAACATACAGTTTATGCAAACAAACAGAAATTAACTGCATGCTTTGAACACTAAAGAATAAGGGAAAGAGTTCTCATACCAGTTGAAGTCCCTTCAAGCTATAAAACTAAAAGCAGTGGAAGAACCTCCACTCGTACTCTATCACCTAGCAAACGCGTCGGCTGCAGCAACACGATCAATCACAAACAAGTGAATGCAGCAAGGACGACACCACAAGAGCCCTTGGTATTTCGGAGTGAGAATCCAAAGTGTGGTCTTTGGTGAGTTTGGTAGAGGTAGAAGGAAGAACAAATCGTGTAGACGATAAGCAAGTGGGGAGAGAGAAGTGATGCATTATTTTATGATGTGGAAATGTGATGAAATGCGATGGTGAAATTGCATTGAGCACTCAAGTTTCCTCAGCAGAATCCAAGTGTAAACTCCACTGAGTTTCCTGGTAAGTCCAGGGTTGAACTCAGGGACTCGTGAAATAGGTTGCGATGGTAATTTTTAGGAAAACCTTGCGGTAACCAAATAAATCAATAGTTGTTGAGGTTGTTGTTTGCGGTGATGAAAATAAATAAATGCGACGGATTTGAGAAAAGCCAGATTGTGTGATAGATGCACTGAGTATGCAGATAAACGGGTCGAGAAAGTCTCTAGTTAGCATTACTTGGGAATGCGTCAAAACTATGCGATCATGCTATAACCATGACAACAAGTCATTTTTCCAATGCAAATGTGATGCTCCTAAGTCTAGGACGCATGTGTTGAATGCAAAAGTGTCCATAGAGCTTATTCCTAAGTCTCTACTTTTGTCCTATATGATGATGCAAGATGCATAAAGACAAGGTGACCGCACACAATCATATCCTATCTCTAGGATGCATGTGATGCATTAATAGCAAACATTGCTTATTCCTAAGCTCATATCTCTTGATTATGCGTTCTGATTTGACTCTCCCGAGCCTAGATTCTAACCTGACTTTCCAAGCCTAAATCCTGTCCTTAGACTAACCTCCCGAGTATCTCTAATGGATGAATGAAGTATACATAATACAAGATAATCGCATATAATGAAAATTCCCAGTTGTGCTAGCTAAATGCTTCTCAACCCATTCAACAGATTTAGCTACTTATGCATAAATAATAGAGAGTGAACAGATATAGAGAAGGAAATTCCATTTTATAAATGAGTTTGAGTACAAAATAACAATGGAAGATAAAGGTAGAGAGCCTGGTAGCAATTCCTTGCTGATCGAGGATTTTACACTGTCAATCTCTATTCGGTTCCAAAGATATTTCCTGCTTCCGCAGGCGTCGGCCCTCTCTCTGTCCTTGAAGCTTCTGGGCGCTCTCCTCAAGCTTACCAGAACGATCTTGCGGCACAACCTTCTTTCTCTCGTGCCCGCCTTTAAGATAAAAGAAAATCTAAGAACAAGACTAAACTATGAACAGAACTGTGAACTCGTAAAACAGCTGAACCTCTTTTCTGAAGGATGCATTTGGTATTTATAGAACTTCGGGGTGAAGGCGGCTTCTCTCTTATGATTTCAGATGGATGACTTTAATTCCCTAACTGATGCGCCGAATATTTGTCACCGAAAAGCTGAAAGTACTTGTTATCGTTAGCGGCTGTCAGCTTAATTCGGATTTGACTGCCATCAGCTTTTTGTCCATCGTGATTAATTATACCTTTCATCCAGATGAGCCCACCAAGTAGCGCCGACCAAGTTACGGCAATCCTTCTTGAGCAAATGTTTGCGAACACAATCACTGCAAAATCTTGCGGAAATGCTGAGCTCGACCAATGATATTCCTATGGTCACAATTTTCGCCTTGCGTCAACGCATATTCTGCATAAAAACACTAAAATCAACTATTTTCTATGCGATAAACGCATGCGACCGCAATATTATGAATTTGATACTTTTTGGACATAATTTAACATATTTTATCAATGCAAGCCAGTATTGTTTAAGAACTTAGTACTATGATAACGTGCATTTCTGCCCGTTATAAAAAAGGAAGCTATCGTATAGCTAAGTGCTTATTGTTTAGAAGAAGCTACACGATCGTGTAGGTTTTACCAAGCGATCGTTTAGAAAAAGGTGGACGATCGTTTAGAAAACACGGCACACTATGCGATCGTTTAGGAAAGTTTAGCGATCGTTTAGGGACTAGCGTGCGATCGTTAGGCGGCGAGTGTGCGATCGTTTAGGCGCTGAGTGACTATCATATAAGCTCTCGACTTATGCGATCGTTTACGTTTCCACACCGATGCAAAATTTTCAAAATTTTGTCAAATGAAACTAATTTTTATTTTATTCTTCCGTTACCATAACTGAAGTGGCTGCTCCCACTAACGCATATCCAAGAGAAATTTTAGGCAGTTATCATATAATTAATCATTGAATAATTAATAGATATAATCATATTATATTCTTACCCTATAGTTTGATATCACATTTCTACTATAGTAATTTCTCCTCTACTTGATATAAATCATATTATATCTAATTTCCTCCAAAATAATGTGTCTCATACATTTAGTTAATTATATCATATATAATCAACCAATTCAATTATATCATATATAATCAAACTCCCTCTTGTCAATTTGAACATTTCAAATTGATCCAAATACTGATTCTCGACTTTGTCCAAGCTACCCAGGGGACCTAATGAAAATGTGGCTCGAAGCTCTAACGGTCCGTGAATAGCTGACTAAACTCTTTAGCCACGAAATCCACCATCGTTAACTGTCAAGCATTCCACTAAAGACCAACAATTGAACTCTTCTTACTAGAGATATATTTTTGTGTCCATCGGATATAACCAATCATGAGTACAATGACCCTTTACAGATGCTCGTAAGTACAGTTGGGCCATTTTACCGTTTTTTCCTGTAGTTACATCTCACTCTTTAAGTACCGCTGATTCCTCTAATGAACAATACAACATAGTCCAACTATGTGTGAATCCTCTCGGGCCAAGAGAAAGTGTGTAGCGCCACATCGTTCAGGCCCCAAAATCAGCCTTTAAGGGAGCTATCTATCTACTTATCCTGCTTCGGGGAAGGAGTGAATTCCATCTTGTGTAGCTGAGTTTCCAGCTCCCAAATCAGACAAATTCTCAAAATGGTAGGTTTAAATCGGTGACCTGGCCACTCACACCCATACAAATCAAAGGACGCGCCCTCAATGGCAGGAGTTCCCAACTCACTCATGATTCAGGTCATGTTGCCTATGGTCATTCTAGTGAAGTGAAGTCTCTGTCATGAATGGTGTTATATAACGAGACGTTAACACTTCGTGGTCAAGTCTTATACAAACTCTCTGTATAGGCTTTCATGTCTCTATGATCTGTATTACCATCCTATACCGCATCCGTCTTATGTTTTGACTGACATTCGTAACAGTAAAGATCTCAGTTACATTCATTAATGTGTTGTCTGTGAGACTTTTCTTTGCCCTGCCACTTTATCACAATAGAGGGTAAGGCTAGACAATCTGGAACAACTCAATTATATAGTAACAGGCTTTCTAGCAGCTTCGGAAGCTGCTCACGTACTCGCCTCCATATGAAAGTCGGCGAATGCTCCCTGCTTAGTACTTTGTCACACTACAGCTCCTCCGTTAAGAGTAAAGATTGACCCTGATTTGGGACTTGTGAGAGTTCTTATCAGTCTGAAAGTCAGAATCTATGTATCCAGTAAGGATCAAATCCTTAGAACCATACACGAGCATGTAGTCCCTCGTTCGCCGAGATACTTAAAGATGTTCTTCACTGCGGTTCAGCGATCCTGGCCTGGGTTAGACTGATACTACTGACTATACCCACAGTAACATATGTCTGGAGAGTACAGAGCATCACGTACATCAAACTGCCAACGGCAACGCATATGGGACCCGTCTCATCACCTCACCTCTTGAGGCGTCTAGGACACATGTCCTTAGACAAGTGACTCCAACGCCTAAACGAAAGTAGGCCCCTCTTGGAGTCCTACATCGAGTACTTTGAGCAACATCTTGTCAATATACGTTGCCTAAGTTAGTGCTAGCACTTTGTTTCTTACGATCCTGAAGATTCTGTACACCAAGACAAATTGAGCCTCTCTCAAATCTTTCATTTGGAATTGGGTCGCGTAGCCAGTTCTTTACAGTCAGTAGACCTACATCATCCCCAATTAGTAGGATATCGTCTACGTACAACACTAAGAAGACTACTGAAGCATTGATGATCTTCTTGTATACACAAAGTTCATCAATGTTTAGTCAAAGCATAGACTTGATCACAGTATCAAATCGTATGTTCTAAGATCGAGACGCTTTGTTTCAACTCATAAATGGACCGATTCAGTTTCCAAACCTTTTGCTCTTGACCTTGGGCTATGAATCCTTCGGGTTGCACCATGTAAATTGTCTCCTCAAGATTTCCATTCAGAAAGTATGTCTTGACGTCCATTTGCCAGATCTCATAATTATAATAAGCTGCAGTGGACAGAAGGATGTGGATCGACTTTAACATTGCAACAGGTGAGAAAGTTCTCCTCATAGTTGACTCCCTCTACCTGGGTTAACCCTTTGCCATAAAGTCGAACCTTGAAGGTCTGTACCTTCCCATCAGCACCTGTTTTGCGCTTGTAGATCCAGTACAACCATATAGTCTTACCCATTCAGGCTGATCTATAAGATCCCATAGTGAGTTGAAGTACATCGATTCCATCTCGAGTATCCATGGCCTTGACCCATTCATCCTGATCAACATTCCTCCATTGCCTTTTGATAACAAGGAATCTTCAACGTCCGCCCTTCTGCTACCATAGCAAGGATTTTTATAAAACCAGATAGCGAACGGGCAGGTTTGCAACCCTCCACTACGTCGAGGTTCCCTCAACTCTTTGATTGAGGTGGAACCGACCTACTAGATGAAATCCCATCAACAACTCTTGTTGATGTTGCAAGCTCTTCAACAACTCTTGTTGAAGTTTCAATAGTTTTATTGGAAAGCTCACGCAACACGACTTTACTTCGTGGACTGTGCTCCCTTATATGATTCTCCTCCAGGAAAGTAGCATTCGTTGAAACAAACATCTTATTTTCCATCGAATCATAAAAATAACCCCCTCGTGTACCTTTAGGGTAGCCTACAAAGAGGCATAACCTCAACCGTAGTTCCAACTTCTTAGGATTAGCCTTCAAGCACATGTGCGGGGCAACCGTAGTTCCAACTTCTTAGGATTAGCCTTCAAGCACATGTGCAGGGCAACCCCAAATACGAAAGTGACGTAAACTAGCTTTACGCCCATTCCACAACTCCAGAGATGTTCTCGTAACACTCTTGGAAGGAACACAGTTGAGTATGTATATCGCAGTTTCCATTACGGAACCCCAAAATGAGTCTGGTAAGGAAGCGTAACTCATCATTGAGCGAACCATGTCCAACAAGGTCCTATTTCTCCTCTCTGCTATACCATTTTGTTGAGGTGTACCCGGCGCTGAGAGTTGGGAAATGATTCCATGTTCTATCAAATAGTCCTGGAATGCCGAGTCCAAAAACTCTCTACCTCAATCGATCAAAATGTTTTAATCCGTCTATCCAATGCTTTTTCAACTTCAGCCTTGAACTCTTTGAACTTTTCAAAGGATTTAGACTTCCATTGCATAAGATAAACATACTCGTACGTAGAGTAATCATCAGTAAAACTGATAAAATAATCATAGCCACCTTGGGCTCGCACATTCATAGGACCACAAAGGTCAGAATGTACTAACTCAAGAGGCTCCTTGGCTCTATAACCTTTTCCAGTAAAAGGTCGTTTAGTCATCTTACCTTCAAGGCAAGACTCGCACACTGGTAAAGAATTTTCTTCTAACTCACTTAGAAGTTCATTCTTCACCAATCTCTTAATCCTATTGAGATTGATGTGTCCTAAACAGTAAATGCCAAAGTTGGACATTTTCTTTTGGAGAAATTTGTCGACGTTTTGATTGAGTTACGGTAGTTCTAAACAATTCAATATTATGAAGGGAATTAATGGTTAACGGCCTTAGCACATATAAATTCGATTCCAGATTTACTGTGCAAATAAAAACATCATATTTATGAATAAACGCTTTATCCACATTAAATGAGACAATATATTTACGTTGCCATAAATACTTTACAGAAATTAGGTTCCTCTTTAGTTCGGAAACAATATATACATCAATCAAAACAAGAAATCTATTCTGTAAAGCTAACTGAAGCCCTCCTACTGCCACAGCTGAGACGACGTGCCCGGTGCCTACTCCCATCGTCATCTCACCAGCCTCTACCTGTCGCCAAGATCTAATCCTCTGAAAAGAAGAACAAATATGGTTAGTGGTGCCCAAATCAATTATCCAGGCTGAATGATCATTCTCCACTAAACAAGTTTCAAGAACTAGTAAATCATATTTACCTTTATTGGCCTTGGTTTTAGATACCGATGACAATTCCTCTTCCAGTGTCCATCTTGGTTGCAGTGGAAACACTTTCCCTTTTCAACCGGTGAACGCCTCCTTAGGGTGACAGGCGGTGGGTTAGCAGGTGTCTTCCCTTTTCCCTTACCACCTTTCTTCTTCTTCCCCTTTGCAAAGTTAGAAGTAGAAGGTGCAAACTTCGTTCCTTAGGTCGAACCTCTATGGAACGTCCTAGAGGATGAAGCAACATTTTTCTCACCCTTCTTCCTCTCCTTACTTTTCAGTAAAGATTGGTAGGTCTGCAACTCGTTGAGGAGAGTTGTAAGGTTATATTTCACTTTCTTAAGAATCAAATTACTAACAAAGTGCATGAAGCTCTTCGACAATGAATGCAGGATTATGCTAACCTAGCTGCCCTCATCGATGGTAGACCCATTCAACTCCGCCACATTTAAGTGAACCATCATGTTAAGTACATGTTCATGAACAGAGGTGCCTTCTTCCATTTTGGAGTTGAATATATATTTAAGAGCTTCATGCATAAGCTGTTCAGACGATTGTCTAAACATCCCCCGCAAGGACTCCATGATCTCATGCGCTGAGACCATAGGCTCATGTTTCTTAGCCAAGACTTCAAAAAAGGCTTGCCAAGATGTAGGCTCGAGTCTTCTCATTCTCCCTTGTCCATCGCTCGTATACCTCCCGAACATTTCGAGCGACATTAGGAGTTGGAATAGGAGGATAAGTCTTCATAAGAGTGAACATGAGATCCTCCATGATTAGGATCATTGTGATCATGTGTTTCCATATTTTGAAATTATTGCCAGTCAATTTTCCGACGCTTAACAAAGCCAACGTGGTTGTTGCCATTTGGAAAAAATAGTTGTTCCTGAAAATACGAACAAACCTTTATTAGATTTTGCTAAACCACTTTTAAACCAATCAATTTTGCAAAAACGTTTCAAGTACTCTAAGTATAGACTTCTATTTTGCAATGATGCCCCAGTGAGGCAAGACAAACGTCACCGGTGGGGTAATGCCCCTTCGTTGGGATGAGACATTATCAACCATTAGGCAGAACCAACTCTTGGAACTGAATCTAACAGCCACCATTTTTCAGTCCAAAATTGTTAACCTTTAATAATTTCGTGTAAGTGTCACCCCTCGCTTTCGGTGACAGAGTCCAGCCCTAATGAGCCCACCGTAGGAAAAAAGCAGATTATAACAAGAGACTAAGTTACCTTATCCTCTTATAGAAGATCAAATAAAGAAACGCGCAAAACTGCCATCCTTTAAGGGGACACTCCCACGGTGCCTCGAGGCGATGTGCAGTAACTTTATTCAACCTAACGAGGGAGACCGAGGGATTTTTTGTCATACTTCCCGCTTCCACTTACTATGAATACTCTCTCCATCCACCTTGATATTGACCTACTCAAGCACCATCCGTTAAGGGGACACGCCAAAGGTGCCTCGAGGCCAAGGGTAGATCTCATGGTGTTGACTATTTAGGAGAAACGTGAAAGGTTTAAGTGAAGCATCTCATGCCCCAAGTACCTCATACTGAATGATCTACCTAGGGGTTCATTAACCTAGACAATCTGGCTACTAATTTTAGTCTAAGTCGTCTTTTTAAACTCTGCTCATAAACAATGTTTGTCTACGAAATATGAACAAGTTCAAGTAGTCATATTTAAACATTTTAATGGACTGTCCTTAACTTGCATGCATACATCAAATCTATATAATTCACCTTTCCAGGTAAATTCCCAGGTAGGGGTGTTACGTTTCTGTCAACTTAAATACCCCAGCCTAGACAGAACTCGCCTTAGACAAAAGGTCCCTTATAGATAGATTTGCTACACTTTAACCTTTTATTAGCCAATTTAATCCTATTAAACTGATTAAAAGATTAAAGCCTTAGGGTTGCTAATTACATTAGAACCGTGATCTTAGGTCTATGTGATCCAAGTTTTAAACACTTTAAAACCATGAATTAAACCTAAGTGAGCATACATATCTTTCTTATTTCTTTTAGTTCTAATTTCTCTTTAATTTTTAAAAAGAAACAACTAAAAAAAATTGCGCACAACGAGGTGTCTATAACAATATAAAGTAACCTATGTGTCATGCTTCATGCAATGTTCGGTTATTACTATACATAATTTTTATATAACGCGTAATAACCAAACAAACATGCTATCATTCACCCTTATACTATAACAATTATAGTATAAAGATGATACATGTCAATGCTTTTTATGCATGTATAAATATAACTCTTATACTATATGATGCATGAGCATGCTCTTACATAATTAAATCATACTTCTCTAAATTATAACAATTAGAATAAAGAGATGATGCATGACCAATGCATAATCTAAGGTGGGATTTACTATATGTGCATACCATATGACATATAAAATCCATACATCGCATGTAAATAATTAAGGATTAATGGACTGCGATGAGCCTTTACAAAAAACGGGAATGAAATAACCCTATCAATTACATTTTTCACGAGCGAACCGGTTCACAGGTGAATCAGGTCTTAAACCGCCAGAAGGACTCCATCGTGTAGTAAACGCCAAAGGTAGACGATCGTCCAGTGCGCACTAGACGATAGACGCAAAAACTAAACGATTGCGTAGACGTCTACGAGGCTGTGAAGCCTAATCATCTATGCGATCACTTAACGCGACGACAGGTAAACGATTTACCTTGTGTTACTAAGCGATCGTTTAGTCAGTTACTAAGCGATGAAGCTTGCTGAGCTAAACGATCGTCTAGTACGCGCGTGCATTAAATGATACGTGAGTATCCCATCGTCTACGCGACTCGATACTCAGCGATCGCTTACCCCATCGTCTACACGACGCGATCAACCCTTGATCGTCTCCTTCCTCGAAGAACTGCAACACTTGCTTCAATCTTCTTCACGAATGACTCAAGACTCAAACAGATTTTGAATTACAGACTCGATAACGATTATTATTACCCAAAAACACAGGGGCCTTTACAAACAACCGCAAATGTAAAAGAATTAAATCAAACCAAGGCGTACATCCACGACAACATCCATTAAACCGCACATCCACAGCAATTTAACAATTAAACAGAGCAGACATGCACCCACCAAGAATGTATATGTAATTCATTGCAACAATGAAATGGGAATATCAAAACCCGACACTGATACCAATTAAAGAATCTCTTAATGAAGAGCATCCATGAGCGCATTCGGATCTTTCTGATTTCACCATGACCGAAATACAACATATATATTCTAACATACAGTTATGCAAACAAACAGTAATTAACGACATGCTTTGAACACTAAAGAATAAGGGAAAGAGTTATCATACCAGTTGAAAACCCTCTTCAAGCTATAGAACTCAGAAGCAGCAGAAGAACCTCCACCCATACTTTATCACCCAGAAAACGCGTCGGCTGCAGTAGCACGATCAGTCACGAACAAGTGAATGCAGCGGGGACGACACCACCAACAGGAGCCCTTGGTATTCTCGGAGTGAGAATCCAAAGTGTGGTCTTTGGTGAGTTGGTAGAGGTAGAAGGAAGAACAAATCGTGTAGACGATAAGCAAGTGGGAGAGAAAAGGAAGCTATCGTATAGCTAAGTGCTTATCGTTTAGAAGAAGCTACATGATCGTGTAGGTTTTACTAAGCGATTGTTTAGAAAACACGGCACACTATGCAATTTTTTAGGAAAGCTAAGCGATCGTTTAAGGATTAGCATGCGATCATTTAGGCATGAGGTGTGCGATCGTTTAGGCGCTGAGCGACTATCGTATAGGCTTTTGACTTATGCGATCGTTTACGTTTCCACACGTCGAACTTTTGTCAAATGAAACTAATTTTCATTTTATTCTTCGGTTACCATAACCAAAGTTGCTGCTTCCACTAATGTACGTCTGAGAGAAATTTTAGGCCAGTTATCATAACCAATTAAATGATTAATAAATATAATCATATTATATTCTTACCTTATATTTTGATATCACATATCTACTATAGTAATTTCTCCTCTACTTGATATAAATCATATTTATATCTAATTTCCTCCAAAATAATGTATCTCATACATTTAGTTAATTATATCATATATAATCAACCAGTTCAATTATATCATATATAATCGAACTCCCTCTTGTCAATTTGAATATTTCAAACTGACCCAAATACTAATTCTCGACTTTATCCAAGTTACACAGGGGACCTAATAGACATGTGGCTCGAAGCTCCAACAGTCTGTGAATAGTTGACTAAACTTTTTAGCCATGAGATCCACCATCCGTTAACTGTCAGACATTCCACTAAAGACCAACAACTGAACTCTTCTTACCATAGATATATTTATATGTTCATCAGATATAACCAATCATGAGTATGATGAACCTTCACATATGCTCGTAAGTACAGTTGGGCCAATTTACCATTTTACCCCTATAGTTAAATCTCACTCCTTATGTACCACCGATTCCTCTAATGAACAATATAACATAGTCCAACTATATGTGAACACCTCTCAGGCCAAGAGAAGGTGTGTGACACCACATCGTTTAAGCCCCGGAATCAGCCCTTAAGGGAGCTATCTATCTACTTACCCCTACCTCAGGGAAGGAGTGAATTCCATCTTGTGTAGCTAAGTTCCCAGCGTGCAAATCAGATGAATCCCAAAAATGGTAGGTTTGAATGGGCAACTTGGCCACTCGCACCCATACAAATCAAAGGACCGCCCTCAATGGCAAGAGTTCCCAACTCACTTAGGATTGAGGTCATGTTACCTATAGTCATCCTAGTGAAGTGAAGTCTCTGTCATGAACGATGTTATATAACGAGACGTTAACACTTCGTGGTCAAGTCTTATACAAACTTTTTGTATAGGACGCCCCCGCTCGCATGTCTCCAACACAAATGATCAAGATCAGACCATCTGTAACGAGTCACAACACTTGTGACCATTCCACAAAACAAGTTGCATTCGTAACATTACCAGGATAAGGTTTCCCTCCTATATCCATATACTACAGACCATTTTGGTTATCACTCAAGACATGATCCACTTGTATGTCACCACATACATGTTTAAGTTACATACAAATAACTAAGGATTTTATGTTTATTGGTTAGTGGTAAAAAAAAAAATAAAACATGCAACTGAGCAAAAAATAAGATGTAAAGTAAATATCATATATTATACAACACAAGCGTTCATACAAATTGTTTACAAACTACAGGATACGAGACTTTAGGGCATCAATCCCAACACTCCTAGGCTTAGCTATTACTCGTACTGCATCTTCCAATAGGTTTGAAGTTGGTTTTTCAAGGATGCGTTACCCTCTGCATTTGGATTATCTTGTGCGTTGAGTACTTCATTTAATGAACACCAAGGTTTTTTACATAATAAAATTAACAAATTCTATTGTTCGTTCATTGTGTGATAGAGAAATGACAAATATTGACTCTTCTGAGTGATTTTAAGTTGAATCAATGGAGAAGGCACCTTCGGCCTTAGAGTCTTAGCCCCTCTGAGTCGTTTCTAGTAGATCCTTATTTCTTCATTTTGGTGGATCCATCCCTTACTAAAGAGTATTTTTTTTTTCATCTATGGAAGGTGAAAATCCTAAAAGAAAATGTATAGTTATTTGTCTGGCGAGTTATTCATGGAAGAAGTAATACTTTAGATAGGATGTTGAGGAAGTTGTCGTCTTTGATGGGACTTATCTATTGCATCTTGCATCTTATGTCGAAAGGCAGAGGAAGATATGGAAAACTTATTTTGTAGTGGTGACTATGCTCATTCGACTCAGGACGACTTCTTTGATGTGTTTGGCCTTCACACAACTTGTCACAAATCTTTTATAGCTTTCATTGAGGAGTTCTTCCACCTTTTTTAAAAAAATGGAAAATTTCTTTGTTGTGGGGTATTAGGGAAGAAAGAAATAATGGAAAGCTTTCCTCTTATCTCTTAAGTTACATCATTAAAAGTTGCCGTCTTTAGTGAGACCTTTCTATTGCATCTTGTGTTGAAGGGTAAAGGAAGATATAAAAATTTTATTTTGGAGTGGTGACTATGCTCAGTCCGTTTGGGACAACTTCTTCGATGTGTTTGGCCTTCAAACAACCCATCAGAGATCTTTTGGTACTTTTATCGAGGAGTTCCTCCTTCATCTACTGTTCTAAAGTAAAAGAAGTTTTTATGGAAAGTAGTACTTTTTTATGGGGTAATAGGGAAGAAAGAAATATAGAAAGTTCTCATTTTATCTTTTCAGACTACATCATTAAATGTTACCAAGAATCAAAGAATTTTCTCCGAGAAGTGAATGAGAATCTTTATTATCAATTAAAATTAGTTATCAAAATAAGAAAATAATTTCTCTATTTATGGAGAATTGGAAAGCAAACTAATCCTAATTCTAATTAATCAAATAAACTAATTAACAAATCAGGAAAACTAATTCTAATCATAACCAATCGAGGATTTGACCAAAGATAACCCAATTTACCCTAATCTGTACTACATCATTAACCTTGTCATTTTTAATTCTCACTTTCCCTATATTCAACCCTCTTTTCACCATCACTTTTTGGCTTGACCTATCGAAGCGACTCTGATAAAACATACACAGAGTATCAACAAATTTAATCAGTTGCAACTCTCTCTCATGTTAAATGATCATCAAAATTAGATTGTTTCAATTTTTGTTCTTTTCTTTAAAGTTCAACAACGTATAGGGTATTGAAAGAATTTGAAATGTTTACCCTCAATCTCATGTCTTAACTAGTTGAAATATCTCATATTAACATGTACCACAATAATCAATACAATTCTTTTAACTAGTTTCTTCAATATGATTACACTAAGCACAATAACGTAGCAAAAAATAATGTCCGAGTTAAAATTCTCCATGGTCTCTTTTAATGTTGTACAATTGGTAACTTTTTGTCTAAAAAAAAATAGACCATAGATATTGGAACCCAAGAAAAGAAAATAGTCAAAAAAAGAAGAATAATAATACATAAATAAATAAATAAAGAGCCGCTTTTCAAGCAAAAAAACTTATATCAATGGCCAATGAAGAAACCCAAATGAATTTGCTTTCCTTTTCCACGTAACATAAATTCTTATTAACTTGTATTCTAGACCTTTCTGCAAAATGAAACCTATCACTTTCAAAGAATAATATACACCATCTAATTCCTTCAGCTCACTTCGAATATTTTGCCTCCATGTTGTGTAAATTTTCCTTTTTCCTATATATATTAGAAAAGATTACATAAATTCAAACTGTGGGCTAGATTGAAATGTGCTTAAAACCTCTTTTCCATAAAGAGACCCTACATATGAAACCCACTTTTTATATATTGCACTCGTCTCAAGTGGACTTTATAAAAAGTCTCATTCCATTACCTTACAGGATAAGCAATATTTTGAATACTTAAATTGAATTGAACACTTCATATACTAATTTAGGTGTTAAACATCGGAGTGTGTCTGTCTTGACACCACATCAGTATGAATTCTCTTGTAGATCAACTCAAAAAATTCCTCGAGTCGAAAGAGTTTTATTTGGATACAAGCAACCTTGGTGAGTTATGCACGCCAACTTATACTATTGTTAATTATAAGTCCATTGAACAAACACGGGATTACACAAGCCTTGATTTTTGTAGCCCATCTTCCCAATCTACCTACAAGATTATTATTAACTATATTGTGGATCATCCAAAATCATATGACCTTCTATCATATATTGGACTTTACATTCTGCAAGAGTGCACAGTCATACTTTAGAAGCTAAACTAGCTAATTAAAATAGGGTATCTTGAACAATTTCAATAATGGAGGATCATTATATGTACTAGGTAATAGGACACCGACTTCCTATTCCTTTGAACAAAGATGGGACATTAAAATGTTACGAAAAACTTTTCTTCCATTCATTCATCATTGAGGTCATCAGTATAAGTTTCAAACTTGTGAGTCAAAGTCTCCATTTTTTTTTTCTTTTTTACACTATATGAGATGCAGAGAAATCGTACCTCTGATCTTAAAGCCAATAATATAAGTTTTATGTCAGCTGTTTTATATGCTCATATTGGCGAGTCAAAATATCCTTAAATTAGAGTAATTTTAATCATTTAATATACTCTCAACGCTCGATGTTGACCGTTCAAGAGCATAAAGATTGAATTTTCTTCCTTTCACATTTCATACAAGAAAAAAAAATATCATGGGAGAAATTTTAGAATTCAAAGACACAATTGTACAACCTAGAGAACAAATCCTATTCAAGTAAGTTCGTTGTCATGGTTTCCAAAAAGTACATGTATCAAATTCTTCCTCTTTTCATGTTAAAAAATACAGTCATATTCTTAATATCTTAGCTTACTATCCTCAATGGAAAGAATCTATTCTGTTCCCACTTTCAGAAGTCCAAAAAAAAAATCAATGGACATCTTCAAGTTCCATGCATCAGCTCTACCCTCCCTTTTTTTGGCCATTATATAGAGCAATTCCATCCCTCTGCCTTGTGCAATAAACCAAGGATTTCTTGTTCTGCATCATCTTCTCCTCTTCTTCTTATTTACCTCAAGCTTAGAAGTTGCAAAAATGGCTTCCAAGAGAATATTGAAGGAGCTTAAAGACTTGCAGAGAGACCCACCAACTTCTTGCAGTGCAGGTGATCAATTAGCGAAACTTTGAGTCTGCTTGATAATTTTTATGTTTCTGGTTCCTTTTATCTTGTTTTTCGGTTTTTGGAAACATAATGCTGTTTTTGTAATAGTTTGTGTTCTTGTTTTTCATTTTTCAAAAATGTTTCCAAAATTGTGTGGAAATTTTGAAATTAACAAAGAAGACCCCTTTTGATAATCGACTGTTTATTGAGTTTTTGTTTTTAAAACCTAAGTTTATAAATATAAAAACTACTTTCACCTATTATTGTTTATAATATGTTTTAGAAAACTAAAAATGAAATTGTTACCAGATGAATGTTAAAGTTTCTGTTTCCATAAAAAATTTGAAAGTAAAAAATAAAGGCTCATTTGATAATAGATTATTTTTTTTATTTTTGAAAATTAAGTTTATAAATACTACTTTCATCTATTTTGAAAATTATTGTTTTTTATTTATGTTTGAAAAGAACTAAAAAATAGAAATCGTTATTAAACAAGACCTATTAGTTTCTTGTTTACAATAAATATTATATTTTTTTTATCAATATTTTTACTTCTAATATGTATAATAAATAAACCATAAAATATTTAATTATTTTTTGTTTAAAACATATTTTCATGTGCAAAGTTTATGTTTTTTAATTTAAAATTTTCAAAAAACAAGACACGGGAAAATAGTTAACAAGCATATTTATATTCTTTTTAATAAAAAATAATTATCAAACAAAATTGTATTATTGTTTACTAAATAAATCGAAAACATGAAACAAGAAACGAAAAATGAATTCACCTATTTAATTTAATTAATTTATTTTTATTTTTTTATTGAAAAATTCTCTCCAAATTAAATATGAGTTTGTGTCATATGGTGCATTTTTCAGGTCCTGTGGCAGAGGATATGTTCCATTGGCAAGCAACCATTATCGGTCCAAGTGATAGCCCCTATTCTGGTGGTGTTTTTCTTGCTACCATTCATTTTCCTCCTGATTATCCTTTCAAACCTCCTAAGGTAAAGCCATCGCATGTGTTTTGACTTCAATATATGTAGTTTACGTTTAATTTGGTATATATTTTAGGGTCCGTTTGATAACAATCTACTTTTTAGCTTTACGTTTTTAAAATTAAGCGTCAAAAGATACTCTACTTTTACCTTTAGATTTCTTTAATTAAGTGGAAATATAGATCTAGATTTTCAACTTCTATTAATTGCAGGTTGCTTTTAGGACAAAGGTGTTTCATCCTAACATAAACAGTAATGGCAACATATGCTTGGATATTCTCAAGGAACATTGGAGTCCTGCCCTCACAATTTCAAAGGTAATGTTGTATTAGATAAACACCAAGTTCAATCTCAAAATCAATTGAACAAATGAGTAACTTACGTAATTGTCATAAAAATCGTGGATTCAAATTCTTGAGTCTGATCCGATGTGAGATTCTTAACATGTGTCCCTCAAGATGTTATGCTATTTGGGTTCATTATTGTTGAGTCAAGTCCCAATTTTTGGACCAAATATCCATTTGGATTACTTTATAAAAATTTTTGCCTAGATTTTGAAGACAATTCATCTTTTCGATAACAGATTGTTGATTCTCAACTCTTCATTCTAATTCGATTCGCGTTGAAACTCGAGAATGTTAAGCATACATAAACAAATCGAGTTAATTTTAATTGATTAACTAAATTTTGGTTTACTGCAGGTTTTGCTCTCAGTATGCTCCTTATTAACTGACCCAAACCCAGACGATCCATTGGTTCCTGAGATTGCTCATATGTGCAAGACTGACAAAGTCAAATATGAATCCACCGCTAGGAGCTGGACCCAGAAATATGCCATGGGTTAAAATTTTTTTACAAAAAAACCTCAATCTTTAAAAAATTAAAACACAACCAAATCCAATTTTTCTATAACTTTGTATTGATCGACTCCTTTATCCTTTTCTTCTTTCTTCATTTAGAAAATGTATTGAATGGCCTAAAACTTGGGCACTGTTGGCATCATATTTAAAACAATACATTTGCTTGGAATAATAATGATATTAATTATATAACAATGTGTCACTCAAAAATTTTTGGAGCTTTGAATATATNTATATATTATATATACAAATATTGTTGAAGTTATGCTTAGTTAATTCATAATTCCTGGTCAATTATTATACATTGGGGAGGGAGTTCTTGGAATTTAAAATATTATTTCTACTTGCAAGCTGCAATATTAGTAATGTGTATAATCATGTCATTTTTGTTTTAAAAATAATAAAATAAACACATTTTTGGTGAATGAAATATAATGCTCATTTAGTTTCTATATTTTTGAATTTGTAAGTTTTTCAACTTTAGTAAGTGATAATTTTAGTTCATCTATTTTATAATTTGAAATGATATAGGATGTGTTCGGCTGAATTTTTTTGTGTTTAATTTTGAAAAAAAAAGTCATTTTGGAAAAAGATTGACTTTTTGACAACCATTCAAAATAGTTTTTTAAAAAATGAGTTTATGAAAGAGGCACAAATGACCAAAATAAAATGGTGTTTTAAATAATGGCTAAACAAATGTTTCTTTGTGAAAATGACCAAATAACTAATTCTAATACTATTTGTGCATAAATGACCCAAATAAAATGATGTTTTAAAAATAGCCAAATAATTTATTTTTTGTGAAAAATGGAAACAACTAATTCTAATACTATTTCAAATTTAATAATAGACAAAACTATCCCTACTACCAAATCTTTATAATTATGGGGTATTTCAAACGAAAAATCTGACAACCTAAAATAAGATCTCATGAATTTGAATTTTGAATATAAGTCAATAAATAAATAAATCTATTTAAATTTAGTAAAAAAATCAATCTTATTTAGTTTTAAGAACCAATATCTAAAATAATATCAACCAAACAAAAATATTTTAAGGAACCTAATTAGAAATTAATGTTTGAAAACTAATAAAGTTATAGTGCTAGTTTCTAACATACTTAATTATAATTAGTAACTCAAAATTTAACCATAAATAAGTAGATACTTTGTATCCAAAATAGGTATCTAGTGGAAGTTTGCCCTATACTAAGCCCAATAAATATCAATTTAAACTTCGTCATATATTATTACACATATTAAAAGTAATTAAAATCCTTGTTAGCCTAAACCATGCAAACCAACTAACCACCCATGCTTATGATTTAGCCAATCGTAATGATAGTATCTCACTAAATAAAGCCTTATATTCACAATAATTATCAAATACCTTCTACTCATAAATACTTTTGTCCTATTTTGATAGACATACTAAAAATAATTTAAATATTTATTAGATTAAACCATGCAAATACCTCGTAGTAGGAAGAATCTTTATCATATTTTCTTTATATTAAAATTAACTTTCATCCCATCAATACTGTAATAGCTAAAATCTTCATAGTTACCCAAACACAAATACTATATATTAAAAAATCATCAAACATTAATTATCGATTGCAACAGTTATGACCTCTAATACACTAAGATTTGTTTAGATTAACTTTCTAAGTGTTTAAATAAGTGATTATGAGTGCAAAAAATAGTGTATAAAAACTTAGAAAGTCAATCCAAATGAACCCTAAATTTCATCACCACTACCCTATACACTTCCGTCTCCTCCACAATCTCCTATGCTATCTATTCATTCCAATTGACATTGATTTAAGTCCTCAATTCATCTTTTATCCCAATTCTCATCCATTTAGATTTCTTTTTAGAAAAAAAAACGTACATACATATTTACATACCTTATCGCCAATGGGTATGGTTCAATCCACATCCCAATACCTGCCACCATTACCACTAACTCTGGCAGCAACCACCCTCAAATGAGTAATTTTGCTGGTCATTATTTTAAATTATTATTTCTTTTTATTTTATGGTCATCGTTAAGAGTAATTTGACATTAATTAAAAAAAATTAATCTATAACAAACCAAATAAACTGGTATATAAAAATAACGAGTTGTCATACAAACAAACGCATAGCCTCTATGGTAAAAACTTTTGTAGGATTTAATAATAAAAAAAAGTTTATACATGTTAATTAATTAACTGATCAGATATCAAAAAATTTTATAAACTATAATAAGTTATTCCATATAAAAATCAACACATTTTATGATAGGGGACTAAATTATTAAAAATTTCAAAATATAGAGATTAAATGGTTAAAAAGTTTAACGACTAAATATGTTTTAACCTAAAAAACAACGCTAATAACAAGAAAAAAGACTTGGACATCGATACGATGGTGTCAAGTAATTTAGAGATCTTTTTTTTTAATTTAGAGGAGTAAAAACTTTGTTATGTGAAAATGAGAACATATTTTGGATCATATATGATGTGGCAAGGAGAAAGAATCCTAATTACACACATCATTATGAATTGACATGTAATTTAATAAGAGCAAAAGAAATCAAACCAAATTGGTAATCGAATCGAACTGAATTGATTCAACTCGATTTGATATATAAAATTGTGAGGAAAGTTGATGAAAACGAAAAACGGAACCTTCCTAATCAGTGTATACTTTATTTATTTCTTGATTTAATGTTGTAATTTTTATTTTTTGTTTTTCAAACTCAACTGGCATAATAGTACGTGTCATCGACCAAGAGATATTTGGTTCAAATCTCTCACTCCTATTTTTCTAAAAAAAACTAAATTTTTATACAAATAAATCGTTAGAACAATATTTATGAATGTAACATAAAATTTTAATTTGAATATATGCGTATATAATTTTATTTTAGATTTAAAGAAATTTTCAAATGTTAATAAAAACTTAATATATATATATGTGTGTGTTTCTATTATTTATCTTATGAATTATTTTTCACGACAAAACGTGTATAAAAAAAAGATCAATACATGATTAGTTATATTGCAAAAGTGTTTATTTCTAAGAGAGTGCATATTCAATATACTTACCTACTTCAATGCAAAATTTAGATGTGTTTCAATGAAGGAGCTAAAGACAACTCATTACTAGTGTTATTTGTTGTAGCTACCCAAACTAAGTTTTGTTATGTAGTTGTGGCTAATTCTTGTTATATAAATGGAAGGCTTGTGCCTATAAAAGGATATGTGTGCTTTTAGATGATCATCAAATAAATCCTATTTCTTGCAAAACTTCCTTCTCTTATTAGAAAA
Source organism: Benincasa hispida (assembly GCF_009727055.1). Taxonomy (NCBI): domain Eukaryota; kingdom Viridiplantae; phylum Streptophyta; class Magnoliopsida; order Cucurbitales; family Cucurbitaceae; genus Benincasa; species Benincasa hispida. The sequence continues at coordinate 55,549,478 of NC_052353.1, read as the reverse complement.
AACTTCATTGTTGTGTTATTTATAAGCTCTCGGACGAAGTTCGCTCTCTCTTGCATAAGGTGTCGAACCCCTAACTAGTAGGCACACTAAACAAGAGTTTGAATCGATTCGTTTGGTTTCATATATGAAAAGAGCAAATTGAAAGAAATACTTTTAGAAATTAGAAACCGATCGGTTTGGTTTCGTTTGATTCTTCTTCTTTTTCATCATATGGCTTGTTTTCTTGTCAAGTGTAGGGTATCACATCAAGTGCCAAAAATTCGTAAAGATGGTAGTAATAGAAAGGCAAGGAAAAGCCAAAGAGATGGTATTGTTGTTGGCGAGGTGCCTACAACGATGAAGAACAAGAAATGGCATCGACAAAGACAGGTAGGCGGTAAAGAGCGAAAAATGGTGTCGTCGTCAAGATTGCGACGATCACAAAGAGGGAATGAGTTGGGCGGCTGGCTTGCAGCCTGGTTGGAAGAGGCCGAAGGAGAAAGAGAGAGAGATGAAATTAAAGAGTTGGAGAAGGCCTCCAAAGGCTAAAGAAAAATTGAAAAAGCCCTTTAAAAAACTTTTACTTAAAGTGATGGTTTGTATTATTTTTTTTAAAACATTCTTTTTAAAAGGGATATTTGTGAGCTATATCACTTATATCCCTTTTAACCAATAATATTTATTCAATGATTGAATTATAAATTTTGGATCAAATTTTTAATTTTATGTATCGTGCCTTATAAATTTCTCTCAAACCTTTTCAATACAAAGTTGTCAAATTTAAAAACTGAAAATTCTATAGACATTTGCAAAAATTTTTACCTGTTAGACACAAAATTTGATAGTTTAAATACCTATCAAATTTAAAATTTGTTATACCCACCGCAATTATCTCTCTTGGTCCTCAAACTCCCAACAAATTTTTAAAAAGCACTCCAAAAGTTGGGGATTCAAGGAAATTTTATCTTAATTAAGTAAAAAAAAAAAATAAGTCTTGTTAAAATAAAATCAAAAGTTAAAATTCTTAAACCTAATTAAAAACTAAACTTACCTTATATACAAACTAAACTCTACATACTCGGAATAGAAAAGTATCAAACAATTTCCTCAATATATATATATATATCAAACAACAATAAAGTAGAAGCTACAAAGATATGGTATTTAATTGTCCCTCTTCGATAAAAAAATTAAACTATTCCACTTCCTCTTTCATAAACGTTTTGAAATTATTCATGACTTGAAACAATATGTCGATAATTTAGGACAATGCATGCATTAATTTTTTTCTTATCTAAGTCTTTGTCACACCATTTCAAGTCCAATTTCCATTCAGATTTCTAAAAGATTTCTATTCCAAAAGTACTTTTAAAACGTATTTATAAAAATTGATGATAATATTACAACTTCTTAAATAAAGTTCAATTTTTTTATAAAAAAAAGGACAAAGTTTAAGAGTATTTTGTTTTTTATAATTTAATATATATAAATTAATAAAAAAATTAAAATTTGTAGAAAAAATATATTTTTTCTAAGTAAAAAATAGATTTAAGAAAATATAATATAAAAGATCACTCATATTAATAAAGCTCGTTGCTATTCATTTGATTCCAATATTTCCCTTTAATATTATATGTTAATCACAATATACATGAATTGTCTTATATATATGTGAGAGTTATGGGTTAATGATTTTAAAACAAAATTTTATTAGATAGTTTAAATTAGTTCATTTATAAAAGTTTCAATTTTAATTTATTCAACTTTTAGTTTGTATTTTTTATTAATTTTCGACTAAGATTCAGAGCATAAATTTATTATTTTTATTTTTGTGTCCAAATTTTAAGATTATGTAAACTTTAAAAGACACATATGTGACATCATTCATGTAAATTGACTTGACGGTTGTGGAGTAAAAATTGATTAACATGCAATTAATTTTAATGGTATATTTTGGGATGAAATGGCATAACAACGATCCTAATCTTCTATGTATATAATAATAATTTATAAACAATATCATCCAAGTCTTTTAATTTTTATACATCAATTATCATCCTTTATTTCAACACAAAAGATTTGTTGAGAAAATTTTTAAAGTTTAAGAGAATTTTTTACAATAAATTTCAAATTTCAAACAAGATAAAAATGCATCGACGATTAAAATAAAATCAATTGTGTTATATTCATTGAAGTGGAAACTTTACAAGTATTAACTATAGGTCAAAAAGAAACTACCGCTAACACATGGTAACTTATACCATTTGTTGATGTCAAAATTTGGACAAATAAAGTGGTCTAACCTTAAAATGGCAATAATGGTAAATTTGTATTTTTTTTTTTTTTTTTTTTTTTTGAAGAAGATCACCAATAAGTTAACAAGAAATACACACTGATGGACTATAGGTCATACATGTTTCGATGCCTAAGTCAAAAAGTCTGAAGATTTTTTTTTACTACGTCGCTTTTACTCTTTAATCCTAAAATCATTCACAACTTCATTAATCTTATGATTCTTCTTAAATCATCCACTAAGTCATTAGGTCGTCTCCCTCCTATTTAGAGGCACTACCCAAAATAAAAGCCAATAACATAAATTTAAAAAATTTATTCAATTACTTGAAAAAAAAATAGAAAGTAGTATTCAAAAGAAAATTATATCATCGAATAGTTTTCCAGCACTCCCATCTCAACCTAACTAGACTTGAGAGCCAAACAATAGTATGATGGGCAAATTATGTGCTACCCTATTACAATATCTTAAATTGAGATTACAAAGCAACATCGATTTTAAAGATAGGATCTTTTTAATAACTAAAATTGTTTTAAGTTGAAACAAATTGAATTAAATGATTCTAACTTTTAGTTCAAAGATTTGATTATAGCAATCTTTATTGATGGAGTGATTTAGAGCTTTTGCAATATTCAAGAGCTTAATTGCAAAATTTCATAAATTTTGGGAGGTGGTTGGGTTCTAATTTTGAAAATTTCCCTTTAGTTTAGATTAGAGTGTTCCTTACCATCATTATAGAATTGTATCCCTATCTAGCTTAAGATATATAATTAACTTTATTGGGTTTTTTTTTTCCTAATCATGCTAAGAGAATTTTTCTTTTCCCCATAAGCCATAGACCATTATTTTCTTATTCTCCACTAATCAACTTCTTTATTTGGAAGAGAATATTTGAAAATTATAGGATTAGACTAATGAGTCTAGTCTTGAAAGGTAAAACATGTGCTCCTAGAGTATGAAAGAACATTTGCAAATTTTTAAAAATAAATAAATAAATAATAACCCCATTGTTTGAGTTACAAGTTTAAATATTGCCTAACTTGAGGGCTCTATTCATAAACTTCTACAAAGTTGGGTGTGATTACAAATTTTGTCCTATGATTTTAACATATTTTTTATTTAATAACTATGTTTAAAACTTTCATGGTTTGATTTTGTTTCACGTTAGTATTCTATGTCTTAAAATTATAATTTTAATCTCTATAATTTGCTAAGCCTTTGTAGATCATCTGTTTTGTTGCAATTCAAGATTATCTTAAAATGATCCTATGGATTATCAATTTTGTTTTGTGATAATATAAGATGTCGTAAAAATCTTAAAATGCCCTTATGGTAAGCATCTCAAAAGTTTTAGATGCCTCATGAAATATGAGTTTTTAAGATTCCGACATTCTATTCCTTTCTTTACCCCTTCTTTATATTCCCATAAATAAACGACGAAGTCATTCACAAACAACCATTTATTTACCTAAAAAAAAAATGTATACTAATTTCTTTCCATTGATTTTGCAGATTATTTGACTGTCATTAGTTTTTTTCATTATACAATCAATCGTTGGATCAATTTTCATTAGTTTTACAACTAGGTCGACTAACTTCGACATGAAACTAATTAGCCTTCTTTTATATACCCTAGTTAAAAATTCAAATCTCCACCTCACCCTAAATTTATAACTTGATCCGTTTTCATATATTTTATTTTATTTTATTTCTTATTTTTTTTTAAAAGGATCATAAATTTAATTAGAACTAAGTAAAGAAGGGAATGATTGAAATTTGTCACTTTTTTTACAATCATTTTTTAAAAATAATAATAAAAATAAAAATAAATAAAAGATGGGAACTATTTGACGGTCCTGATTTGATTCGACAACACACGAGAAGTCAGGCGGACCCACAAATGTCAGCTTCCCGTACTATTAAAAGCAGCGAATAATTCCCACTTTGATTATGAAATTACATTTCAGTCCTCCAAATACTTGTAAAATTACCTACAATGGCGGCCAATCAATAACAAACAAGAATTCTCTACCTCATTTATCAGAGAAAAAAAAAGTGACAAATTTTTAATGGAATTCCTGAACCCACTCTGCTTAATTTTGGCCCTTTCCCTTTCCCTTCCGCTGAATGTTCTTCAACAACGTGGTCTCCATGTGATTTCCTTCTTAGGGTTTCTCTTCTTAATCCCTTTTTCCTCCGATTTCCCAATTGGGTTTTCATTTTCCATGAAATGCTGTTTTTCCCTTTGATTTCTGTTCGATTGCATGCTTTCCTTTTCGCTTTAGAATGATTTTTGTGGTGGGTTTTCCTTTATCTGTGAGCATTGCCTTGTTTTTTGGTCCTTTTGATTAATGCTGCGGCGTGGTTTTTAGCAGACTCGTTGATTGTTCTTCGTTGATTGACGTTATTAGTGAAATTCCCTAGGTAAGTTTAGTGAGTTTTGTAATTGTGATTGATTATGGTCAAACCCCATTTGCCTTATTCGGTTAAGAAGCTTAGTTTTTGAATCGGAGTCCAGGAATTGGTAGCGTAGTTCAATATTTCATCCGTGTTGGTCTTGAATTTTTGTAATGGACGACGGGGAGCTTGATTTTTCGAATCAGGAAGTGTTTTCCAGCCCTAATATGGAGATTCCAAGTAGTTGTTCAATGGATAGTTTCTTTGATGAACTTCTCAAAGACACTCATACTTGTACTCATACACATACTTGCAATCCGCCCGGCCCTGATTACTCTCATACCCACACATGTTTTCATGTCCACACTAAAATTGTCCCTGCCCCATCCGAAGAAGACAAGGTTGTTACTGATGACACTGCAGAATCAACTGAGAAGAAGTCAAAGAAACGCCCATTGGGTAACCGTGAAGCTGTCCGTAAGTACCGTGAGAAAAAGAAGGCTAGGGCAGCCTCATTAGAGGACGAGGTTGTTAGATTGAGGGCTTTGAATCAGCATTTGATGAAGAGGTTGCAGGGGCAGGCAGCACTTGAGGCTGAGATTGCTAGGCTGAAGTGTTTGCTTGTGGATATTAGGGGCAGAATTGAAGGGGAGATTGGTTCTTTCCCTTACCAGAAAGCTGTTAATCCTAACTTGTCCAACGCCAACCCAAGCATCCCTGGTGCTTATGTGATGAACCCATGTAATATGCAATGTGAAGATCAGGTTTACTGCCTTCATCCCGGGGTCGATGGCAGCAGAAGCAGTGAAGGGGCTGTGATCAATGGACAAAGCTTTGGTGCTTGTGAATTTGAAAATCTTCAATGTTTGGCAAATCTTGACTCAGGATCGAAAGAGCTACCTGGGTGTGGAATAGGGAATGCAGTTTCGAATGATATTTCTTCAGGCACGACGAAAAAGAAAGGTGAAAACTGAAGCTTACATCTTCTATGATTATAATCCTTTCATTATATTTCTTTGTTCTCTCCTTGTTTGTTCTATGGTACATGTTTAAGGGTAATTTGATAGGAAAACTGTTTAAGAAGTATGGGCAATAGTCTATATATTAGACATGGTTGATTGCCATCTCCAACTTGCCGTTCTTTCTTTTTATATATAGTTTCAATTTACGAGTATGTTTTGATCCCTGTTTTCCTTTAATAGCACACTTAAGGTCAGATCTTGGAAGTATTAATTTGTGGATGCAAAATATAAAGGCTCATAACATTGAGATCGGTGTCCCAAATAGTTTGCTTAAATCCATGTATGACATTCTGTTTTAACTGTCTCTGTGATGTAATGTCCATATGAGGAATTGTCTGTGATTGTGAACTTGTCTATTCATCATCTCCAGTCATTGCACCATCACATGATTGAGGATTGTTCTGTGTAGAACCACAGATTGTAGACTCTTACACTAGAATAGCCTTGCAAGTTGCAAGTATATTAATTACCCCTGAACATATCATTCATGAATTTTGATTTTCTAAAGTAGAACAAAATGAGGAGTGTGAGAATCTGAACCTCCGACCTCAAGGAAAGAATACATGTTAATTACTATAAAGCTGCTCATGTTGGCATATATGAATTATGATTGAGAGTCTGATCTTATTTGTCCAAGTTTTTGAAAAGATTTCTTTTGTCCCACAAATGTGATCGCTTGGCCAAGCTCTGGTAAATAGAAAGTAGCACATTCGTGTGACATGTTGTAAGGCATTCTTATGAACTAGAAAATAGTGAAAAGAAAACATTAGTTACATGCCATAGCAGAATACAGTTGTTTGTACCTAGTATATTGACTGACGTGTTTATTCTACATTTCGTGTTTTTGTTTGGCCACTCTTTTTGTAAAAAGAAAACAGTGCCACCTGCTTACCACATTTGAGTGTGCCTTGTTCTAAGACTATGTGACCCTAACCTTTTTCACTTTTCTGATAGCAAAATAAAGTTTCACATTTTGCACCAACCAAGTGGCTTTGTGGATAAGTGATCTACCCAACTTTTTTCAGGATCATGAAAAGGAGATATTCCACAATGAATGGCCCATGATCTATTTGGAATAACTTTCTTGGTGCCTAAAAAATGGATTTTAAGTACTTTGAAAGTCATTCCAAATAGGCCTTTAATCATATGCTTGCTATGAAAGTAATTGGTTGTTTCTTTACAAGCTGTAACTCTCATTTTGTCATTTGTTTATTAGGAGGAAACCGTAAAGAGACATGGACCTGATGGACAGATCAATCAAACGTGAACATCTTCATCCTGTCCGTGCCTGCGGGGTGGTGCATACCGTGATCAATAAGTGTATTGTCATGTGATTGCAACATTTGATTATCTTCTCGTTATCGACCTTCTCCTGGACCCATTTGAGGTACTCGAAATGGCGATGCTTCTTCATTCGTGGTACTCCGGGTTCTATACACATCTTCAAATGTTGAGGAGTGTAAGTGAGTAGAGCATGGCAGAGTTATAATGAATGAAAGTAGGGCAAAAGTGAATTGGCTCCAAATGGGGCTGGAACAATATTTCATTTTGGCCTTCTCTCTATAAGACTAACAGAAGGCAGTGTCAAGTTATATTGGTTTTGTTCTCTATTTGATTACAGTATTTTTTCTAAGAATTTTTTAAAGAATTTTTTTCTTTCTAAGAATTTTTTAAAGAATTTTTTAAAGAACAATAAGCTTTCTAAGAATTTTTTTCTTCAGTGCAGTTCTTTTTCTTCCTTTTTTTAAAAAATAATTACTTAAGGTGTTTGATAAATGATAACCACTATTAACTTTCCATAATGATTTATTTGATATTAAGTTTTTTTTCCCAACCATGGAATAATTGTCAAATGAAAATTGTTTTGGAATAAAATATCATTTTGGCTCTTCAACTTGGAGGTTTGTTTAATTTTAGTTCTTTACTCTTTGTTTATGGTGAATGAACTTTTTTGAGAAAAAAAGGAAAAAAGAATTTGAAGGTTTCTTTAATTTTAGTCCTTCACTTTTCTATTGACTCTACTTATGGTGAACTTTTTCAAGGGGGAAAAAACATTTTTTTAAAAAAGGAAAAAAAAAAAAAAGAAACTTCAAATTAAAATAAAGACCTCAAAATTGAATAAAAGTGAAGTAACTAAATTTATGAGGACTAAAATGGAATGAGGATCACAATCAAAATAGTATTTTATTCTATTTTCCGATTCCCTCATCACATTGATAGAAATGGCCAACAAAAATAGATGAAGATCAAGAAATATGCGCGTTTGGCAGATAACTAGAGTTATCTATTTTTGCAATCAGTTTAGAGCATTGTTTTCAGTGAAGTGAAAGAGGATAATAGGCAAATTAGTACTGTGTTGGTAATTGAGAAAATCTTTGTCCAAACAGCAACAAAAACATAAAATACACTGATACAAGCGACACAAGAAGAAGATGACAACAACCTAATATTATCTGAAAACCTAGATAAATAAGTTGAGCAATAGATCTAATAAAAACCTTTAAGATAAATAAGTTGAGAAATGGATCTAATAAACTTTGGGTAGTAAATGTCATCGGTAAATACTTTTGGCCATTTGCCAAACCTGAACTGAATTATCTTCAGCCACGCTTGAAATGACCCATGGCTCATTGCTGTTCCAACTGAAGTCTGATATTTTAGTCTTGTGTCCTCCATGTGAAAACAACAGCTCTGGAGGCCCATCTTCAGCATCTCCATCTTGCTCATTTCCTATATTGTTTAGATCCCACACCATCAACCTTCTATCATCACCAGAAGATGCCAACACTGTTTCATGATTCGGATCCCACTCCACTTGAAACACTCCCTCCCTGTCACCAGCAACTATAAGTCTAACACTTTTTCCAAATAACTTTTTAAGCACTTAGAAAGTCATTCCGAATAGAATATTAATTTAACAACCACACAGGAGTTAACGCTTAAAGAAACAATCACAAACTGATAATCACATCACAGTTTCTTCATTTAATATATTATGACTGATGATCTAAAGACAGGTAGAGACATACGTGTGGCTGCTAAGAGCGTGCAGTGGTTCAGCGAGCTTCCGCAGATCAAACAGACCCACCGTGGTATCTGATGACGCCGTTGCTAAAATCCATTCATTATATGGATTGAAAGAAACATAGTTCACCTGTAATCCATTGGAACGGAAAGTTTGTGTCAATAGAACTAAAGAGTGAATGTAAAAATTAGTATTTTTCACTTCATCCAGGGACAAGGAAAGGGGTTGTTATGCTCCTCAGAGATATAATTCTGACTCAGGACTACAAAATCTTAACCAACCGATGATTCCATAGCCTAAGCTACGGTAACCGTCCAATCATACATCAATATAAGAGAAGGCGTAAGAAGGTCATATCAGAGGGGACAATTCAGCTATGTAATTGAGGGGAGGGCTGGGGGGCCTAGGAAAAGAAATGTTGTTAGCAGAATCTGTCATGCATCCAAGATCAAGCGTGATTTCATTATTTCATTGAAAAATATGTGCTCTCGAGATAAATTGTAATGAAGGTGAGTGAAAGAGCCACTTACATAGTGTTAAGAAAAGGTTCAAAATAGCATTACCTCCTCCTCGTGAGCTCGAACAGAATCCACAGATTTGTTTGTGCGCAAATCCCATATCACCAACAAGCAATCATCGCCTACAGATCCGAACAAGTTCTCATTCTTCAAATGCCATGACACGTCACCGACGACGCTTTCATGAGCCTGAATATGGAAACAGAAACACCATTCAAAAGAAAGTCTAAAAACAACAGCCCCAAATCAAGACGCAGCAAGTTCAGTCCCAAAAAATTACCTCATAAACGTGCATTGCATCAAGCACATTCTTGTCGGCCATGGAAGACACGTCCCACAAACAGATTTTCTGATCATTTGAGCCACTTAAGAGGTAACCCTCCTTAAACGGGCTCCAAGATAATCCATAACCCTCTTTATCATGACCCCTCAATCTCAAATCAGGATCGCACTCAGCTCCCTGAGCCTTCTCCCCGTGTTTAGCACAATTGAAAACATACACCTCGCAACCACTCGTTTTTGAACCAACAATTTCTGGGCTCTGCGGCATGCATCGCGCTCTATTCACCTCCCCTTCAACACGTATCTTCTGGGTTATCTCTATCTACCAAAACCCAACACAAAACACTACAAAATTTCAGCTAGACATTTCATCAAACACCTAGTACGCAGTGAGCAACAATTCATCACTTACCTTTGGCATAATGGGGTTTTCCCCACTAATGTCGATTCTGGTTTCGGATGCTTTGACGGGCAAAATAGCATCGGCCACCATGAGGAAATTGGGAACGTCCTCCGATGTGTGGGTTCCAAGGACGAGCTTGTGGACGGCGAGAGATGGGTTGGCCTGGTGAGGAAATGGGGCGGATGGAACCCAATCGACGGTGAGAGATGGCCATTCAAGCGAGTGGGAAATGAGAAGATCGTACAAGTATGGAGAGTTCTTCTTCCAGATGGAGAATTCCTCCACCACTTCGTCGACACCGCCATCTTGTTCTGCCGCCATTGTTCTTTCTCCGATTCCAACTGAGCTTCGTGAAACCCTTTTCCCGCTAAAATTCTTGGGCTTCCATGAAGATGGCGCGCTTTATATAGAACGACAGATTTGAACAATTTGGGCCGTTGATGAGATTAGCAAGCTCACACCACCATTCAAGTAAATTACATTGGGCCGACTAGATTTTTAGAAGACTAACAAATGTTAAAAAGTTTAATTTAGAAAAATTGCAAAAATGTTTCAAAATTGTAAAAATAGCCAAACGAATTTAAATAATAGAAAGTACAAATTGATAAATGATCAAATTATCCCAAAGACTAACAAATTGAGTACAATTAGACAATGCTTCAAAAATAACCTAAAAACTGCAAATATACAATCTCAACCAAAAACTAAAAAACAAATAGCATAGTTAAAATCTTAAAAACAGTTCGAAAATCTAAAGCTCACCAATATGGTCCTCACCAAGAAACAATTGGCGGTTGCTTCTTCGATGGACGACTACGATGGTGTGTCTGTGCTACGATGATCACCAATGGTGACATGCGGCTGTTTAGAGAACCAGTCGATGATGAGTATAAGAAGATTTGACAGTCATACAAACTGAAATGTAGCAGAGAGGGTGATGGTGAGAGAAGAAATAATGAAATGTTGTAAATGAGGTGACCCAAGATGCGACTGTGGTGAAGAAGATGTACTACGTATATTTTAAAGGAGAGGTTGTGGAGATGTTATGGCTACAAACTTGCTGCAAATGGAAAATATGAAAGAGAGAAAGAAAATGACGGGATAATAGGGAGGTTAGAGTAGAATTAGGGTTTTTAAATATATATATATATATATATATATATATATATATATATATATATATATATATATATATATATTTATATAATATATATATATATATATATATATATATTTAATAATGTAGGGAGGAAAGTGCTTAGATTTTTTTTCTACAAAATTATAAATATATTAAATTAGGAAATAAGGGTTAAGTTCTTTTTTAAAAAATTGAAACAATATAAAACAATCTTATCAAAATAATAAATAGGTATATATAATGTTTTTATATACAATGATATATTGTTATATCATTAGAATACATTTTAAAAAGTATAAACTATATAAATAGTAATAATATACACAAAAAATAATATAATAACAAAATGCATGAACAAATAATAATAAAAAAAATGAAATAGAATCTGATAACAAAAGATAGATTCAAATAGATATGGTTGGATAAAAATCAAGGAGAATCTCTAATTTAAATTAGGAAACAGAAAAATGAGAGTTAAAATTGCATAACTTCATATTACAAATTACACTGTATGTGTAAATGTAGATTAGTCAATGTCATAACTTCATGTTATAATTAGCCCATTGATGGCAAACTGGAAATAATTTTAACTTTATATCACATTTTGAAGTTGCAACATGTTTAAACTAATGAAAAATGATTTAGATGAAACTAAATTTGGTAACAAAAAATTAAACCAATTGAAAAAGAGATAGATAAACAAAAATTGATAATAATGTGCTTAGAAGGTTGAAGAGAATGTTCTATTTTTGCTTAATTATTATTCAAATATATAGTGTATTTGCAAGATTTACAAGTATATTAGAAAATAGTCAACCACCACACAAAAATCATAACTCCAAAACAATAGCTTGAATCATCATACAAGAACATATGAAGAGGAAAAGAGGAAAATCAATAGATCGATGGGAAGAGGAAAAGATGAAAAGAGGAAAAGAGAAGTCTAATCCATTGTAAAGCCTAGGGGTGTACATCAAACCAACCAAAACTGACCCAACTAAGGTCGGTCAGTCGGGGCTAGGGATCGGTTGGTTGGTTTTCGGTTTTCTTGAAAAAAAATTGAAGACCGATCGACGTATATATATTTGTTTTTAAATTTTTTTTTTTTTAAAAAAACTAAGTATAAAATCAAGCTCATTACCACCAACCCAAACCCAAGACTACTATTTTAGTATTGATTTATTATTATTTGTTATGTTGCCTAATTTTCAAACCTATTACATGATTCATTTAAATTTTTTCACAAAAAAATGATTGATTTAAAATTAACAAAGCTGCTAATTTTATTAACCTAATAATAATACATTATCAATTCATCATTCTTTTTATACCTTGGCTCCTCTTTATAAATAAATAAATAAATAAAAAGACCAAAACGACCGACCCGACCCGACCAATGGTCGGACGAATTTCACACTCTTTTTTTGTCAATTTTCGGTGCCGATTTTCTACCAAAACTGACACCGACCAACTGATGTACACCCCTAGTAAAGCTATAGCAAAAATAATCAAATATCCAAAATTTGATGGATAAGGTTGGATAAGGTTGGATACCTTATCCTAGTGACACTACAGATACGGCCTGCTTTGTAGGTGTTACAAATGTTGTAAAGTGCAACAAATGATCTGATCCTTACCATCCATGTGGACCTATATAAAGAGTTTGTATAAGACCGGATCACGAAATGATTAGTCTCTTTATATAACACCGTTGATAATAGAGACTTACTTTCACTAGGATGACCATATGTGACATGACCTAAATCTTGAGTGAGTTGTAAACTCCTGCTCATGAAAGCGGTTCTTTAATTTTTATGGGTGAGAGTGGCCAGATTACCTATTCGACAAGCCAACCATTTTAGGGAATCGTCTGATTAGGGAGCTGGGAACTCAACAACACAAGACGGAATTCACTCATTCCTCGATGCAGGAGTAAGTAGATAAATTGCTCTCTTAAGGGCTGATTCCGGGTCTTGAACATAGTGGCCACACCCTCTCCTGGCTCAAGAGAACTTAGTCATAGTGGGACTATGACTTATTATTCATTAGAGGAATCAATGGTACTTAAGGAGTTAGATGTAAATACAGGGACAAAACGATAATTTGGCCGAGCTATACTTACGAGCAATTTGTGAAGGGACATCTACTATTGATTGGTTATATCCAATGGACACATAAATATAGTTATAGTGTGAAAAGTGCATTTGTTGGTCTTTAGTTGAGTGCCCGACAGTTAACGGATAGTGGATAATGTAATTAAAGAGTTTAATTAATTATTCACGTACCGTTGGAGCTTCAAGCTACAGGTCCATAAGGTCCTCTTGGTAGCTCAAAAGAATTATGTTGAGAATCAATTTTTTGGTTAATTTGAATTGTTCAAATTAATTTGAGGAAATTTAATTATATATGATATAATTGCTTTAATATATTTGATACATTAATTGGAGGAATAAATATTTGAATGAGATTCAAATAGTTGTTAATTTAATATAAATATGATTTATATTAAATGTCATAAAATAGATAAAAGGAATTATAGTGTATATTGTATGTAATACAATATTAAAACAATAGGTTATAAATATAATAAATATAATATGATAAGTTGGTTATCATATTTATTTATATTATTTATTATTTTGAATAATAATCCTTTTTTTTTTCTAAAAAACTACCTTAGTGAGTGGTTATGCAATTTTATGGTAATTGGAATAAAAGAAAAAATTGTTTTTTCTTTTCTTCTAAGATTTCCAAGAAAACAGATATACCAAAGAAAACAACAATATCACAAATAATAGATTATGCGATAGTCTACACGACAAACATAGAGCATATACGATAGGCTCTCTTTGTCAATGTTATAAGAAGTTTTGCTATGCGATAGCCTAAACGATCGAGAAGCTTGCTACGCGATAGTGCATCTTCTTCGATCGTCTTCCTCCTCCAAACTCACAAATATCCTCTTAACCAAAATAGTTAAAGCCCACAACTCCTGGGTTCTCACCCCGACCATACAAAGGAATCCGAGTGGTAATGTTCTCTTTCCATTTGGTTCGTGATTCACTTGAAGAAGGACTTCAAGTTCTTGTTGTTGTTTGATCGAGAAGTTCATGACCGTCCAAGGGATACAAGAAGAAGTGTTCTTTAAAAGTAATATCCCTTGAACTATGTATTTTATTTGAAAAGCATGCTGTAATTTACTTTGATTGCACAATCTGTTTGTTGTATTGTAAATTTATACTTCAATCGAAAATGAAATTTGGACAATCCGCTTCTGCTCAAGGATCTTCTCATTGCTGAGTTTCCCTTCAATTGGTATAAGAGCCAGGTTGTGTTCTGTTCCAAATTCCATTTGGGAAATTCGTTTATAGTTTCTGGTGGGTTTTAAGTTCTACATTGCTTTTAATGGTTAAATGTATGTGAATGTTTGTTGTGGATGTTTCGGGATAGTTATCTCTGTTTATGGCTTTCCTTTTAATTTACAAAAGTTAATTTGTAAAGGCCCCTATGTTTTTTGGCATTATTCTTGCAATCGAGTCTGTATTCGTTAAGGTTTTGGGTCGTTCATGAAGCAAAGGTGCAAGAGTTTCAGTTCGTTTTGATGGAAGAAAAAAACGATGGTCGCATTATGTAGCTTGAGCTAAACGATCGTTTAGATTTAGCTATGATCGTTTAGCTATGTGTTCGTGTAGAGTTTTCTATATGATTATGTAACATCTGCTAAACGATTGCATAGCTAATACTACGCGATCGTGTAAAGTGTTTACTCAATCGTGTTGCGTTGGCTGCATCATCACATAGGTGCCCGAGAGGTAAACGATTGTGCAATATTTGATACTCGATGCAAATAATGCGTGCTAAACGATCGTGTAGACTATCATGCTCATCACATAGTCAGTAGCTACACGATCGCATAGTATACGATACTCGACGCATGTTACTCGATCTTGTAGACTATCATGCTCATCATATAGTCATTAGCTATACGATNTAGCTACACGATCGCATAGTATACGATACTCGACGCATGTTACTCGATCTTGTAGACTATCATGCTCATCATATAGTCATTAGCTATACGATCACATGGTATGCGCTACTTGAAGCATGTTGCATGATCACGTGGACTTTTATGCTCATTGCATTATCCAAAGCTATGCGATTGTTGCTACACGATCGTTTATACTCGACGATCAGAACGTTTGCTATACGATCAAGCTGCAAGACTTCAAGACGAGTGGTTCAAGACTCGATTCACTTGTTCCAAACTGAAGGACTCCACTTTTGTAATAAATTAGCCCTTACTTCTCTGGTTTTGAGATTAACTATCCTGGTCCATCAACTTTAATTAAATATGCATATGATGTATGTTTATGTTATATGCCACAATTTATTTCATATAGTTTTAAAACCCACAATAGGTTATGCATTTATTTTCATGCAACATTTTTATATTATAAGTGTTATAATATATTAGAACGCATGATTTAAATTACATAAAGCATGCTCATGCATCATATAAAATAAGAGTTATACTATATGTATGCATGCATTATAGAATATTTATGCATCATTTATTATAAATGTTATAATATAAGGTTGTATGTTGGCATGGAATGTATGCTCTTCTAAGTTCATTACTTGTTTATATAAAAGTTATATATTAGTAATGAATGAACATTGCATGAAGCATGACGAAACCTTAGGTTAATTTATAATTGTTATAAATAACTCATGTATGTCTTACTTGCAATGTCAGTTTTAATTTGTTTCATTTACTTTATAAGAGTTATAAATAAATGAAGTTAGAAATTAAAATAAATAACCAAGAGTTACATGCAAACTTAGGTAAAATCATTTTAAAAATAGTTTTAAAATATGATTGAGATAGACCTAAGCTCACAAATTTCTAATGAGATTAGAAATTAGGTTAATCTTTTAAATGGATTTAATAGGATTAAGTTGATTTTAATAAAAGATTAAATTTGTAGCAAATATATCTATAAGAGACCTTTTGTCTAAGGTTGGCTAGGCTGGGGTATTTAAGCTGACGGAAATGGAACACCCCTACCTGAGAACATATCTGGAAAGGTGAATTAGATAGATTTGCTACAAGCATGCAATTGTTGATTAATATTTGTTAAAGTATTTAATGAATGTTAATCAAAATTGTTTAACTTACCAAAGCAAATGTTACTTTTGGACAAACTTAAACAATCACTTAGTAAAACTAATTAGCCGTATTTTTCCTAAGTAAATTAAATCCTAGGTTGTTAAAATACCCAGTGGGAGGAAAAGATATATATGATATATAATTTTTTCAGTCACATTTCTCCCTTAATATTCACACCGTGAGATTCATGCTTGGCCTCGTGGCACCCTGGGAGCATCCCTCTTCAAATGGTGTTTGCATGGGTCAGTATCAAGGTGAATGGAGAGAGTATTTATGTAATTGGGAGAAGGATGTGTGTTAATATGTCCTGCGGTCTTTTTCATTGGTATGCATCGTGAGACCTTCTTGCACGGTCTTGAGGCGCCCTGGGAACATCCCCTTTCAAATGGTTGTGCATGGGTCAGTGGGAGGAAAAGATATATATGATATGTCATTTTTTCAGTCATGTTTCTCCCTTAATATTCACACCGTGAGATTCATGCTTGGCCTCGTGGCACCCTGGGAGCATCTCCCTTCGATGGTGTTTGTATGGGTCAATATCAAGGTGAATGGAGAGAGTATTTATAGTAACTTGGAGAAGGATGTGTGTCAATATGTCCTGCGGTCTTTTTCATTCGTTTGCACTGTGAGACCTTCTTGCACGGCCTTGAGGCACCCTGGGAGCGTCCCTCTTCGGATGGTTTGTGCAGTTGGTCAACGTCAAGACGAACTCCATAAATGGATAGAGTTGCTTTAGTTTTTGCCCCAATCGGTTTTTCCCTTCAATTGGCTAATTGAAGCGGAACTCTAGGATCTAAAATGAAGGGTCACACTTACAGGAAATTGTTAAGCAAGTAAATGATTTCTTGACTAAATCAATGATGATTGATCGTTATAGGAATAAGAGTTATTCTGGTGTAATGATTAGTTGAGAGTTTCTCAATTCAGTGAAGGGAGAAATTAACTACCCTACGGTGGATTTTTGGCTAAATCACTGAAGCGTCATTGCAAACTAGATGTAATATGGGGTTCATTTAGATTATGCTAAACTTGATTGGATTTATTTTAAAGAGTTATGCTAAAATCTAACGTAGATCAATATGTTTGTTCGTTCAGCAAAATGTCAATGATTGATTTTCCATTAGTTGCCTTTTCTACTTTGACCGGTTTTAATTACATGACGTGGAAAGAATCTATTACAACATTTTTCGTGGTAAATGACCACGAAATTGTCAATTTTTAGGATTGTCCTTAAGTCCCAACCCCTGATGCACCACGAAATGTTTGTAATGCATATGAGGTGTGGATGAAGGCTAATTCGAAGGCCCGAGTTCATATTTTGGCAAACATACCTAATTGATAACTTGTAGAAATACAAGTTATTTATACTGTTTTATTTAGATATTGTGGCCAAAAGAAATGAAAGTTGCGTCGATTATATAGAAATTGGCTAAGAAATGCAAGAATTATAAATTGTCGTCAATACACCCATTGACACCATTACGATGGTAGAAAAGAATGTTTCAAGTCTTTTTTACAGGAAATCAAGTCACCACATGCGTTCATAGCTCAAAGATAAACGAAACAATGCATCTATGTCGCATTGCGCCCGTCATTCAATAATGAAGAGACGATCAATGCAATGACGGCGCATGCAGAAATCGATCAAGAGCTAAGCGATCAACGCAGATTAAACCACATGCGATAATAAAAAATAATACCGCATGCCGGAAAACGATCAAAGATGTGAAGAGCAACGTAGTTGCGGAGGATTCTGACGCTTGTACAGCTGACCGTTGTACATTTCGGACGGGATTGATTGCATAATAGAAGAAATATTCACTCCACCATTTCATGATCTGCCTTAACAATAAAGTGGGGACCACAATGCAAAGAGTCAAGCTTCACCTATAAATAGCCTCTGAAAAATCACTGAGAGGTATGCTTGAATACAGAGAAAAGTGTATATATACTGATCTGAGAGAGAGACTGGTTGAACGACTAATCAGAGTAGATCCGGGAAGAATTAAGAGACAAGGCCGAGAGGTGAGTCTCAGGGCAAAAAATCCTTCCGATCCCCGCCGTCGAAGCTCTGTACGAAGGTTACCTCTATCAGACGAGCAAGTCTGAGAGGGAAGCTTTCTGTTCATCATTCCATACGTCGGCAAGCAAGACCATCGTCCAGATCTGTGTCAAGACGTTAACACTCTTCTGTATTTGTTTCTATCTCTTTATCATCACTTGTATTCATCTTTATAGTCTATCATTCATACCATGTATCAGACGGTTAATCTTAGTATTGAATGTTATGATCATTTCCATTATCATTTCTCTATCTATTTCCGTTCACCCATAATTCATTTTCTCCATGACGTTTTCTTAGTCCCTGGGTAATTAGCAAGAATTAAACATAAATTAATTGGGTTAAGGAAATAATTAAGTTTAGTCAAGACATGCTAGATGGCATCTTCACCTGTGAGAGCAGAAGTGAAGATGCTATTCCGCCTATCGAGAGAGGGTTGGAAGAATGTGTTAACTAAAGCGAAAAGTACTTCCAAAGATGGAAGCAACCTTGTGTTCACTATGTTCATCCCTGTTTCACCATAGAGATATGGGAACGCGGCCAATCACTGAGAGGTATACGCCAAGGGAAAGCGGAACCTTAGTTACATCTTTAACGCAATTAACAAACTTGCGACGTTTGTACTAATTATTCTTTCCCCTTTTGATTCATCCATAAAGACTTGTCATCGCATATCACGATCCTTTGTATAAACTTCACAGTCAGTCTTGAACTCAGTATCATGTATATCATGTATCTTGTATTTTGTATCACATTAGCTTAGGTTTATTTTCATCGTAATTTAGTTTATTAACACAATGTTATTTTACCACAATTTTAAATTCATGTACAAACCCAATTCTTATTAATTGTAAAAACCGGTCACATGTATCATAAAAGTAACACACTAACAAAAACAATCCCTGTGTTCGACCTCGGATTACTCTGCGAAACTTGCGTTGGAATTATACTTGGTTTCAGCGCAAGGAAACTTGTGACAACAATTACTTCATAGAATACTACAAGTACATAATTAACAACACATATATCTAGAAGTAGTATCGCATAAAATGTGCATGATCAATAACATAGCATAAGAATACATTTAGCATTACAAGTTTATGGCAACATGAGTTAGTAGCACATCATCATGCATGCACAGCATTCGACCAATTTCAAGTTAACAAGTTTATGGCGTTGTTGCCGGGGATTGGTAACGGTTAGTGTTGAGTACGTTTGTGATATTTTGCAGGACAGAACTCTTTGTACTGGCTGTTTATCACGGAGAGCAGTCTGATGGTTTATGAGTACTGGAGTGATCTAGAAATTCTAAGCTGACCCAGAGATCAGGTATATTTTTTGTGCAAGAGCACATCAGGGCCGACTTAAGTTGAGAAGAAATATGGCAAATAAGAACGAAGCACTCGTAGAGAATCAAGAGGTGAACTGGCCAGCGCAAGATCCTGGTTTTTTTGTCGCTGATCGCAACATTTCAATAAGAAACTATGCGGCATTGAATTTCTATAACTTCTCGCCTGGAATTTTAAGACCCACGATTGTGGAGAATGTAAGTTTTGAGATGAGACCAATTATGCTTGAAAGGATTTAGAATGCGGGACAATTCGGAGGTTTACAAGGAGAAAACCCGCATGTTCATTTGACTAGCTTTGTAGACATGTGTAGTGCATTCTCCATACCTGGTGTGACTCTAGAAGGACTTAGATTATATCTTTTCTCGTATACACTGCGGGATGAAGCAAAGAGGAGGGCTCAGTCGTTAGAGCCAGATGAGATTAATGCATGGGATCAGTTGGTTGAAAGGTTTATGAATAGATTTTTCCCTCCAGCCGTCAACGCAAGGAGACAGAGGGATGTGTTGAATTTCGAATAGAAGGGTTATGAAACTTTGAGCACCGCCTGGGTGCGATTCAGACAATTAGTGAAGAGTTGTTCGTATATCGGGATTCCCGATTGCATTCTGATGGAGACTTTTTACAATGGCTTGGATCAACCAACGCAAGTAGTTGTTGATGCCTCCGCAGGAGAAGGATTGATGGACAGGTCGTATACGGAAGCAAAGAGCATCTTAGATTGCATTTCGCGAAATTCAGATGAATGGTTAGATACTGGGCTTGAGGAAAGAGGTTTAGAGCAAGAAAGAGCAGAAGGTGTTGTTGTACCAACTGATACAATGAACACCCTGATAGACCAGATGACCACAATGACCTCGCTCCTTCAAACTATGGCTAATCAGCAAAGACATCTCTCTCATGAATCAGCGCAAGTCAATGCGTTGACACACGTGGCCGCAATGAATTGCGTTCAATGTGGAGAGGGACATTTAGCGGAAGTCTACCCGTGGAATCAGCAATTCGTATACTCTATCTACAATGATCCGTTCGGCAACACCTACAACCCTGGTTGGCAGAATCACCTAACTTTCAGTTGGGACGAGAATCACAACCAGGGGAGCCAAAGTGATCATCAGAACAATTATCAAGGGAATCGAGGCAATCCTCCGGTCTTCATTAATCAGGATCACAGCTCAGGTAATTTTCAAATTATACAACCCTATGACCAACCATTCTTTTCGGACAGCTCTTACAGTACCTCTTCTCTGGAAACATTGTTGAAACATTATATCGAGAATAGCGAGGCAATTAGGCAATCACATGCTTCTTCCCTTAGAGTGCTAGAGGAGCAGGTTGAACAACTTGCGATTGAACTTAAGAATAAAACACATGGTATGCTGCCCAGTAGTTCGGGAGTATCGGAGCCACGTGATAAAGAACAATGTCAAGCAGTGACATTGAGAAGTGGTAAAACAACAGTCCCCGTGCCACCTGTACCAGATTCAATGTCAAGACCAGTAGATTTAACCACCACGATGACCAGTCAACCATTAATGACAGAATCACCAATTCAGAAGTAAGTACATCTACAAGGGAGAATCTCAACAAGACTTGAATTCAAAATCAACGCAACCTCCAGTTACTAAAACACAGCAAGCACAGGACCTCAATGAACAACCAATTGAACAGGAAGTACGATAGGATCATCCACCTTTCCCGTCCAGACTGAAGAAGAAAGATGAAAGTAAGCAATTTCAGAGGTTCCTGGATGTTCTCCGACAACTACACATCAATATTCCCTTAATAGAATCTCTGGAACAGATGTCGAGCTATGTGAAATTCCTCAAGGATATACTTGCTAACAAAAGAAAGATCGGGGAAAATGAAACTGTTACGTTAACATATGAATGCAGTGCGCTGTTTCAAAACAACATCCCCACCAAAATGAAAGATCCTGGGAGTTTCACATTGCTCTGCTCAATAGGAGGGAAGAAGGTCGGAAATGCACTGTGTGATTTAGGGGCAAGTATAAACTTAATGCCCTTGTCGATCTTCAAGAAGCTAAATATCGGCAATGCAAGACCAACCACAATTACATTGCAGTTGGCCAATAGATCGATAATGCATCCCGAGGGCAAGATAGAGGATGTACTCCTGCAAGTAGATAAGTTCATCTTCCTTGTTGACTTTATCATATTAGATTATGAAGCTGACAGAGAGGTGCCTATCATCTTGGGTCACTCATTTCTTGCAACAGGGTGAGCCCTGATCGATGTACAGAAGGGAGAACTTACCATCAGGGTAGACGATCAGCAAGTTAAATTCAACGTTCTCAATGTGTTTAAATACCCGAGTGATATGGATAATTGTCAATATGACGAGGAATTGTAGGAAGAACCTTGGTACGAACCCCTAGAAGAGTTGGAGGAAGAAGATTTTGGAATCGGCAAAATGTGGGAGGAGAATTGCGTCGCAATTCAAATTGAGTTAGATTTTGAAACAATCAAGTTATCTGAACGAACAACACAACACACTAAGCCATCCTTAGAAGAACCACCCATGCTAGAGTTAAAGTCGTTGCCTGTGCACCTTAGATATGCTTATTTAGGAGGCAATAACACGTTACCAGTTATTATATCTGCCTCCCTGAGTAAAGAGAAGAAGGATGCACTTATCCAGATCCTGAAAAATAATGCAAAAGCCTTGGGATGGACCTTGGCGGATATTCGGGGGATCATTCCTTCGTATTGCATGCATTAGATTCGTCTTGAGGAAGGGAAAATGGGATCTATAGAGAGGCAACTCGTTTGAACCATGCATGAGGGAGGTTATAAAGAAAGAAATAGTGAAGTGGCTGGATGCAGATGTCATTTACCCTATATCAGATAGCAGTTGGGTGAGCCCAATGCAGTGCGTTCTGAAGAAAGGGGGAATGACAGTCGTCATCAACAGTAAGAATGAGTTAATTCCCACAAGGACAACTACAGGGTGGAGAATCTGTATGGATTACCGCAAATTAAATCTGACCACTAAAAAGGACCACTTTCCATTCTTATTTATTGATCAGATGTTGGACCGACTTGCTGGGAATGAATTCTTCTAATTTCTTGACGGATACTCAGGGTAAAACCAAATTGCAATTGCGCTGGAGGATCAAGATAAGACAACCTTCACGTGCCCATTTGGCACGTTTGCATTCCATCGTATGCCGTTTGGACTCTACAATGCACCAGGTACTTTTCGACGATGTATGATGGCGATATTTTTAGATTTCTTAGAGATGTCAGTCGAGGTATTTATGGATGATTTTTCAGTTTTCGACAATACTTATGACTCCTGTTTATCTAATCTTAAGAAAGTCTTGAAGAGATGTGTGGAATCTAATCTTGTTCTGAACTGGGAGAAATGCCACTTTATGGTTGAAGAAGGAATTGTGCTAGGTCACAAAATATGGAAGGCAGGATTGGAAGTCGATCAGGCGAAAATCGACATAATTTCCAAGCTACCACCACAAGTCAACGTGAAAACGCTTACGAGTTTTCTGAGACATGTGGGGTTTTATCAAAGATTTATTCGCAACTTCTCTTAGATCGCAAGGCCCCTAAGTGTGCTTCTTGAGGCTGGTCATGAATATGACTTTGTTGATGCGTACACTGAAGCATTCCACACATTGAAAGATGCACTCATCACTGCACCCATTCTGATTACGCCGAATTGGACGCCACCGTTTGCATTGATGTGTGATGCCAGTGGATATGCAGTGGGCACAGTTTTGAGTCAGCGCAAGGACAAGGTATTGCATCCTATCTATTATGCTAGCAAAACATTGAATGATGCGCAAGAGAATTATACAACCACGGAAAAAGAAATGCTCGCGGTGGTATTTGCACTGGAGAAATTTCGATAGTACTTAATCGGAACAAACGTTGTGGTGTATACTGATCATTCTGCGATCAAATATCTTTTGACTAAGAAGGATGCGAAACCAAGACTGATACGATGGGTGTTACTCCTGCAAGAATTTGACCTAGAAATCAAGGACCGGAAAGGAACCGAGAACCAAGTCACTGATCATCTGTCAAGATTGGAATTACGAGGTTTAGGAGAAAGAAAAAGACATTGAAGAAAGATTCCCTGATGAGTTACTGATGTTGGTAGGTATTAATGTTCAATGGTATGCGGACATTGTAAACTTCATCGTTTGCAGCCAAGTACCAGAAGACTATACTTACCAGTAGAAGAAGAAGTTGAGACATGACGTCAAGTTTTATTTCTGGGATGATCCCTTCTTGTATCGACTTAGATTTGATCACATTTTGCGTCGATGCGTTCCTGAGCATGAAGTCAAGCACATTCTGGAGCTTTGTCATGAGTCCCCTTATGGAGGACATTTTAGAGGGCAGCGGACTGCCGCAAAGATCCTACAGAGTGGCTATTTCTGGCCAACACTATTTAAAGATGCCCATGCTCATGTTATGCAGTGCGATAGATGCCAGAGAAGGGGAACATGTCTAGAAGAAATGAAATGCCTTTGACGTCAATCATGGAGATTGAATTATTTGATGTGTGGGGAATCGACCTTATGGGCCCATTTCCACCATCAGAAGGTCATCAATACATCATAGTCGCGATTGACTATGTATCGAAGTGGGTTGAGGCCGTCGCATGTGCTAAGAACGATGCGACCACGGTGGCGAAATTTCTCAAGAAGAATATCTTTGCCCGATATGGGACGCCCCGAGCTTTAATCAGCGATGAAGGCTCACATTTCATCAACCGCATAATCACCAACCTGTTGACTAAATTTAACGTCAGCCATAGAGTTACAACCGCTTATCACCCACAAACTAATGGGCAGGCAGAGATTTTTAACAGAGAGATCAAAACTATCTTGGAGAAGGTAGTCAGTACCTCCAGGAAGGATTGGTCACCCAAGCTTGATGAAGTGCCTGTCTCTTATACACATCTAGATGTGTATAAGAGACAGCTTATGACGGTATGCGTTAATGTCCCATGTTATGCGGATATTGTAAACTTCATAGTTTGCGGTCAAGTACCAGAAGACTATACATACCAATAGAAGAAAAAGTTGAGACATGACGTCAAGTTTTATTTCTGGGATGATCCCTTCTTGTATCGACTTAGATTTGATCACATTTTGCGTCGATGCGTTCCTGAGCATGAAGTCAAGCACATTCTGGAGCTTTGTCATGAGTCCCCTTATGGAGGACATTTTAGAGGGCAGCGGACTGCCGCAAAGATCATAAACCTGTCTCTTATACACATCTAGATGTGTATAAGAGACAGATCTATGTTTACTTGCTTTCTTTACAGCTTTCATTTACTGCTTTCTAAATTGCGTTATTTACTGCATATTAGAATTAGCCTTTAGTGCTTTATGTATTTCCATGTCATGTTTAATTTCATTAATTTGTATGCATTAGTAGCATTGTTCTTAAAATTTTTGTGAATGACTGAATAAAACAGTGAACACCGCAAAGTCTTTTCGACTTGCGTTAGTGATGAATTAAAAAGGAAAAATAACAATTGGTATGCAACGCGATGATGGGTGCATTTTGTGATAACAAGATACGCTTTGCGTCCATTATACCTAAATGCATTGCATTGAGGAGTGTGTTGCACTCGTATGTATTGTTAGCCCATCCTTAGCAAAAATGCACTATGTTGAGGTAGTGTTGCGCTGGTAGAAATACCGTGCGCCTGTCCTCTAAAAATGCGTTGAGTTAAGGGGTGTGATGCGATGACACATGTGTTGTTGCCCGTCCTCTGCACATATGCATTTGTGTTAATGAAAGCGTGGTGTTAATTTTTAACATTACACCCATCTGAATCAAATACAAAAATAATTTCATTCATTATTTTTCTATGTATAGAAGCTGATTACTTGATTCCTTATACATACTTCATATTTGGTATTGCGTTAATTGTAATTCCTTGTATACTTTGTTAATTTTTAATACAACTAAGTAGCAATTCTTTCAAGTACGCAATAGCCTCTTCTTATCATCCTTTGTCAATTTTGCGATGTTCTATATCTTTTACTTTGCGTTACTTATTGTGCTGCCATGATGTATAATATGTATACACTTAGTAACATTTCCCATACTTTTATTTTCTGGCTAACACTTAGTTAATTCGTAGCTATAACAATACTTTATCTTTTATCCTTCAAAATTCTGCTCAAACCTTCTTTTCAAAATTTTGTCTAAGTGTTTGTCTATTCTGTCCAAACAATGCAATGAAGACCTTGCGCATCTCTAAATTTGGGGGTGGGGAAGGTCTGAGCAGATGTGGTCATTAAGAAAAATTCATTCATTATTAAAAAAATAATAACAAAAAATAAATTTTCATATAAACTCCAATGTCAGCACAAGGAAAACTCCAAAAACAATCCCTACTTGATAAGAGTTAAGTTGTAAAAGGAACCTGCTCGTAGTTGGATGTTCGCATAACACCCGTGGAAGCAAGTCAAAACGAAGGTGGGTTTCCAAGAACGACGCAATATGGAAAGAGAAAAATGAGAAAAAGAAGAAAAATAAAAGAAACAAGAGACAACTTCTATGAAATTCAAGAGCTAAAGCTGAGATTGGCACACAACCGTAGTTGGATGTTCGCATGACACCCATGGGAACAAGCCAAAACAAAGGGTGTAACTATGATCAACAGTCTCTAATAAATGACGCAAAGTTTGACCACCGTATCCAAACGCATCAAGTTGATTTGACAAGAAGAGGTAAACATTCTTTTTAAAACTAGAAACGCATTTTTGAGCAGAAATTTGTGGTATAGAAGAATAAAGTAGGACTTGTTATGAATTATCAAGGATAGAAAGAAATTGTGCTGTTAAGTAATGTTGCCTAGGTGGAGCATTCGGAGCAACCAATCGACGCAAAAATTTAGGATAGGAATTGAGCAATATTGCCTTAGTAGAAGATATGCTTAAAGACAAGCATATATCTAAATTTGGGGGTGTGATAACTTGTAGAAATACAAGTTATTTATACTGTTTTATTTAGATATTGCGACCAAAAGAAAGGAAAGTTGCGTCGATTGTATAGAAATTGGCTAAGAAATGTGAGAATTATAAATTGTCATCAATACACCCTTTGACATCATTGTGATGGTAGAAAAGAATGTTTCAAGTCCGTTTTGCAAGAAATCAAGTCATCACATGCGTTAATGGCTCAAAGATAAACGGAACAATGCATCTACGTCCTATTGCGCCCATCACTCAATAATGAAGAGACGATCAATGAAATAACGGCGCATACGCAATCGATCAAGAGCTAAGCGATCAACGCAAATTCAACCGCATGCGGTAATAAAAAATAATACCGCATGCCGGAAAACGATCGAAGATGTGAAGAGCAACGCAGTTGCGGAGGATTCTGACGCTTGTACAGCTGACCGTTGTACATTTCGGACGGGATGGATTGCGTAACAGAAGGAATATTCACTCCACCATTTCAGGAACTGCCTTAACAATAAAGTGGGAACCACAATGCAAAGAGTCAAGCTTCACCTATAAATAGCCTCTGAAAAATCACTGAGAGGTATGCTTGAATACTGAGAAAAGTGTATATATACTGATCTGAGAGAGACTGGTTGAGCGACTAATCAGAGTAGATCAGGGAAGAATTAAGAGACAATGTTGAGAGATGAGTCTCTGGGCAAAGAATCCTTCCAATCCCTGCCATCGAAGCTCTATACAAAGGTCACCTCTATTAGACGAGCAAGCCTGAGAAGGAAGCTCTTCTGTTCATCCATTCCACACGCCGGCAATTAAAACCACCGTCCAGATCTGTGCCAAGACGTTGACACTCTTCTGTATTTCTTTCTATCTCTTTATCATCACTTGTATTCATCTTCGTAGTCTATCATTCACACCATGTATCAGACGTTTAATCTTAGTATTGAATGTTATGATCATTTCTCTGTCTATTTCCGTTCACCCATAATTCATTTTCTCCATGACGTTTTCTTAATCCCATGGGTAATTAGAAAGAATTAAGCAAGTAAATTAATTGGGTTAAGGAAATAATTAAGTTTAGTCAAGGCATGCTAGACGACATCTTTACCTATGAGAGCAGAAGTGAAGATGCTATTCCGCCTATTGAGAGAGGGTTGAAAGAATGCATTAACTAAAGCAAGAAGTACTTCCAGAGATGGAAGCAACCTTACATTCACCACATTCATCCCTGTTTCACCATAGAGATATGGGAACGCGACCGATCACCGAGCGATGTACGCCAAGGGAAAGCAGAACCTTAGTTACATCTTTAATGCAATTAACAAACTTGCCTTGTTTGTTCCCCTTTTGATTCATCCATAAAAATTTGCCATCGCATACCACGATCCTTTGTATAAACTTCACAGTCAGTCTCAAACTCAATGTCATGTATATCATGTATCTTGTATCTTGTATCACATTAGCTTAGGTTTATTTTCATCGCAATTTAGTTTATTAATGCAACTTTATTTTACCGCAATTTTAAATTCATGTACAAACCCAATTCTTATTAATTGTAAAAACCAGTCGCACGTATCACAAAAGTAACACACATTAACGAAAACAATCCCTATGTTCGAACTCGGATTACTCTGAGAAACTTGCATTAGAATTATACTTGGTTTCAGTGTAAGGAAACTTGTGACAACGCATTACTCCATAGCATACTACAAGCATATAATTAACAACACATATATCTAGAAGTAGTATCATATAAAATGTGCATGATCCATAACATAGCATAAGATTACATTTAGCGTTACAAGTTTATGACAACATGAGCTTGTAGCACATCATCATGCATGCACAGCATTCGACCAATTTCAGTGTATCTATCACGCATTCCCAAGTAACGCTAGCTAAAGATCTTCTTAACCCGTTCATCCGCATACTCAGTGTATCTATCACACAACTGAATTTTCTCAAATATGCCGCATTTGTTTATTTTTCATTAACGCAATCAACAACAAACCAACAATTAATTGAGTTACCGGTTATCGCAAAGTCTTCATAAAAATTACCTTCGCAATATATTTTCACAAGTCCCTGAGTTCGACCCTGGACTTACCAGGAAACTCAGTGGAATTTACACTTAGATTCTGCTCAGAAAACTTGAGTGCACAATGCAATTTCACCATTTCATATCATCCATAATTCACTTCATAAAATCAAGCATCAAGTTTTTGGCACTGTTGCCAGGGACTTCGGAAAATAGTGTGCTAACGATAATTTTTCTGATTTCTTTTGCAGACTCTCAATCTCTAGCGAATTACAACTCGAAGATTGAGAGAACATTCAGAAGAAGATTAAGAGATTGCCAAAAACAACAAGAGAGAACACCAAGAATGGCAGAACAACCAGACGCAAGGGCCGCTAATGCGAATAATATAATAGCCAACCCCATCCTTCTAGTGAACGACTGCAATAGACCATCCAAGACTATGCGTCATCTAACTTCCATGATTTCTCTCCAGGAATCATGAGGCCGGTGTTAGATGGATCGAGGTTTGAAATGAAGCCGGTAATGTTGCAAATGATCCAGGCTACTGGGCAGTTTAGAGGAAGGCGTGGCAAAGACCTGCATGCCCACCTTCGGAGCTTCATAGAAATCTGCAACATTTTTGTGTTCCCGAATATCTCAACCGAGGAAGTTCGACTAACTTTGTTTCCATTTTCTTTGTGTGATCAGGCGAGAAAATGGGCATATTCTCTCGAACCGGGGGAGATAACATCGTGGGAACAGGTGGTGGAAATGTTTATAAAGAAGTATTTCCCACCAACCGAGAATGCTAGAAGAAGGAAATTAATAATAAATTTTGAATAGGTAGATGACGAATCGCTCAGTGATGTCTGGGTGAGGTTCAAGCGGCTGGTAAGAGACTGTCCACATAATGACTTACCAGATTGCCTACAAATGGAGATTTTCTACCAAGGTCTGAATCCTTCTTCGCAAACCACTGCCAATGCAACAGCCACTGGTGGTATGCTCGAAAAACATATGAAAAGGCTAAGAGTATACTTGATTGCATTTCCAAAAATCACAAGGATTGGCGGGAAAGCGATAAGAGATTAAGAATAAAAGATAATGATGCAAACAACGGGTTGAAAAATGTCGCAATTTCAATCGATAAATTCATCCTACCAGCAGACTCCCTAATTTTTTATTATAAAGCAGACGAAGATGCGCCCATCATATTGAGACGACCTTTCCTTTCAACCGGTTGCGCTCAAATTGATGTGCGAAAAGGAGATATTGTAATGAGCATTCATGGGGAAAAACTCTGGATTAAGGCAGTAAAGATCCCAAAGGACAATGAAAAGAGAGAAAAGACACCATGGACGTGAACAAACCAGCCTGGAATAAGTGGTCCCTGAGTATTATATGATTCAACCTCATCAGGGACGTAACTCTTTTGAACATCCTTTTTCTTGGATCATTACTTCATGAACTTTTATTTTACTCGTTATTATCTATTATCGCAATTACTTTGTTATACTAACTATCTATCTACATTATTATTATTATTTTTTTTTTTTAAAAAAAGGAGATTGCGATAACGAATTTTATTTTGTTTAAAATAATTTGACCCTCTCTCTGTTTTTCTTGTAACGATTAAGGCACTGGATTGCGGAGATGCTACATGAAGCAGCAAATTATCTCACTCTGTCACTGCAATACAAAGAAGATAGATCACCGCAAAGATTGATGCATCAATACATAATGCGGGCGATAACACAAATTTGGGGTTGTATTCTTCCTTATCTTTATTTCAAAATTTGCGTTATCGCATCGCATGTTAGTTTTAAAAGTTTTATCACCCCATCCTCTTTGATTACCGCAATCATTTGACATAGATAAATTTAGTAAGTTACTGTATGCTGTTTCTTTGCCAAGTATGATTTCAATGATGAGCAACATGCTTCTAATTCTTTCGTATATACTATAGTCATCTTAACTTTAAGATAGTCACCTCATAAAATATTTCTAGAAGTTAGGGCTTTGCTATCTTTCTTTCAAACTCTCTTTATGAAACTTTCTAAGAACATCGAATGACTTATCTCAATCTTCTAGCAATGAGGACATTGCCGCATTTTAAATTTGGGGGTGAGGTATTTATTTTCGACCTTGCTATTTTGAAGAAAAAAAAAAGAGGAAAAATTTTGAGAGTAATAACTCCACTGTCAACGCAATGGGAAACCTATGTTGATAAGAGTTAAGTTGTGAAGGACACTTACCTGTAGTTGGATGTCCGCATGACACACGTGGGGGCATGCCAAAACGAAAGTAAGTCACCAGGATCAATGCATAAATAAATGACTGCAACTCCGCTACCAAGTAGGTATGAGTTTAGTCTGAGGAAGAGTGCATTGCTCGTAGTTCGATGTCCACATGCCACACTTGGGGGCAAGCCAAAACGAAGGCAGGGCACTTGGATCAACGCAAGGTCAGAAAAAAAATAATAATGTCATGAAATATGCAAGGATAAAATCATTTGACACCCCAGTGGAAATTTTTCTTTTTGAAATAAAGCATGCAATGTTCCGGAAATTAGTAAAGTTCTTTTGAAGGTTAAGCTTGCAGTCCCTAGGTCTTAGAAATATTTTAAGAAGAGACTTGAATAAGACTTAAGGAAACTTTGGTACATAGGATTTGAACGAAGTATCCTTGAGAAATCTAGGAAAAGAACATTACGGTTGACTTGCTAAAGAAATCTTTAGCTTATGCTTGAGGACAAGCATTGTTTAAATTTGGGGGTGTGATAATGGGCAGAATTGCATGTTATGATAGTGCTAAGTTCTAAATAATGTTGGCTTGCGTTGATAAAACATGTTAAATTGGGCCCATTAAGCATCAATTTCATAATATTACGGTCGCATGCGTTCATCGCATTAGAACAGCTGATTTTTGTATTTTCTGTGCAGAATATGTGATAACGAAAGGCGGAAATTGCGATCATATGAAATCATTGGTTGAGTGCAACATCACCGCAAGGCTTTGCGGTGATCGTGTTCGCAAAAATTCACCCGAGAAGGATGGCCACAACTTGGTCAGCGCAACATGGTGGGAGCATCTAGGTGAAAGGCTAATTAATCGCGATGGGACAGAAAGCTGATGACAGTCGAATCCGAATTAAGTTGACAGCTAATAACGATCACAAGTACATTCAACTTTTCGGTGACAAATATTCGGCGCATCAATAAAAAATTAAAGCCGTCCCATCTGTACAATCATGATAGAGAAGCCGACTTTCACCCTGGATGCTCTATAAATACCAAGGGCATCCTTCAGAAAAGGGGTTCAGCAGTTCAAAATTTCATACTTCAGTTCGCACGTCCTTGTTCATAATTTCCTTTCGTTTTAAGGCAGACACGAGAGAGGAGGTTGTGCCGACAGATCATTTCGGTAAGCTTGGGAGAGCGTCAGAAGCTTCAAGGATAGAGAGAGGACCGACGCCTGCGGAAGCAGGAACATCTTTGGGATCGAATAGAGATTTACAGTGTAAAAGCCTCGCCCAGCAAGGAATTGCTACCAGGCTCTCTACCTTTAACTTCCGTTGTTATTTTGTACTCCACTCATTTATCGCAATGGAATCTATGTCTCTATATCTGTTCACTCTCTATTATTTATGCATGAGTTGCTAAATTAGTTGAATGGGTTGAGAAGCATTTAACTAGCACAATTAGGGAATCTTCATTCTATGCGATTATCTTGTATTCTGTATGCTTCATTCATCCATTAGAGATACTCGAGAGGGTAGTCTAAGGACAGGATCTAGGCTTGGGAAGGTCAGGTTAGAATCTAGGCTCGGCAGAGTCAGATTAGAACGCATAATCAAGAGATAGAAGCTTAGGAATAAGCACTGTTTGCTATTAACGCATCGCATGCATCCTAGAGATAGGATATGATTGTGTGCGATCACCTTGCCTTTATGCATCTTGCATCATCGCATAGGACAAGAGTAAAATGACTTAGGAGCATCGCATTTGCATCATCGCATAGGACAAGAGTAAAATGACTTTTGCATTCAACACATGCGTCCTAGACTTAGGAGCATCGCATTTGCATTGGAAAATGACTTGTTGTGCAAGGTTTGTAGCAGGATCACATAGTTCGACGCATTACCAAGTAACGTTAGCTAAAGACCTTCTTAACCCCTTCATCCGCATACCCAGTGTATCTATCACACAACTGAATTTTCTCAAATCCTCCACATTTGTTTATTTATCATTAACGTAATCAACAACAAGCCAAAAATTAATTGTGTTACCGGTTGTCGCAAAGTGTTCATAAAAATTATCATCGCAATCTATTTTCACAAGTCCCTGAGTTCGACTCTGGACTTACCAAGAAACTTAGTGGAATTTACACTTGGATTCCACTGAGGAAACTTGTGTGCACAATGCAATTTCACCATTGCATATCATCCATAATTCACTTCATAAAATCAAGCATCAATAACCTCTTTCTAAAAACTTTTCTACCACTGACATTTTCCCTATGCGAAATATCAAAATTACCCCTAATTTTTAAAAAGCCTTCAGACCGCCACATTTCTTCTTCCTTCTACGATTTCCTCAGCCCTTCATTCAATGTGCATTTAATATACCACCAACATTCCACCAAAACATTTATTCCGAACTATTATTCTGAAGAGAATAGAACGTCTCTCTGATTATTCACTTTCTGTCATCGAATTCCCCATGAAATTCTCTCATTATTCCTTCGTAGATTTCTCTCAGAGTTTCAGCTCAACATCTTCGGATTCTCTGGTAGCTTTCTCTTGTAACTTTCATCGTCAGATTCTATCCACATTTCTTCTTCCTTCAACGATTTCTTCAGCCCTTCATTCAATATACGATTTCTTCTCTCAGATCGCTTTCATAATAAGTTTCATTTAGTAAATTATAAACGACCGTGTAGTAATTTATACACGATTGTTAGTAAATTATAAACAATCGTTTAGTAAATATGCAATGAGTAGTAATTATACATGATCATTTAGCAAATTAGAAAAAATCGTTTAATAAATTATAAATGATCGTTTAGTAATTTACTATGTGGTCGTTTAGTAAATTATAAACGATCGTTTAGTAATTTCTATGCGATCGTTTAATAACTTACTATGCGATCGTTTAGTAAATTATACTCATTTCTTATATTACTAACCGATCATTTAGTAAATTATAAACGATAGTGTAGTAATTTATACACGATCGCTTAGTAATTTATATACGATCGTTCACTTATCAATGATTTGTTTATCCAATTGTAGATCAATGGCGCTATTTCGCATCTTTGTACGATTTGAAGGGGATTGGGATGAGTCTGGAAGAAATTATGTTGAAGGTCATATGAAAGGTCTAAAATTAAGAAATGATATAATAGTCAGTGAATTAGTGAGTATGATGCACCAACGACTGAATATTAATGCTTAGATTTATGAGGTGTGGAAAATATGGATGATATGTGTTGATGGATAGCATTGTGCACTCAAGTATCCCTAACGGAATCCAAGTGTAAATTCCTCTGAGTCTCCCGGTAAGTCCAGAGTCGAACACAGGGACTTGTGAAAATAGTTGCGTTAGAGATTTTTATGAAAACTTGCGGTACTGATTAAATAAATAAGTGTTGGGTTGTTGTTGCGTTAATGAACATAATAATAAATGCGGCAGAGTTCGGAAAGAGTTGGCAACGGGTAATACGATGAATATGCGGTGAACAGGTTGAGAAGGGTTTCGGCTAACACTCCCTAGGTTGCATTCATGCTTTCCGATCATGCAACATGCATACAAAAGTAAACCACCTCTCGGCATGAATGCCACGACTTCTAAGGCTAGAACGAATGCGATAAATATGCGATAAGTCTATAGGGTTTACACATAAACCTCTATCTCTATTTATGTGATGACAACATGACATTCACACAAATATGCGACCACATAATATCATTCCTATTCCTAGGATGCATGCAATGTAAGTTGACAAACAGAGCTTATCTCTAAGTCCTTATCTCTTGTCTATGCAAGTTTAATCTTGCTTTTTCAAGACCAGATTCTAACCTAAGTCTCTCGAGACATTAGGTTCTTTCCTTAAATTCTCTCTTGAGTAACTCTAAAGGGGTAATTCGCACAGCATAAAACAAGACAATCGCCAGCAATGAACTTCCTAGATCATGTTAGCTTAGTTCTTCTCAATCCATTCAACTAGTTTAGCTACTCATGCGTATTAAGAGAGTGAGCAGATGTAGAAATAGAACTTCCATTGAATTGATAAAAGATGAAGTACAGAATAACAATGCAAGTATAGTAAAAACCTTGGAGCAATTTCTTGCCACCAGGCGTTACACAGTTTCTACTCGTGCTCTAAAGATATTCTCGCTTTCGTGAGAGTCAGCCCACTCTCTACTCTTATGCCCCAAGGTTCTCTTTCGAGCCACCTTGGACGATCTCCGGCGTCACCACTCTACTCTTGCTCTGCCGTAAAATGGAAAAGAAAACTATGAACAGAGGTGTGAACTTGTAAAATGATGTGAGATAATCGACTGCTTAACCCATTCTCTGAAGAATGCACTTGGTATTTATAGGGCATCAAAGGTGAAAGGCGACTTCTCTCTCCTGGTTGTACAGATGGGACAGCTTTAATTCCTGACTCATGTGTCGGATAATTATCACCGATGAAGCTGGATGTACTTTGTGACCGTTATCAGCTATCAACTTAATTTGGATCCGACTGTCGTCAGCTTTCTGTCCCATCGATCTTAATTGTCCTTTCATCTGGATGCGTCCACCATGTTGTGATGATTCTTCTTGGGTGGATGTTTGCGAGCACAATCAACGCAAAGTCTTGCATTGAAGTTGCACTCAACCGAGGTATTCCTATGATCACATTCTTTGCATTGCGTTAACGCATTATTCTGCACAAAAATATAAAAGATCAACTGCTCTAATGCGTTGGATGCATGCGACCGAAATATTATAGAATTTATGTTTAATGGACACAATTTTACATATTCTATCAACGCAATCCAACATTGTTTAAGAACTTAACACTATGATAACGTGCATTTCTGCCTGTTATCAAATATCGATCCAGATATGTTGAATATTGTTGGGGTTGATGCCCTAAAGTCTCTTGTCCTGTAGTTTTTAAACAGTTTGTATGAACACTTGTGATGTATAGTATATGATATTTTACTTCACTTCTTGATTTTGCTCAGTTGTTTATTTTATTTGCTTTACCGCAAACCAACAAACATAAAATCCCTGGTTATCAATATGTAACTTAAGCATGTATGTGGTGACATACAAGTGGATCATGTCTTAATTGATAACCAAAATGGTCTACAGTATATGGATATAGGAGGGAAACCTTATCCTGGTAACGCTATAGATGCGGCCCACTTTGTGGAATGGTCACAAGTGTTGTGACTTGTCACAGATTGTCTAATTCTGATCATTCGTGTAGGGAAATGTGAGCGAGGGCATCCTATACAAGAAGTTTGTATAACATCTGACCACGAAGTGTTAACGTCTCATTATATAAAATCATTCATGACAGAGACTTCACTTCACTAGGATGATCATAGGTAACATGACCTCGATTCTAAGTGAGTTGAAAACTCCTACCATTGAGGGTGATCCTTTAATTTGTAAGGATGCGAGTACCAGGTCGCCGACTCAAACTGATCATTTTGGGAATTCGTCTGATTTGGGAGCTAGGAACTCAGCTACACAAGATGGAATTCACTCCTTCCCCGAAGTAGGGGCAAGTAGATAGATAGCTCCCTTAAAGGTTGATTCCAGGGCTTGAACGATATGACGCCACATACCTTCTCTTAGCCCAAGAGGTGTTCACACATAGTTGGACTATGTTGTATTGTTCATTAGAGGAATCAGTGGTACTTAAGGAGTGAGATGTAACTACAGGGGAAAAATAGTAAATTGGCCCAACTGTATTTATGAGCATCTGTGAAGGGTCATCGTACTCATGATTGGTTATATCGGACGAACATAAAAATATATCTATGGTAAGAAGAGTTTAGCTGCTTGTCTTTAGTGGAATGCCTGGCAGTTAACAGCTGGTAGATCTCGTGGCTAAAGAGTTTAGTAAGCTATTCACGTACCGTTGGAGCTTCGAGCCACATGTTCATAAGGTCCCCTAGGTTGCTCCGATAAAGTCGAGAATTAGTTTTTGGGTCAGTTTGAAATGTTCAAATTGACAAGAGGGAGTTCGATTATATATTATATAATTGAACTGGTTAATTATGTATGATATAATTGACTAAATGTATGAGATACATTATTTTGGAGAAAATTAGATATAAATATGATTTATATCAAGTAGAGGAGAAATTACTATAGTAGATATATGATATCAAACTATAAGTTAAGAATATAATATGATTATATTCATTTATTAATTAATTTGTTGGTTATATGATAATTGGCGGGATATTTCTCCTGGATCGTGCGTTAGTGGAAAAATCATATTTGGTTACTATAATTGAATAATAAAATGAAAATTAGTTTCATTTTGCAAAGAGTTCGAAAAAATCGCTCAAGTGTGAAAACGTAATGATCGCTTAGTTGAGAGCCTATACGATAACGCCTTATCGCCTAAACGATCACACACCTCGCGTACTAAACGATCGCATGCATTCTCTAAATGATCACTCAGTTTTTTTAAATGATCGCTTAGCGTGCCGATTTTTCTAAACAATGGCTTACTAATTGTTAGACGATCACTTAGTTAATCCTACATGATTGTGTACCTTTCTCTAAGCGACAAGCACCCGCTGTACGATAGCTCTCTCCCATTTGCTTATCATTCTACACGATCATCCCTTTCCTCCTTCCTCTACCAATTCCATCAAATACCACTTTTTGGATTCTCACTCCAACAATACCAAAGGCTCTAAGTGGTGGTGTCGTCCCCCGTCCTGCTTTTTCATGTGCTAAAGTTTGTGTGGACGATCGTGCTACTAGTAACCGACTATTTGTTAGGTGATAAGAACCGTAGAGGGTTTACTTCCGCTTGATTGAGTTCATGTGAAGACAGTCTTCAACTGGTACGTATACTCAATCTATTGTTTTTATTTGTCAAAGCATGCCTATAATTAGTGTTAAATTGCATACCTGTTTGTTAGAATGTGTGTATGATAATTCAGTCACAATGAAATAGGAAAGATCCGAATGCACTTATGGATGCTCTTGTTTAATAGTTCCTTCAGATATACACATCAAATGTTGCTACAATCTATTAGTCCCGGCGCCCCCAATTGACATAGTCAACGATGAAGATCTTAGCTTCTTTTTAGAAGGCAATGAGGCATCCCGGATGCCATTATTTGTATCAATTACACCTACTAACAGTCATGGAGTACACCAACATTGCAATCCAACTGATCAACCCAATCCAATTCATACCATGTCTTTAATTGATGATCATATTGAGCCATGTAACTTGGGGGATGACCGAAGTGAAGCTTGCTTTGGTCGGAACAGTGAACCCAGATGTACTTCATAATTCAATACTGAACATGGATATGGACAAACTTCCTCAACACCTAACATCCATGTTCCAACCCCATTTGCTTCTGTTCCACCGGTTGTGATGCCTTCGATTTTAATGCATTCCACCGTTCCAACCAAACCATTTGTTGATATACCCGGACCATCAGAGGGCCCATTGTATGACAATCTCGTCACAATACCTCATGACTGTTTGAATGGCAAGGATATAAAGGTTGGTCGAATTTTCTTTTCAAAATATGACTTGTCAGTTAAATTATCGATGCTTGCAATAAGAAAGAACTTTGACTACCGTATAAAAAAGTCAACTAAGAGCTTGCTAACTATCCAGTGTTCGGTGGAGGAATGCAAGTGGAGGGTCCATGCCAAAAAAATGAAAGAAAGTGATTCCTTCAAAGTGACCAAATATCCCAGCGAACATATGTGTTCTCTTGAAATGAGAATTGATAATCATCGACAAGCAAAAAGTTGGGTTATTGGACACTTAATAAAGTCCAAATACGAACAAGTTGGTCGAATCTACCGCCTGATGCGTTATTTTATGAAGTGAGATTATGGATGAAATGCGATGGTAAAAAATGCGTTGAGCACTAAAGTTTTCTCAGCGGAATCCTAGTGTAAACTCCACTGAGTTCCTGGTAAGTCTAGGGTCGAACTCAGGGACTTGTGAAAACAGGTTACGGTGGTAATTTTTAGAAAACTTTATGGTAACCTGTAACTCAATTAATTGTTGGTTTGTTGTTAATTGCGGTAATGAAAAATAAACAAATGCGGCAGATTTTAGAAAAGTCTGATTGTGTGATAGATACACTAAGTATGCGGATGAACGGGTTGAGAAGATCTTTAGCTAGAGTTACTTAGAAATGTGTCAGACTATGCGATCATGCTACAACCATGCACAACAATTCTTTTTCCAATGCAAATGTGATGCTCCCAAGTCTAGGACGCATGTGTTGAATGCAAAAGTGTCCATAGAGCTTACTCCTAAGTCTCTACTCTTGTCCTATGTGATGATGCAAGATGCATAAAGGCAATGTGACCGCACACAATCATATTCTATCTCTAAGATGCATGCGATGCGTTAATAGCAAACAATGCTTATTCCTAAGCTCCTAACTCTCCCGAGCCTAGATTCTAATCTGACTTTTCCAAGCCTAGGTCCTATCCTTAGATTACCCTCCCGATTATCTCTAATGAACGAATGAAGCATACATTATACAAGATAATCGCATAGAATGAAGATTCCCAGTTGTGCTAGCTAAATGCTTCTCAACCCATTCAACAGATTTAGCTACTCATGCGTAAATAACAAAGAGTGAACAGATATAGAGAAGTAAATTCCATTTCGATAAATGAGTTGAGTACAAAATAACAATGGAAGATAAAGGTAGAGAGCCTAGTAGCAATTCCTTGCTGACCGAGGCTTTTACACTGTAAATCTCTATTCGGTTCAAAAGATATACCTGCTTCCGCAAGAATCGACCATCTCTCTGTTCTTGAAGCTTTCGGTTCTCTCCCAAGCTTACCAGAACGATCTGTCGGCACAACCTTCTTCTCTCGCGTTCGCCTTAAAGTAAAAGAAAATCTAAGAACAAGTCTAAACTATGAATAGAACTTGTGAACTAGTAATATCATGAATTGGTGAACCCCTTTTCTAAAGGATGCCTCTGGTATTTATAGAGCTTCGAGGTGAAGGCGGCTTCTCTCTTATGATTGCACAGATGGGATCGCTTTAATTCCCTGACCAAAGCACCGAATATTTATCATCGAAAAGGTGAATGTACTTGTTATCGTTAGCAGTTGTCAGCTTAATTAGGATTCGACCGTCATCAGCTTTCTGTCCCATCGCGATTAATTATGCCTTCCACCCAGATGCGCACCACAAGTGCGGCAATCCTTCTTGAGCAAATATTTGTGAACACAATCATCCGCAAAGTCTTGTGGTAATGCTACGCTCGACCAATGATTTCCTATGATCGCAATTTAGCTTTGCGTCAATGCATATTCTGCATAAAACACAAAAATCAACTGTTTCTATGCGATTTCGAACGCATGCGACCGCAATATTCTAAATTTTGATGCTTTTTTGGACACAATTTAGCAATATTTTATCAATGCAAGTCAGCATTGTTTAAGATCTTAGCACTAGATAAACGTGCATTTCTGCCCATTATCACACCCGCTAAATTAAACAATGGTGTCCTAATATAAGCTAAAAGATTTCCTTTAGCAAGTCGACTGCAATTGTTCTTTTCCTAGATTTCTCAAGGAACTTTGTTCACATCCTATATACCAAAATTTCCTTAATTCTTATTCAAGTCTCCTCTAAAATATTTCTAAGACTAGGGATCGTAAGCTTAACCTTCAAAAAGGACTTTACTAAATTTCGGAACATCGCATGAATTTATTTAAAAAAAAAAAACTTTTCCACCAGGGTGTCAATTGATTTTTATCCTGCATATTTCTGACACTAATTATTTTTTCTGACCTTGCGCTGATCCAAGTGTCTTGCCTTCGTTTTGGCTTGCCCACCGTGTGTCATGCCGGATATCCAACTAGAGCAATGCAACTCTTTCTCAGACTTAAACTCATACCTACTTGGCAGCAGAGTTGCGGTCATTTATTTATGCGTTGATCCTGGTGACTTACTTTTGTTTTGGCTTGCCACCACGTGTGTCATGCGGACATCCAACTATGGGTAAGTGCCTTTCACAACTTAACTCTTATCAACATGGGTTTCCCCATTGCGTTGACAGTGGAGTTGTTATTCTCAAAATTTTCCTCCTTTTTCTTTCCAAAATGGCAAGGTCGAAAATAAATACCTCACCCCCAAATTTAAAATGTGGCAATATCCTCATTGCCAAAATAAGTCAGGCGATGTTCTTAGAAAGCTTCGTAAAGAGAGTTTGAAAGAAAGCTAGCAAACCCCTAACTTCTAGAAATATTTCATGAGGTAACTATCTTAAAGTTAAGTTCTCTAGTATATATGAAAGAAATAGAAGCATATTTTTCAAATCATAATCGGCAAAGAGATAGCATGCGGTAACTTACTAAATTTATCAATATTAAATGATTGAGGTAATCAAAGAGGATGCAATGATAAAACTTTTAAGACTAAAATGCGATGCGATAGTGCAAAATTCGAAATAAAGTGAAGGAAGAGTACAACCCCCAAATTTGCGCCATCACCCGCATTATGTATTAATGCATCCTTCTTTGTGGCGATCTATCTTCTTTGGATTGCGGTGACGGAGTAAGATGAGTTGCTTCTTCGTGAAACACCTCCGCAATCCTGTGCCTCAATCATTGCACTAAAAACAGTGAGAGGGTCAAATGATTTTAAACAAAATAAAATTCTTTTACCGTTATTTTTTTTATTGTAGAATAAGAATGGTGCTAGTAACAAAAAGGTAATTGCGATAATAAATAACGAGATGATAAAAGTTCATGAAGTATTTAATGTAGGAAAAGGATATTCAAAAGGATTGCGTCCTTGATGAGGTTGAATCATATAATAACTCAAGGACCTCTTATTCCAAGCTGGGCTGTTCACGTCCACGGTGGCTTTTCCCTCTTTTCTTTGTCCTCTGTGATCTTTACTGCCTTAATCTGGAGTTGTTTCCCATGAATGTTCATTACAATCTCCCCCTTGCACACATCAAGTTGAGCGCGATCGATTGAAAGGAATGGTCGTCCCAATATGATGGGTGCATCTTCATCCGCTTTATAATCCAAAATGAGGAAGTCTGCTAACAGGATGAATTTATCGATTGAGATTGCGGCATTTTTCAACTCTCATTTAGGGTGTATTCGAGATCTGTTCGTGAGCAGGAGAGTTTCCTTTGTGGGCGTGAGTGTGCCAATACTCAATGGTTGGAAGATTGATAATGGCATATGTTTATGCTTGCCCCAAGATCGTATATCGTTTGGTCACTGTATACCCCTCCGATGGAGCATGGTATCATAAAGATTCCTGACATTTTGCGTTGTAGCCAATATTTTTGGTGGGATCATAACATTTTGCGTTGTAGCCACTATTGCGATCTTTCTTCATCATTTTGTTCCTCTTTCAATCTTTGCAGAGCTGCTGGTGGTTAGACTTCTTCTGTCTCAAAGTTTGAAGGCTTGAGGGTGGACGCAACTTCGGGGTTCATTTTCTTGGGCTTTTTCGAATTATAGGTCAAACGGGTCTTCGGTTGTCACCACATTCAAGTTGGTTGCAATGGTCTCCTCCCCTACTTCCACAGTCATGTTGTCGCTTAGCAAGGAGACTGCTAAGCATTCTTCCTTCCCGTTACCCCTTGCATTGCGAGGAAGCTTAGTTGAGCTCGGCAACGCTCCTTACAGGTTACTTTTCAGCTCGCCCGCAATTTGTCCCATTTGAATCTCTAGATTCTGAATGAATGTTGCTTGATTCTGAAGCACTGATTCGTTTTTCTCAATGTACTGCTTGAAAAAGCTCTCTAAGGATGAGGATTGCTGTGGTTGCAAGCTTGACTATGCGTTCGACCGTTGTTTTGCAGGAAAAATCCGAGTGGCCCTTCTTTTTGTGCCACAGGTTGAAAGCTTTGTTGTTGATTTTTCCACACAAAATTTGGGTGGTGTCACCACCCGGGGTTATATGTATCGGAATAGGAATTATTTCTCATGAAACATATTGACTACGGGTTTGCTGGGTAATCTTCTATCGAGTGAGTGTCTCTGTAAATGACACAACTTGCGGTCGTTTGAGCAATTGCACTGACATGCCATTTCTTCGCTCCCGTATTATTAATTGTGATGCCTTATATCAAACTCATCATCGCAGTCATTTGATTTTGCAGGGATGCGATGGCCCCGTTGTTTGCATCATTATCTTCAATTCTTAATCTTTGATCGCTTTCCCGCCAATCCTCATGATCTTTGGAAATGCGATCAAGTATACTCTTTGCCTCCTCATATGTTTTGTCGAGTAGACCACCAGCGGCTGCCGCATTGGCAGCGGTCTGCGAAGAGGGATTCAGTCCTTGGTAAAAGATCTCCATCTACAGCCAGTCTGGTAAGCCATTATGTGGATAGTCTCTTACCAGCCGCTTGAATCTCACCCAGGCATTGTTGAGTGATTCATTATCTTCTTGTTCAAAGTTTGTTATTAATTTCCTTCTCTTAGCATTCTCGGTTGGTGGGAAATACTTCTTCATAAACTTTTCCACCACTTGTCCCACGAAGTTATCTCCCCCAGTTCAAGAGAATATGTCACACCCCCTCCCATATTACCCTTTTATTCTGGAAGAGGATATGATCGTGGTAGCTACTAGCTTTACTGCCAGCACTCACCACCCAAGCCTTCTAATCTAGATACCAACCTATTCATTTTATTAGTAATATACGCAAACAACTAACCTCCCCTTTAAGTTCTTACGAAGATTACATAATTACAAGCATACAGCCAAGACATCACTTTTATAGAAAAATATTCACAGGTGGCCCAAACATTTCTATAAAAACCCTAGTCCCTAAAAAAACATGTGACATAAACGAATTATCAACCTCAGTATTTTAATAAGCCGAGTCTTTCGGTGGCAAGCAGTAGTAGAATCAACCTTGAGGAAACTGACCGCTACCTGAAAAGAAGAAACACAGAAATTCTGTGAGCTAAAAGCTCAGTGAGTGACTATAGAATCGTAAAGCAACAAGCGTAGCATCACTATAAACATATAAGTATACCAATGTGTAAACTCAAGCATTTGTCTCTATTTGTAGCTGTAAACCATTCTCAGACATCATTAAACATTATTATTCCCTAATTGAGAATGAGCCTACACGCTCTAGCTCCAAAACATTTATTACCGACCAAGAAACCCATACTTCAATTTCTCATTCATAACTGCCTACGTACACGTGGACGCACTAAGCACCATCATATTTTAGGTACTTTCGCTCAGATACCTTCTCAAATTTGTCCTTCAGTATCGAGCTACTATATACCTTCTCATATGTCCTTCGGTATCAAATTGGCCAGATACCTTCTCAAATGTCATTCGGTATCAAATTGGCCAGGTACCTTCTCAAATGTCCTTCGGTACCTAATTGGTTAGATACCTTCTCAACATCCTTGGGTATCAAATGTGTATTTTGTAACACCAAATTAAGTTCCATTGCCTAGTATTTACACAAGAGTTGTTCCAT
Source organism: Benincasa hispida (assembly GCF_009727055.1). NCBI lineage: Eukaryota > Viridiplantae > Streptophyta > Magnoliopsida > Cucurbitales > Cucurbitaceae > Benincasa > Benincasa hispida. Next base: position 55,505,125 of record NC_052353.1, on the reverse strand, counting down.
TGCCACTCATTTACACAAAAACTCATTCTCTCATAGCCTTCCTCTAGGAACCATATATCAAAATCAGAAACATAGCTTTTGTAATGGTTACACAATATACCTTGGCCTGTGTTACACACATACAAGCCGGGAAAATGCATTAAGTTATTCTCTAACCATTTGTTGCTTGAGGAAATTTAAATACATCATTAATGTCACTGTGTTTTACTTGATTATATATGCAGGAGTATTGGAAACCTTAAGTTTGCTGAATCACTCACTATTCGTCAGGCTCTTATTGGTTTATACGCTTCCCCTAGCTCTTCTTGGCCTGAAAAGATATAATTCCCGATTAAACTACTTAGAATTCCTAGTAAAATATCTCAAATAATTCATTTATTAAAGGAACTTCCATCAATACAGACAGCTTTACTGGCAAGATCCCCCTGAGTGATGCTAGCGAGATCCCCTTGAGTGATGCTAGCGAGATCCCCCCTGAGCGATGCTAGCGAGATCCCCTCTGAGCATTGCTAGCGAGATCCCTCTTGAGCGATGCTAGCGAGATCCTCTAGAGCGATGCCAGCGAGATCCTCTAGAGCGAGATCAAGCTTTTCTTGTGAAATTCTTAGCGATACTCACCTCAATTCCTAGCGAGATTTCCCCTTAGAATGAGATCCTCCTAACAAAATCAGTGAGATTTCCTTTATAAATGAGATCCTCATGCCAAATCTCGCTACAATTCTCCCTGATGAACTGCTTGCTTGTTTCTTACAAGCAACTATCTGCTTATGCACCAATTCTCTGTTATAACTTCAAAAATTCATAACTCAAAATCCAGAGCTCTTTTCAAGAAACTTCCTTCTACAAACTTGTTTAGATTTGAGTTAGCTTCCTTACCTTAAAATTTCAACCAATAATTCCTTCTAATTTGGCCTGAAACTTCCAAACTTTACCTTGAGCTCTGATTAATCCGTGGTTCTGCCTCTTCTGCAAATTTTCCACTTTTGTCTTCTCCTCTTACAATCTTCCTCCAGTAGGACAACCTTTAAAACTAGATTCTCCTAGCTTTCAGATGGCACCAAATTCGCTAAATTTTCTCTTGTCAATTGCCAAAACCATACTTTTGAAGTTTCACTTTCCTTTTTAATCTTTCTGCCGCTTCCTGAGTTCAAAGAATTAATTGCCACGTCACTCCCCACTTAGTGCCTCCAGTAGACTAATGATTGAGTTTCTTCATTTGATATATCTTTTTTCCTTCCCTTCCTTCATAATCCCTATAAACAACATGAATTTTTATTTAAAAATATGTAATTAACATTCCTTTGGCTAAACATGCTTATCTAGGGAACCTAAGTTTAGGGGTTTACAGAATATGCCCATTTTCTTGCTTGATCGCATAAGAAAATGGGAACAAAGTGAGTCGAACTTCCTCGGTGGAGATATTCGAGAACACAAAAGTGTTGCAGATTTCTATGAAGCTCCAGAGGTGGGCGTGCGGGTCCTCACCACACCTTCCTCCAAACTGCCCAGCAGCCTGGATCATCTGTAACATTACCGACTTCATTTCAAACCTCGATCCATCTAATGTCGGCCTCATGATTCCTGGAGAGAAATCATAGAGATTAGGAGACGCATAGTCTCAGATGGGTCTATTGCGATCATTCACCAGAAGAATGGGGTTGGCCATAATATTGTTCGCATTAGCGGCCCTTGCTTCTGGTTGCTCCGCCATTCTTGCTTGTTGTTGGCGGTTGTCTCTCAGTCTGCGTGGAAATGTTCTCTCAATCTCTGAGTCATAATTCTCCAGAGATTGAGAGTCTGCAAAGAAATCAGAAAAATTACTGTTAGCACACTATTTTACCGAAGTCCCCGGCAACGGCGCCAAAAACTTAATGCGTTATTTTATGAAGTGAAATTATGGATGAAATGTGATGGTGAAAAATGCGTTGAGCACTCAAGTTTTCTCAACGGAATCCAAGTGTAAACTCCACTGAGTTTCTGGTAAGTCAAGGGTCGAACTCAGGGACTTGTGAAAACAGGTTGCAGTGGTAGTTTTTAGAAAACTTTGCAATAACCGGTAACTCAATTAATTATTGGTTTGTTGTTAATTGCGTTAATGAAAAATAAACAAATGCGGCGGATTTGAGAAAATTCAGTTGTTTGATTAGATACACTGGGTATGCAGATGAATGAGTTGAGAAGGTCTTTAGATAGAGTTACTTGGGAATGCGTCGAACTATGCGATCATGCTACAAACCTTGCACAGCAAGTCATTTTCCAATGCAAATGCGATGCTCCTAAGTCTAGGACGCATGTGTTGAATGCAAAAGTATCCATAAAGCTTATTCCTAAGTCTCTACTCTTGTCCTATGCGATGATGCAAGATGCATAAAGGCAAGGTGACCGCACACAATCATATTCTATCTCTAGGATGCATGCGATGCGTTAATAGCAAACAGTGCTTATATCTAAGCTCCTATCTCTTGATTATGCGTTCTAATCTGACTCTCCCGAGCCTAGATTCTAACTTGACTTTCCCAAGCCTAGATCCTGTCCTTAGACTACCCTCTCGAGTATCTCTAATAGATGAATGAAGCATACATAATACAAGATAATCGCATAAAATGAAGATTGTCAATTGTGCTAGCTAAATGCTTCTCAATCCGTTCAACAGATTTAACTACTCATGCGTAAATAACAAAGAATGAACAGAGATAGAGTAGTAAATTCCATTTCGATAAATGAGTTGAGTACAAAATAACAATGGAAGATAAAGGTAGAGAGCCTGGTAGCGATTCCTTGTTGACCGAGGCTTTTACACTATTAATCTCTATTCGGTTCAAAAGATATTCCTGCTTCTGCAGAAGTTGGCCCTTTCTCTGTTCTTGAAGCTTCTGGCGCTTTCTCAAGCTTACCGAAATGATCTGTCGGCACAACCTTCTTCTCTCGCGTCTGCCTTAAAGTAAAAGAAAATCTAAGAACAAGGCTAAACTATGGATAAAACTTGTGAACTCATGATATCATGAACTGGTGAACCCCTTTTCAAAAGGATGCCTCTAGTATTTATAGAGCTTCGGGGTGAAGGCGGCTTCTCTCTTATGATTGTACAGATGGGATGGCTTTAATTCTCTGACTGATGCACCGAATATTTGTCATCAAAAAGCTGAATGTACTTGTTATCGTTAGCGACTGTCAGCTTAATTCGGATTCGACCGTCATCAGCTTTCTATCCCATCGCGATTAATTATGCCTTCCACCTAAATGCGCCTACCGAGTTGCGACAATCCTTCTTGAGCAAATGTTTGTGAACACAATCACCACAAAGTCTTGCGGTAATACTGTGTTCGACAAATGATTTCTTATGATCGCAATTTCCAATTTGGTCGATGCATATTCTATATAAAAACACTAAAATCAATTGTTTCTATGCGATGAACGCATGCGACGCAATATTATGAATTTGATGCTTTTTGGACACAATTTAATATATTTTATCAACGCAAGCCAGCATTGATTAAGATTTTAGCACTATGATAACGTATATTTCTACCCGATATCACCTCCCAAGAGATATAATTGAGAACGTTCGACGAGAATATGGAGTGAACATTACCTACAGATGAGCTTATCGCACTAAAGAGTACAGATTGGTGTATGCACGAGGGTCGCCAGAAGGATCATATGTTGTTGTTATGGCATACGGCGAGGCACTTAAGCTTGTAAATCCAGGTACCATATTTGAGGTTGAAGTAGAAGACGGACAATACTTTAAGTACGTCTTCATGGCTTTTGGTCCGTGTATCAGGGGTTTTCTAAACTGCATCCGCCCAGTAGTTGTTGTTGATGGGACCCATTTACATGAGAAATACAAAGGTATGTTGTTAATAGCAACGTGTATCGATGGAAATAACAACATATATCCTATCGCCTTTAGTATTGTAGATGTTGAGAATGATGCATCATGGACTCGGTTCATGACTCATTTGAAGGCTTCAATAGGAGACATTCCCAATCTAGTGATTATATCAGATCGTCACATCTCAATTGTAAAGGCGGTTGCAAGGATATTCCCTGATGCATTTCATGCCCTATGTATATACCGTATTCGGAACAATTTGCTGGACAAATTCAAGAATAAGAATATAATCCCACATTTCTACCTATTGGCGAAAGCATATAGAATGTCTAAATTTCATATGTATTGGGCTAAGCTCCATCAATATCCTGGTGTGACGGCTTATCTTGAGGAAGTTGGATTACAACGGTGGGCAAGGGTTTATCAAGTCCATTGTACATGTGAAAAGATGATGAAAAATATAGTAGAATGTCTCAATAGAGTGTTGAAAGATGCCCAAGAACTACTAATAATAAAGCTATTAGAGCATATCCGCGAGTGGCTACAAGGTTGGTTCTATATCCGACGTACACACGCAATGGCATGAAAAAACATTGTAACTGATTAAGCAATGAGTATTCTTAAGGAAACATAATTAATGTCTAGAATATATCATGTTTCTCCAATGGATATGCAAATAATTAATATGGACGATGGATATTTGGCTGTCTCTTATACACATCTAGATGTGTATAAGAGACAGATTACTATGCGATCGTTCAATAAATTACTATGCGATCGTTTATACACGATCGTTTAGTAATTTATACACAACCACTATGCTCCCATACAATATCACCCTAAGAAACATTAATGTTCAAACATTATGTGCAAAGTGGTTTACAGTTGAGTGCGTGCTTGCTGCTTACGTCGAACCAATCTTCTCAGTCGGACACAATTAAGAATGGGTTGGAGATTTTGAACCAATTCTACCACCGTAATGTTGGGGTTGATACCCTAAAGTCTCGTGTTCTGTAGTTTGTAAACAGTTTTGTACCAACGCTTGTGATGCATAATATATAATATTTTACTTCAGTTCTTGATTGTACTCAGTTGATTGTTTTATTTGCTTTACCACAAACCAAAAACCTAAAATCCTTGATTATCTGGATGTAACTTAAGCATGTATATGGTGACATACAAGTGGATCATGTTTTAAGTGATAACCAAAATGGTCTGTAGTATATGGATATAAGAGGGAAACCTTATCCTCAAGTGTTGTGACTTGTCATAGATGGTCTGATCCTGATCATTCATGTAGAGGACATGCGAGCGGGGACGTTCTATACAAAGAGTTTGTATAAGGCCTAACCACGAAGTGTTAACGTCTCGTTATATAACACCTTTCACGATAGAGATTTCACTTCACTAGGATGACCATAGGTAACTTGACCTCAATCCTGAGTGAGTTGGGAACTCTTGCCATTGAGGCGGTCCTTTGATTTGTATTGGTGCGAGGGGCCAGGTCGCCGACTCAAACCTACACTTTGGGAATTCGTCTGATTTGAGGGCGGGGAACCAGCTACGCAAGATGGAATTCACTCTTCCTTGAAGCAGGGGCAACTAGATAGATATCTCTCTTAAGGGTTAATTTCAGGGCTTGAACGATGTGGCGCCACACACATTCTCTTGGACCGAGAGGTGTTCACACATAGTTGGACTATGTTGTATTGCTCATTAGAGGAATTAGTGGTACTTAAGGAGTGAAATGTAACTACAGGGGCAAAACGATAAACTGGCTCAACTGTATTTAAGAGCATTTGTGAAGAATCATCGTACTCCTGATTGGTTATATCCGATGGACATAGAAATATATCTGTGGTAAGAAGAGTTCAGCTGTTGGTCTTTAGTGGAATGCTTGGCAGTTAACTGATGGTTGATCTCGTGACTAAAGAGTTTAGTCATCTATTCACGTACCATTGGAGCTTCGAGTCATAGGTTCATAAGGTCCCCTTGGTAGCCTGGATAAAGTTGGGAATCAGTTTTTGGGTCAATTTGAAATGTTCAAATTGATAAGAGGGAGTTCGATTATATATGATATAATTAAACTGGTTAATTATATATAACATGATTGACTAATCGTGTAGATCTCGTGCATTACCAATCGTGTAGACGACTGTGGTACTGCTAGGCGACTATTTGGTGGGCGATAAGGAGCGTAGAGAAGTTCGCTTCCGCTGGACTGAGTTCGAGTGAAAATTGTCTTCAACTAGTATGGTTACTTAGTCTTTGATATAGTAATTGTTAAAGCATGCCTATAATTAGTGTTACAATGTATATCTGTTTGTTAGAATGTATGTGTGGTAGTTCTGTCATAATGAAATCAGAAAGATCCGAATCTGCTCATGGATACTCTTGTTTAAGAATTCCTTCAATTGGTATCAGAGTCAGGTTGCTGATATTCCAATTTCATTGACGCAAAGAATTGCATATGCATTCGCGGTGGGTGCAGCATATCTACTCTCTGTTTAATTGTTAAATTTTTTGTGGATGTCCGGATTAATGGAGTATTCTAGGATGAAACCTCGGTTTGATTATTTCTTTTGCATTTTCGATTAATTGTAAATTCCATGCCGTCCTCCGAATTGTCCTACAGTCTGGATCATCTGCAGCATCACCGGCTTCATTTCTAATCAGCTTCCGTCGAGGGTAGGCCTCATGATTCCTGAAGAGAAATCATAGAGGTTTGCCAATACATAGTCCCTAATGGGTCTATTACGATCATTAGCCAGAAGGATTGGATTCGCCATGACGTTATTTTCATTTGGTGCTCCGTTTCCAAGTTGCTCCGCCATATCTTCTTTGTTTGACTGTTGTTTTTGGCGGTCTCTTAATCTTCGTCTGAATGTCCTCTCAATCTCTGGGTCGTAATTCACCAGAGATTGAGAGTCTGCAAAGAAATCAGAAAAATTACTGTTAGCACACTATTTTGCCAAAGTCCCCGGCAACGGCGCCAAAAACTTGATATGTTATTTTATGATGTGGAAATATGGATGAAATGCGATGATAAAAATGCATTGAGCACTCAAGTTTTCTCAGTGGAATCCAAGTGTAAACCCCACTGAGTTTCTTGGTAAGTCTAGGGTCGAACTCAGGGATTTGGGAGAACAATATGTGGTGGTAATTTTTAGGAAAACTTTACGGTAACCAGTAACTCAAATAGTTATTAGTTTTGTTTGTTGCGGTAATGAAAATAAATAAATGTGGTGGAGTTCGAAAAGAGTTGATAAAACAGAAGATACGATGAGTATGCGGTGAATGGGTTGAGAAGGGTTTCGGCTAACACTTCTTAGGATGCGTTCATGCTATGCGATCATGCAACAAACATACAATAGTAAACCATCTCTCGATGCGAATGCTACGACTTCTAATGCTAGAACTCATGCAATATATGCGATAAGTCTATAGGACCTACATATAGGCCTCTATTCTTATTTATGTGATGACAACATGACACACAAAAAAAATAAGGCGACCACATAATATCATTCCTATCTCTATGATGCATGCGATGCAGGTTGGCAAACAGAGCTTATCTCTAAGTCCCTATCTCTTATTTATACAGTCAAATCTTGCTCTCTCGAGTCTAGATTCTAACCTAGCTCTTTCAAGTCTTAGGTTGTTTCTTTAGACTCTCTCTCTCGAGTAGCTCTAAATGGATGTTTGGCACAGCATGACACAAGATAATCGCAAGCAATGAACATCCTAGGTCATGTTAGCTTAGTTCTTCTCAACCCATTCGGCAAGTTTAGCTACCCATGCGTACGAAGAGAGTGAACAGATGTAGAATAAGAACTTCCATTGTATAAATATAAAGATGAAATACAAAATAACAATATAAGAAGAGAATAAAGAGCTTGGTAGCAATCTCTTGCTTCCCAGACTTTTACACTGTCTTTCTACTCTTGTTCAAAAGATAATCTCGCTCTCGCGAGAGTCGGCCCGCTCTCTTCTTTTACACTTCCGGGTTCTCTCTCGAGTTTCCCTGAGCGATCTTCCGATGTCTCTACTCTTCCCTTGCTCTACCTTAAAAATAAAAGAAAACTATGAACACGGCTAAAGCTCCTAAATCAGTGAACAGGTGAACTTGTTAACCCCTTTTCTGAAGGATGCCTTTGGTATTTATAGAGCTTCGGGGTGAAGGGTGGCTTCTCTCTTCTCGTTGCACAGATGGGATGGCTTTAATTCCTCGACTGATGCGCTGAATATTTATCACCGAAAAATTGAATGTACTTGTTTTTGTTAGCGGCTATCAACTTAATTCGGATTTGACCGTCATCAGATTTCTGTCCCATCGTGATTAATTATGCCTTTCACCCAGATGCGTCGACCAAGTTGTGCCGGCTCTATGCGGCAATCCTTCTTGAGCAGATGTTTGTGAAAATAAATCACTGCAAAGCCTTGCGGTAATGCTACGCTCGTCTGTTGATCTCTTGTGATCGCGCTTTTCGCCTTGTGTCAACGCATATTCTACATACAAACACAAAAATTAACTGTTCCTATGCGATGAACGCATGCAACCGTAATGTTATGAACTTAATGCTTTTTGGACGCAATCTAACAAATTTTATCAATGCAAACTCTCATTGTTTAATAACTTAGCAATGTAATAACGTGCATTTCTGTCCGTTAACAAGGCACCTTAAGAGTGTCCCCCTAAAGGATGGCAGTTTTACACGTTTCTTTATTTGATCTCCTATAAGAGGATAAGGTAACTTAGTCTCTTGTCCTAATTTGCTTTTTTCCTACTGTGGGCTCATTAGGGTGGGACTCTGGCACCAAAAGCGAGGGGTTACACTTACGCGGAATAATTAAAGGTTAACGATTCTGGACCGAAAAATGGTGGCCGTTAAGTTTAGTTCCAAGAGTTGGTTCTGCCTAATGGTTGAGAATGTCTCATCCAAGCAAAGGGGCAACTAATCACCCCACCGATGGTGTTTGTCCTGCCTCACTGGGGCATCATTGCAAAATAGAAGTCTATAACTTAGGGTACTTGAAACTGTTTTGCAAAAACTGATTGGTTTAAAAGTGGTTTAGCAAAATCTAATAAAGTTTTGTTCGTATTTTCAGCAACATTTTTCAAAATGGAAATAGTCATGTTAGCATTGCTAAGTGCTGAAAAACTTACTGGCGATAATTTCGCAACATGAAAACACATGATCACGATGATCCTAATCATCGAGGATCTCTAATCATTGAGGATCTCATGTTTGCTCTCACGGAGGCTTGTCCTCCTATTCCAACTCTAATGTTGCTCGAAATGTTCGGGAGGCATACGAGCCATCGACAAGGGCGAATGAGAAAGCCCGTGCCTACATCTTGGCAAGTCTTTCTGATATCTTGGCCAAGAAACATGAGCCTATGGTCTCAGCACGTGAGATCATGGAGTCCTTGCGAGGGATATTTGGACAACCGTCTGAACAGTTTATGCATGAGGCTTTTAAATACATATTCAACTACAAAATGGAAGAAGGAACCTCTGTTCATGAACATGTGCTTAACATGATGGTCTACTTCAATGTGGCGGAGTTGAATGGGTCTACCATCAATGAGGGCAGCTAGGTTAGCATAATCCTGCATTCTTTACCACAGAGCTTTCTACACTTTATTAGTAATGTGATTCTTAACAAAGTGAAATATAACCTTACAACTCTCCTCAACGAGTTGTAGACATATCAATCTTTACTGAAAAGTAAGGAGAGGCAAAAGGGTGAGGCAAATGTTGCTTTATCCTCCAGGACGTTCCATAGAGGTTCGACCTCAGGAACGAAGTTTGCACCTTCTGTTTCTAACTATGCAAAGGGGAAGAAGAAGAAGGGTGGTAAGAAAAAAGAGAAAGCACCTGCTAACCCATCATCTGTCACCCCAAGTAGGCGTCCACAAGTTGCTAAGGGAAAATGTTTCCATTGCAACCAAGATGGACACTGGAAGAGGAACTGTCCTCGACATCTGAAAGAGAAAAAAGCAGCCAAGGCTAAGGCCAAGGCCGATAAAGGTAAATGTGATTTACTTATGCTTGAAACATGTTTAGTGGAGAATGATGATTCTGCCTGGATAATTGATTCGAGCGCCACTAATCATATTTATTTTTCTTTTAAAGGGATTAGATCTTGGCGATATCTGGAGGCTAGTGAGATGACAATGCGAGTAAGTTTAGGCACGTCATCTCAGTTGTGGCAGTGGGAGGACTTCAGTTAGCTTTACAGAATAGGTTTCTTTTTTTAAATCATGTATATATTGTTCCTGAACTAAAGAGGAACCTCATTTCTGTAAAGTGTTTATTGCAATGTAAATATACTATCTTAATGTGGATAAAGCATTTATTCATAAAGATGGTGTTTTTATTTGCACAGCAAATCTGGAATCGAATTTATATGTGCTAAGGCCATTAGCCATTAATTCCCTCCATAATACTGAATTGTTCAGAACTGTCGTAACTCAATCAAAACGTCGACGGATTTCTCCAAAAGAAAATGCCCAACTTTGGCATCTTCGTTTAGGGGCACATCAATCTCAATAGAATTGAGAGATTGGTAAAGAAATGGACTTCTAAGTGTATTAGAAGAAAATTCTCTGCCAGTGTGTGAATCTTGCCTTGAGGGTAAGATGACTAAACGACCATTTACTGGAAAAGGTTATAGAGCTAAGGAATCTCTTAAGTTAGTACATTCTAACCTTTGTGGTCCTATGAATGTACGAGCCTGAGGTGGCTATGAGTATTTTATCAGTTTTACTGATGATTACTCAAGTACGGGTAATGTTTATCTAATGCAATGAAAATCTGAAATCCTTTGAAAAGTTCATAGAGTTCAAGGCTGAAGGTGAAAACGCATACGATAGACGGATTAAAAAACTTCGATCGGATCGAGGTGAAGAGTTTTTGGACTCGACATTCCAGGACTATTTGATAGAACATGGAAATCGTTTATCAACTCTCAGCGCCGAGTACACCTCAGCAGAATGGTGTAGCGGAGAGGAGAAATAGGACCTTGTTAGACATGGTTCGCTCGATGATGAGTTACGCTTCGTTACCGGACTCTTTTTGGGGTTTTGGCAGTGGAGACTGCAGTAAATATACTCAACTGTGTTCCCTCCAAAAGTGTTGCAAGAACACTTCTTGAGTTGTGGAACGGGCGTAAAGCTAGTTTACGTCACTTCTGCATTTGGGGTTGCTTACACATGTGCTTGAGGCTAATCCCAAGAAGTTGGAACCACGGTCGAGGTTATGCCTCTTTGTACGCTACCCAAAGGTACACGAGGAGGTTGTTTTTATGATCCGGCGGAAAATAGGGTGTTTATTTCAATAAATGCTACTTTCCTGGACGAGGATCATATAAGGGAG
>NC_052353.1:55391205-55493884 GCF_009727055.1 Benincasa hispida | reverse complement strand
AAGAGAGAGATATATCCTTTGAAAAGTTCATAGAGTTCAAGGCTGAAGGTGAAAACGCATACGATAGACGGATTAAAAAACTTCGATCGGATCGAGGTGAAGAGTTTTTGGACTCGACATTCCAGGACTATTTGATAGAACATGGAAATCGTTTATCAACTCTCAGCGCCGAGTACACCTCAGCAGAATGGTGTAGCGGAGAGGAGAAATAGGACCTTGTTAGACATGGTTCGCTCGATGATGAGTTACGCTTCGTTACCGGACTCTTTTTGGGGTTTTGCAGTGGAGACTGCAGTATATATACTCAACTGTGTTCCCTCCAAAAGTGTTGCAAGAACACTTCTTGAGTTGTGGAACGGGCGTAAAGCTAGTTTACGTCACTTCTGCATTTGGGGTTGCCTTACACATGTGCTTGAGGCTAATCCCAAGAAGTTGGAACCACGGTCGAGGTTATGCCTCTTTGTACGCTACCCCAAAGGTACACGAGGAGGTTGTTTTTATGATCCGGCGGAAAATAGGGTGTTTATTTCAATAAATGCTACTTTCCTGGACGAGGATCATATAAGGGAGCACAGTCCACGAAGCATTGTTGTGTTGTGTGAGATTTCCAATGAAATTACGAAAACTTCAACAAGAGTTGTTGAAGAGCCTGCTACAACAACAAGGGTTGTTGATGGGAATTCATCTAGTAGGTCAGTTCCACCTCACGAGTTGAGGGAACCTTGTCGTAGTGGGAGGGTTGCGAACCCACCCATTCACTATCTGGGTTTCACAGAAATCCTTGCTATGGTAGCATATGGCGATGTTGAGGATCCGTTGTCTTACAAGAAGGCAATGGAGGATGTTGACCGGGATGGCGACGTTGATAAACCTTGTGTTTTCAAGAAGATCAACAATGCTTCAGTAGTCTTCTTAGTGTTGTACGTAGACGATATCCTACTGATTGGGAATGATATAAGTCTACTGACTGCAGTTAAGAACTGGCTAGCGACCCAATTTCAAATGAAAGATTTGGGAGAGGCTCAGTTTGTTCTAGGTATACAGATCTTTCGTGATCGTAAGAGTAAAGTGCTAGCATTGTCTCAGGCATCGTACATTGACAAGATGTTGCTTAAATACTCGATGTAGGACTCCAGGAGGGGTCTACTGCCATTTAGGCATGGAGTCACTTTGTCTAAGGACATGTGTCCTAAGACACCTCAAGGGGTTGAAGAGATAAGACGAATTAGTCTAACCCAGGCCATTTTAATGTTGCTGACCCGTTTACGAAGGCTCTCACAGCTATAGTGTTTGAAGATCACCTATGGAGCATGGGTCTATAGGATCGCTCGTGGCTGGACTAGGGCAAGTGGGAGATTTTTTTGTATTGGGCTTTTATGCCCTAGTTTATTGTTCTGTACTAAGTTTTTTGTACACCCCACTTCGCTTTAGGATAAGTGAGAGATTGTTGGGGTTGATGCCCTAAAGTCTCGTGTCATGTAGTTTGTAAACAGTTTGTACCAATGCTTGTATTGTTAATATATGATATTTACTTCACATCTTGATTTTTTGCTAAGTTACTTGTTTTATTTGCTTTACCACAAACCAATAAACATAAAACCCTTGGTTATCTATATGTGACTCAAGCATGTATGTGGTGACATACAAGTGGATCATGTCTTGAGTGATAACCAAAATGGTCTGTAGTATATGGATATAGGAGGGAAACCTTATTCTGATAACGCTGCAGATGCGGCCCGCTTTGTGGAATGGTCACAAGTGTTGTGACTTGTCACAGATGGTCTGATCCTGATCATTCGTGTTGGGGACATGCGAGCGGGGGCGTCCTATACAAAGAGTTTGTATAAGACCTGACTACGAAGTGTTAACGTCTCGTTATATAACACCGTTCATGACAGAGACTTCACTTCACTAGGATTACCATAGTTAACATGACCTTCCTGATTGGGTTGGGAACTCCTGCCATTGAGGGTGGCCCTTTAATTTGTATGGGTGCGAATGGCCAGTTCGTCAATTCAAACCTACCGTATTAGGGATTCGTCTAATTTGGGAGCTGGGAACTCAGCTCCACAAGATGGAATTCACTCCTTCCCCGAGGCAGGGGTAAGTAGATAGATAGCTCCCTTAAGGGTTGATTCCGGGGCTTGAACAATGTGGCGCCATACACATTCTCTTGGCCCAAGAGGTGTTCACACATAGTTGGACTATGTTGTATTGTTCATTAGAGGAATCAATGGTACTTAAGGAGTGGATGTAACTACAAGGGCATAATGGTAATTTTGCCCAACTGTACTTACAAGCATCTGTGAAGGGTCATCGTACTCATGATTGGTTATATCCGATGGACACATAAATATATTTGTGGTAAGAAGAGTTCAACTATTTGTCTTTAGTGGAATGCCTGACAGTTAACGGATGGTGGATCTCGTGACTAAAGAGTTTATTCAGCTATTCATGTACCGTTGGAGCTTCGAGCCACTAGTCCATTAGGTCCCCTGGGTAGCTTGGATAAAGTCGAGAACCAGTATTTGGGTTAATTTGAAATGTTCAAATTGACAAGAGGAAGTTCGATTATATATGATATAATTGAACTGGTTAATTATATATAATATAATTGACTGAATGTATGAGATACATTATTTTGCATGAAATTAGATATAAATATGATTTATATCAAGTAGAGGATAAAATACTATAGTAAATATGTGATATCAAACTATAGGATAAAAATATAATATGATTATATTTATTAATTAATTAATTGGTTAATTATAAGATAATTATGCCAAAAATCACATTTGGACGTGGGTTAGTGGGGCAATGTCAGTTATTGTAACTGATGAGTTAAAATGAAAAATGTTTTCCTTTTCCACTGCCTGGAGTTCAATCATCTAAAAGAATTTGTGAAGCGCGCGTTGGAGAATCCAAAACTATCGCTTAAGAAAATCGAGAGACTATATAATAGCTTTTCTCCGCCTAGACAATCATCCACCTCGCGCTAAACGATCGCATACTATCGCCTACACGATCGGATAGCTTCTCTAAATGATCGTATAGTGTGCCGATTTTACTAAACGATCATGTACCTTTTCCTAAATGATTTTTTCAGTAAATCCTACACGATCGTGTAGCTCCTCCTAAACGATAAGCACTTCTGCTATGCGATAGCGTCGTTTTCCCTCCCACCTGCTCATCGCCTACACGATTCATGTTTCCTCCGTCCTCTACCAAATTCACCATAGCCCACCCTTTGAGTTTTCACTCCGAGAATACCTGGGGCTCTTTAGTGTGGTGTCATCTCCATTGCGGTCGTGAGTTCTCGGTTGTTCGTATTGCTATAGTCGACGCTTTCGCTGGGCATTGGTAGATCATGTGGAGGTGTTCCACTGCGTTGGAGTTTCGAAGATTGAAGATTTTCTTCAACTGGTATGGAACTCTGTCCCTTTGTTAATTTGTTGTTCGTAGCATGCCGTTAATTAAGATTTGTTTACATAACTGTATGTGTTAAATGTATATATTTGTATTTCGATCACTGTGAGATCAAAGCGATCGAACACGCTCATGGAACTCTTAGATATGAGATCCTTCAATGGAAACTCTCGAAAGTCCACGTCAGGGTCAGTCTTTACTCTTAACGGAGGAGATGTAGTGTGGCGAAGCACTAAATAGGGGTGCATCGCCCACTCCACTATGGAGGCAGAGTATATAGCGGCTTGTGAAGCTGCTAAGGAGTCCGTCTGGCTCAGGAAGTTCTTGACTGAACTGGAAGTTGTTCCAGATATGTCTAGGCCCATTACCCTCTATTGTGATAATAGTGGGGCAATGGCGAACTCCAAGGAGCCTAGGAGTCACAAGCATGGTAGACACATTGAGCAAAAGTATCTGATCCGCGAGATAGTGCAACGAGGGGACATGATCGTCACAAAGATTGCTTCAGAGTACAATAGTATTTGAAGGTCACCTTCAAAACATGGGTCTACAAGATCGCCCGCGATTGGACTAAGGCAAGTGGGAGATTTTCTTGTACTGGGATTTTATGCCCTAGTTTATTGTTTTGTACTAGTTTTTGTACACCCCACATCGATTTAGGACAAGTGGGAGATTTTTGGGTTGATGATCTAAAGTCTCGTGTCCTATAATTTGTAAGCAGTTTTGTACGAACGCTTGTGATGTATAATATATGATATTTTACTTCACTTCTTGATTTTTCTCAATTGAATGCAAACCAATAAACCTAAAATCCCTAGTTATCTGGATGTAACTTAAGCATGTATGTGGTGACACACAAGTGGATCATGTCTTAAGTGATAACTAAAATAGTCTGTAGTATATGGATATAGGAGGGAAACCTTATCTTGGTAACGCTACAGATGCGGCTCACTTTGTGGAATGGTCACAAGTTTTGTGATTTGTCACATATGGTCTGATCTTGATCATTCGTGTAGGGGACATGTGAGCGGGGGTGTCCTATACAAAGAGTTTGCATAAGACCTGACCACGAAGTGTTAACGTCTCGTTATATAACACTGTTCATGACAGAAACTTCACTTCACTAGGATAACCATAGGTAACATGACCTCAATCCTGAGTGAGTTTGGAACTCCTGCCATTGAGGGTGGTTCTTTGATTTATATGAGGCGAGTGGCCAGATCGCCAACTCAAAACTACCACTTTGGGGATTCGTCTAATTTCGGAGCTGGGAACTCAGCTACACAAGATGGAATTCACTCCTTCCCCGAAACAGAGACAAGTAGATAGATAGCTCCCTTATGAGCTGATTCCAGGGCTTGAATGATGTGGCACCATATACCTTCTCTTGGCTCGAGAGGTGTTCACACATAGTTGGACTATGTTGTATTGTTCATTAGAGGAATCAGTGGTACTTAAGGAGTGAGATGTAACTACAGGGGCAAAACGGTAAATTAGCCCAGATGTACTTACGAGCATCTGTGAAGGGTCATCGTACTCATGATTAGTTATATCTGATGGACACAGAAATATATCTGTGGTAAGAAGAGTTCAGTTGTTTGTCTTTAGTGGAATGCCTGATAGTTAACAGATAGTGGACCTCGTGGCTAAAGAGTTTAGTCAGCTATTCACATACTATTGGAGCTTCGAGCCATAGGTCCATAAGGTCCTCTTGGTAACTTGGATAAAGTTGATAATCAGTTTTTGGGTCAGTTTGAAATGTTCAAATTGACAAAAGGGAGTTCGATTATATATGATATAATTAAATTGATTAATTATATATATGATATAATTGACTAAATGTATGAGATACATTATTTTGGAGGAAATTGGATATAAATATGATTTATATCAAGTTGATGAGAAATTACTATAGTAGATATACGATATCAAACTATAGGTTAAGAATATAATATCATTATATTCATTGATTAATTAATTCGTTGGTTATATGATAATTGGCCGAGTAATTCTCCGGAATCGTGCAAAAGTGGGAAGTTCGAATTCGGTTCTTGTAACTAAAGAATAAAATGAATTTTTTTTTCATTTTGTAAAAGTACGCAGAAAATTCACTCCCGGTGTGAATCCATACGATCACTTAACGTTAAGAGCCTATATGATAACGCCCATCGTCCTAAACGATCGCACACCCGCACACTAGACGATCACTTACCTTTTCTAAACAATCGCATAACGCCCCGAGCAGACCTAAACGATCCCTTATTATTTGTTAGATGATCGCTTAGCACAACCTATACGATCGTGTACTTTTCTCTAAACGACAAGCACCTGACTATATGATAGTCTTTACTATCTCCCATTTGCTATTTCATACTACACGATCGTCTTTTCCTCCTCCCTCTACCAATTACATCAAAGTCCACCCTTTGGATTCTCCCTCCGAGAATACCAAGGGCTTCAAGTGGTGGTGTCGTCCCCGGTTGCTGTTGGTTCGTGTGCTGCCGATCGTGTAGACGACTGTGGTGCTGCTAGGCGACTATTTGGTGGGCGATAAGGAGCGTAGAGGAGTTCGCTTCTGCTGGACTGAGTTCGAGTGAAGATTTTCTTCAACTAGTATGTTTACTTAGTCTTTGATATTGTAATTGTTAAAGCATGCCTATAATTAGTATTACAATGCATATCTGTTTGTTAGAATGTATGTGTGGTAGTTCTGTCACAATGAAATCGGAAAGATCCGCATCCGCTCATGGATACTCTTGTTTGTTTGAGGTAGTAAATGTAGGTCGACATCAAACTGTCGGGATACCTTTAATTGTAGAGGAGCCACGACAAATACACAGGTGTACACGATGTGGTCAGACAAGACATAACAAGAAAATGTGCAGATAAACGTTGATAACGCCTGGCACTAGCCCATCTAGACTAAACAATATGTAATTTTTGCTTTCACTTCAATTTTTCTGTATAACACCAATTATATTATGTACAACACCAATTATTCTATACAAATTTACACTATACAATATGTAATTTTAGCACCAATTATATTTTGTACAACACCACTTGTACTATACAATATGTAATTTTAGCACAAATTTATATAAACGATCGCTTAGTTATTTATTTTCTTAGTTAAATGTACAACACCAATTGTATTCTACAAATTTAGCAAAAAATTTATCTAAACGATCGCGTAACAGTTAGCTAAACGATTGTTTAGTATTATCTAAACGATCACATAACAAAACCTAAGCGATCACTTAGTATTAGCCAAACGATCGTTTTATAAATTACTACATGATCGCGTAATGGATATCTAAACGATCATGTAACAATTAGCTAAACGATCGCATAACAAAACCTAAACGATCGCTTAGTATTAGTCAAACGATCGCATAATGGATATCTAAACGATTGCGGAACAGTTACCTAAACGATCGCTTAGTATTCTCTAAACGATCGTTTAAAAAAGCTATAGTGGATAACTAAACGATCGCTTAGTATTCTCTACACGATCACATAACAAAACCTAAACTATCATATAACAAAAACTAAACTATCGCGTAACAAAACAATCGCATAATGGATATCTAAACGATCAGGGAACATTTAGCTAAACGATCGCTTAGTATTCTTTAAATGATCGTTTAATAAAAACTATAGTGGATAGCTAAACGATCGCTTAGTATTCTCTCCAATCGCTTAGTAATATCTATCTGATCGCTTATTAATATCTAAATGCTTGCTTAAAGTATTCGTAGAGACGCGTTCACCGTGCGGTCTGAAGGCTTTTTAAAAATTTGGGATAATTTGTAAATTTCGCATGGGGAAAAGATCGGTGGTAGAAAAGTTTTTAGGAAGAGGTCATTGGTAGAAAAGTTTTTGGGTTTCGGGTCATTTTGTGAAATTTTCCATAAGGTCCCCTTGGTAGCTCAAAAGAATTATGTTGAGAATCAGTTTTTGGGTTAATTTGAATTGTTGGAATTAATAAGAGGGAATTTAATTATATATGATATAATTGATATAATGTATTTGATACATTAATTGGAGGAATATATATTTGAATGAGATTCAAATAGTTGTTAATGTAATATAAATATGATTTATATGAAATGCCATAAATTAGAGAAAAAGAACTATATTTTATATTGTATGTGATGCAATATTAAAACTATAAGTTATAAATATGATATGATAAGTTGGTTATCATATTTATTTTTATTATTTATTATTTTGAATAATAATCATTTCTTTCTCAAAAACTACCTTAGTGGGTGGTTATGCAATTTATGGCAATTGCAATAAAAGGAAAATTTGTTTTTTTTTTCTTTCCTTCTAAGATTTTCAAGAAAATAGGTATATCAAAGAGAACAACAATATCACAAAGAATAGATTATGTGATAGTCTACATAACAAATACAGAGCATATATGATAGGCTCTCTTTGTCTATGCGATAGGAAGTTTTGTTATGTGATAGCCTAAACGATCGAGAAGCTTGCTATGCGATAGTGCTTCTTCTTCAATCATCTTCCTCCTCCAAACTCACAAATATTCTCTTAACCAAAATGGTCAAAGCCCACCACTCCTGGGTTCTCACCCCAAGCATACCAAAGAATCTGAGTGATAGTGTTCTCTTTCCATTTGGTTCATGATTCACTTGAAGAAGGTTTTCGAGTTCATGTTGCTGTTTGATCGAGAAGTTTGTGACCGTCTGGGGATACAAGAAGAAGTATTCTTCAAAGGTAATATCCCTTGAACTATGTATTTTATTTGAAAAGCGTGCTGTAATTTATTTTGATTGCATAATTTGTTTGTTGTACTGTAAATTTATACTTTAATCGAAAATGAAATTTGGACAATCCGCTTCCACTCAAGGATCTCCTCATGTTGAGTTTCCCTTCAATGTGCATGTCACGTGAGTTTCCATAAATCTTATTATTGGTCGGTTCTGTCATTTTTAGAACGGAACCCTAAATTTTATCATACACTCCAATTCCCCTTTTTAGAAAATGGTCAGACAAGTGTTTCTCGATGAAAATGGCTAAAAGGCTAATTTCAAAATTTAATAATAGACAAATATTATTGTTATCAAATCCTTAAAATTATGGTATATTTCAAAGAAGAATCTAACAACTTAACACAAGATCTAATAAATTCAACCACTCAAAATCTCATATATTTGAGATTTGAATATACATTTATTGTGAAGCATGTAAAAAGACTATTTAAACCAAATAGCATATCAAAACTACTATAACTTTGAACTACAAAATCTGAAAAAACATAATTAACAATTAATTCTTGAAAACTTGACTTGCTGACTCTCATCAACAACTTAGTTAATCATCAAAATTTATAATTAATAACTCAAAATTTAGACATGAAATAAGCAAATACATGGTATTCAAAATAGCTATCAAATGAAGACTAATAAGCCTCACAAATACCTTCTAAATAGTTAAATTTTTTTATGTTGTCGAGCATACTAAAAGCAACTGAAATCTTCATTGATTTGTACCATTCAAATACCTTGTAATATCTGGGATCTTTTCATGCTTTGTCACGCTCTCGTACTAAATATAACTTAAACCCCACACACATACCTTGCAATAACTAAATTATTAATCATACTAAATTATGCAATCGCAAATACTATATTCTAAAAAATCATCAACTAAACATCACAAATATTCAATACTAAAAACCTAAAGTCTAAAATCTAGGCCAAAATCTAAACAATTTATTCTCCTTTTAACTTTCCATTGTGTCTATTCTGCACACTAGATTCACCACCACCAAATCCAGTCATTCTTCTTCATAACTCTCAAATTTATCTTTCGTTCCAATTGTCATAGATTTAGAAATCTCTTAAATTAGTATGCAAAAACACCGCAAGTCAATCAATTAACCCTAAATACAATAGATCCTTTAAGTTTGAATACATCTTGAGAATCCCAATCTATTGATCAAATGATCAAACAATGCCACTTTCATATAACTAATTTTGAAAAGTTACATATATAATTTTTTTAAAAATATAATCTATCACGAACTATGATAATTCTAATGGCCATAAATAAGAAAATTTAAAGTTTGGGCATTTACTCAAATGAGGGTCTTCTTTCAGCCATTGGGTAGAATTTCTCAATTATATTCTGGGTTATTTTTTTAAAAGGAAAAATTAGGGACAATTGTAAATACAACAATCTGATCGAAAATACTAACAGATACAGTACAATGTATTTTTTTTTTTCATATATAGCAAAAGTTAGATAAGCTTACCGAATCTATCAATACTAGATCATATCAGTGATAGATCATATCACTAGTATGAAACTATCATTGATAAATTTTGATATAATTGTATTTTTAAAAAAAAATTATTATACACTTAACTATTATCCCTGAAAGTGTTATTCATTGCAATTATAAAAAATAAAAATAAAAAATTATATATTTTTAGAAATTTTCCAATTTAGCCCTAGCTATTTTGTTTTAAATTTTTAGTTGGAATATTTTTGCTTGTTTTGTTTCAATTTCCTTAACTTTGTTTCCATTCTCAATCAGATTTCAAAAATTAAATATAAATTCTTAAAAACTATAGTCTGTTTAGTCATAATTTGATTTTTGGTTTTTTTATTTTTGAAAATTTGTACTTATTTTTAAATCATTTTTGAATATTTGTATTTTCAACTAAATTCCAAAATCCAAATCAAAATTTTCATAACTACATTTTTTTAACTTTAATATTTCAGTTTGATTCTTTGAAAACATTCAATCAAACATCAAAATAGGTATCAAACTAGGCAAATATTTTCTTCACTTTCTAAACTTGGCTTTATTTAATTAGGAAATGAATAGAAAAAATATAAAGAAATTTATGGATAAGAATAATGTTTATAAATCTAATTTTTAGAAATTAAAAATAAAAAATAAATAACTATCATGAGAAACTTATAATTATTTGTGTTCTAACGTTTCTCTAATTATAGCCGGTCTAAAATGTCAAAATTAGTTAATAATTTGCTTACTTAATATGGTTTTTTAAATAAGAAATTAAATCGAAAAATACCAAAAAGAGTATAGATCAATTAGTACAGTATTTATAATATTAATTTCGAAATCAGGTATTTAATCTTTTACTCCACATATTGTAATTTCGAAATCAAATGTTCAATTTTTTATCCTCCATATTGTGTAAAAAAAAAAAAAAAAAAAAAGTTAGAGAAAACGTCCACGTCACACTTTTTCTGCTATTTATTTATCGTTATTTTGAAAGGAAGTAGAATATGTCTTTTTTTTTTTTTTTTTTTTGGAAAATTAGTAGATGTACTCCAATGTTGGTTTGACACAATAGCATATCTAAAGAAATCATATCAATGATTTATCAAAATCAATTGGATTGATTACGGACCCGTTTGAATTGATTTAAGAAAAACGTGTTTTTTAAAAAAATCATTTTGATTTAAACATTTTTTATAAAAATTGATTAAAATACCCTTGAAAAGTTATTTTGAATAGTTGTTAAACACTCAAATTTTTTCCAAAACGACTTATTTTTTAAATTAAAAACTTGAAAATATAATTTAAACACACCCTAATATTTGCCATTTGGTTATTTCTGTCAAATTTGAATTCTAAAGAACTTCCTACTCATTCGTGTATTTTGATAATAAGTTATTTAATCTAGCATCTAGAATGACTACAACCATTGAACGTGTGTGATGAACTATTACTTGATCAAAATTTGATAATGATTTGTGAAAATTAATATAAACATGATTATCTGTTTGCATTCATAATTATGGCTAATACATTTTTCTTCACAAATAGTGCACCTTTTTAAAACTTAGTCTTCAACTTTTATCAACTCTCTTTTTATTTTATTTTATTTAGTCCACATCTCGTTAGGTTTGTATCTATTTAGCCATGCATAAATATCTAACAAATTTATGATTTTCAGTTTGAATTTTGAAAACTGTATAACAAGGTTTTAAATTTGAAACCTGTGAACAAGGTTTTAAAATTGAAAGTTTGAAGTAAGGATATAAATTTAAATTTATATATAAAAAACAATAAATTTATTTTTTTTAAAAATTTGTCAGAGAACCATTGAACTTAAAATTAAAAGTTGAGAAATCTATTAGACAATAAATATAGTAATATTGAAAAATTGAAACAGATGTCGATTTAAAAAATTAAGAAAAATTTTGGTTAACTATTTTGTTTTTTAAAATTAAGCCTATGACACTACTTCTACCTTCAAATTTCTTCTTTTGTTATTTATTTTTCTTACCAATGGTTTAAAAACCCAAGCCAAATTTTGAGAGTTAAAAAAAAAAAAAAAAAGTAGCTTTCAAAAAGTTGTTTTTGTTTCTAGAATTTGATTAAGAATTCAACGATTAATACTTAAGGAAAAATATAAATTATTGTAAGAAATATTGATGAAATAGGCTTAATTTTCAGAAATAGAAAACCAAGTAGGTATCTAACGGGACCTTATCTATTAAAAGTAATTAGATTAGGAAGCAATGTGGGAATGAAATTATTATAATGTTTCAATTTCTTTATTTTTTCTTTTTTATGATAATAATGAGTTCAATTTAAATAACAAAAGAAACAATGTCTTTTAAAAGCATAGGGGAGAAGGGAAATGCATTGTTGAAAAAGTATAGGGGATGGTATGGGAAACAAGGTGTGTTTTTTTTTTTTTTGGCCCTATATTTTAAATTTTATCAAACTTAACATTAAACATAGATCATTGTTGTAATTGAAAGAAAACAGTTTTGTAATTTTACCTTCTAATTATTTTTCATTTGAAGAATTTAAAAAAAAAAGTTAAATCTTAATTTGGAGATAGAATTTAACTTCATATGATTTATAATTAGAATTTTATCTTTATGATTTGTTAAAACCTTCATAAATAATCTATACGTTATGGATTGTTTTTTAGAATTTTATCAAACTATAGAAACTATTTATAAAGTTTTATCAGATGATAGGAATTAAATATTAACTTTTAAACTTAATCCAAATCACATGGGCCAATTTTATAATTTAATAAAAATAAATAAATTACACAAAGTTTAGTTTTTGTTTAAATTTATATTAATTATATAGAGTATATATTCAATGATTATCTCATGCCTACATCAACATTAATTTTGTTTAAGACTTGTTTTCTAAAAAAAATTAGTGAGTTTGAGAAGATTTTCACCCTGTTTCTTTCTTTCGTGGTCCTTGATTTTTTTTTTTTTAAAAAAAAATAATACTAATATATGGTGTTAAAGATCTTCATACCATAAGGTTAATAGTACAAGTTGTTCATACCTTATTTATGTTAGGCATAATATTAGAATATAGGTTTTATTTTAATTTTTTTAATGATAAAAATTCATCTAATTAAGATACAGTTTTTCCTTTTATTTTAACATATAATATTGTGGGTGAAAAAGTGAATATTTATTTGGCTAAGTATGAAAACCGATCCATAGAGTCGTCCACGAAACCACAAGTTTATTTGGCTAAGTAAAGAGACCAATCCATAGGATCGGCCCTTGAGACATAGATTTATTTAGCTAGGTATGAAACTGACCCATAGGATCGGTCATCAAGCCATAAGTTCATTTTGCTAAGTATGGAGACCGACTCTACGAAAGCAAAGATTATGCTTAAGTGCTATACTTTTGCACATGCTTGGGTCACTAGTTAAATAAATCACGCAATTCACAACGGTTAGTAATGGCTTTGATTAATTGTCTGAGAAATTAATTAGCGAATAACCACTACAAAACCTATTTCTATATAATCGAGAGAGCTCGTGACATTATTTAAGGTATGCTGAAACACATCCTAACCACTCTACTCTCTAAATTATTATTGACTCGATCATCAAGATATCGGTGGCCAAACATCATACTAGTGCGAGTTTGTCCTCTATCGTACAAGACATTTCGTTCAATTTCTCCCGAAAACTATAAATTTACTTTTGGTATCAAATTTCAATATCAATATAGAGAATAAAAATTTCAACTTTTATCCTTTTAATCAATGATACAAAATGGCAGCCTATATTGAGAAATCAAAATTACGTACCTCTCTTTATTTATATAATCAATTATTCAATTTTTTTTTCATTTTTCATTACCTAGTTTTTTTTTTTCCTCGTTAAGAGCTATAAATCACAATTTTCTTAAAATGAAATAAGGAGAGGAAGGTCCTAATCCGAAAAATTGGTGAGCCATTTTGGTCTCTCAGTTTGAAAACTAGCTGTCAATGGAGACCTAATTTTATTCACATTGACATCAATGCCAAAATATGCAAAATATTAAACCAATTTATTGAAATTTACATATTTTTAAACTTTTTTTTTTAAAAAAGCTTTCTTAGTCCTAAATTTTTTTTGTATAGTTTCTGTTTTAATTTTTTTTAGTTTTAAAAAATATTATATTTTACTTCTGAATTTAATTTTACTTTAATTTTAATCTTGTATTTTATATTATGTTTATGACAATTTTAAGATTAAATGTATATTTTAGTCCTGATTAATTTTTCTTTTTCAACTTAATCCCCATTGTTTAAAATATTTTTTAAAAAATATCTTTTTCTTGAAATAACTTTATTTTAAAATAATGTAAATATTTAAAATTACATGAACATGTCAAAGCATAGCGATTAAATTGATTTTAAGGAAAAAAATTTAAATTAGATCTCAAACTTATAGTAAAGCGGCACAATCTTTATCTACACAAATAAATATGGTAATTTTTACCTTAAACTACAACAATTAATTTCTTTGTTAATATTAAAAATCCAAAAATTGATTTAATGATCAAATTGATTTTACTTGCCAACATTTTTCCACACAGCTCTAGAATTTGGACATGAATAATTGATTGAAAAAGCAAGCCCCACCACCAAAGGACATGACAACTAAGATCAATCATACCACTAAATAATAATAACTAAACTTTAGACTAAAGACCAAAAATAAATATCCAAATCAATACAAGTTAAATTAAACCAAAAATAATAATTAAAAAAAAAAAACAACACACAAAAGCAAAAATCGACAAATTATAAAGGCCTTATTTTTACAGCGCATTTACAAAAGTGGACGACCGTTACATGACAGCACAAGCCGCGGGATTTTCGTCACTAAACGCCGTCGTATAACGAACTTCCGTGGAGCTCGCACGTGCCAGCTGGTACACGTTGGGATCATCGGCTTTCCGCACGTACCCAGCCGGCGCTTTCTTGTCGTACACTCCCGGCGCGTAGGGGTGCGCGACGACGTCGTAAGGAACGTAGGGCCAGAGCTCGGCTTTCTTACCGGTGCGGTGAGTGACACGCGCCACCACTTTTGACGGCTCGACGTATCCGACGACGGTGGCTTTGTTGGCTTTCCGGTCGACGTCGACTTGCTTCACTCCCTTCATTCCTTCTAATGCTCTCTTCACTTTCCTCTCACAGCCTTCGCAGTCTATTCGAATTTTCAGCTCCACTGTCTGATAAATTTTAGTATCTAAATATTAGAATCTTGTAAAATATTTAAATATTTGTCGATATTTCGATGGTAATATTAAAGATGAAGTGATATGTTTTGTAAATTTCCGTAAAACATTAAAAATTATCATATACCAATCTTGATATGAAGGTGTAGTTGTAATTCTTTTCCCATAATTTCTTAACCACGTTTTTGAAAATTTACATTTTTTTGTTAATAAAATTTAGCTTCATTTTCTAAAAGACTCGCCAAAATGTAGAGAATAGAATAGAATAAAATAAAATAAAATAAATAAGTGGGTAAATGCAATGTATTTGTAAGGCTTAATTATTAAACGAGTTTTAATTTTAATAATTGTTTCTTCATAGAAATATCTACTGATATTATTAACAATATTATAATTAATATGTACTCTTGCTCTTGAAAGTAAAATTTTAAATCTTCACAATCTCACTTATTTTTCATTTAGAGTACTTCAAACAAACAAAATGTACTCGTACTTGAAGTTTAAAAAAACAATAAGAAGAAGATAATACAAAGGAGATTTAATAACTTAAGTTAAAAGTATGTTTAATAAATCTCTAAAATAATATATGTAAAATAAAATAGAAGTGAAAACTTGAAGAAATTCGAGTAAAACTTTAAGGTCTCTAACTATTTGATTTTCGTTTTTTTTTTAAATTAGGTCTATATACATTGTTCTACTGTCAAATTTTATTTCCTTTTTATCAAATTAAAAAAAAAAAAAGTCAAATTTTAAAAACCAAAAGGTTTTATTTTTTAAATTTGCATATGAGATACAAATCAGGTAAGAAATTAAAGAAAATAAAGAAAATAAACTTAATATTCAAAATACAAAAATGAAGGACTTAAATTTTTGAATCAAAACTCGAGTAAAAGCAAAGGGAAACATTAAATGTGAATGCAAGCCACTTTAAAGCGTAAAAACGGTACCAAAACGACAGAAAACCAAACCACAGAATCCATGTCTGAAACTTCATGACAAACCAACAAACTTTTTAAAACGTTTTTCCGCCTTCTCATTCCTCACAGATCTTCAATTTCCAAATCTTCCTACTTTTTATTTTTCTTTTCTTTTTCACTTTTATTACATAAAACTAAAATCAATACTTAATTTTCTGGGTTTAATTCAACTAAAAAAATCCAGAAACAAAATCAAATCAAATAACCCATAAAAAATCTCAACTCAAAGAATCATTGAAGAACTCTAGAAACTCAGAATTTTACCTGCAATTGCTTGCGTTTCTTGTGCTTAGACCCATGAGAAGAGCAATCAAAATACTCAGACAAATGATCCAAAACTCCCATATTTTTTTCTCTTTTTTCTCACTTGATTTTGAAGTTTTTTAGTTATACAATGGAAATGGCAGACTACGAAACTGGCCGCTCCTCTTTAAATAAGCCAACAAATCCTCCCCTTTCCT
Source organism: Benincasa hispida (assembly GCF_009727055.1). NCBI lineage: Eukaryota > Viridiplantae > Streptophyta > Magnoliopsida > Cucurbitales > Cucurbitaceae > Benincasa > Benincasa hispida. The sequence goes on along the minus strand of NC_052353.1, from coordinate 55,477,503 downwards.
CAAATCTAAAACATATTATTTTTTTATTTTTATTTTTTGTATTTCTCAATTCGGAAGGGAGATCTCAGCCGTTGGATTACCACAACGATAGCGATGTTTGCCACGTGTCGATGTGGAGATTTGAATTGTACTTGTGTCGATGCGGTGGCAATGTGGCATGGCCCGAACCGACCAAACGGGTAGAGGGGCCCGGGTTTTTGGAACCGGGTGGCACGTGCTTCCCACGCGCTACTTCGTTTGAAAAGTTAATAGGGGTTCGTTTTTTGTGTGTGTGTGTGTGTGGGGCCCACACGCTGTATGGTGTGGAGCCATTAGCCAAGTTTGAAGATGATATCACTGATTAGAGGCAATCATAGGCGCGATCCAACCATTTCATGACACGTGGTCCTTTGGTCAACGTTTTAGATTTTTTTCCCTTAAAATTAAAATCCAATTTTAAGTAGTTTCATTATGCCTACTTGGGGTATGGAGCTTTAATTATGTGGGTAATAAAATTTTGATTTTTCTTTTTATTTATGTGTCTAAATAGATCCTTGACAATTTTTTTTAAATATAAAATTTAATTACTACTTATGAATTTGAATTCTGTGTGAACTTAAAGTTTCTTTTTTTTTTTTTTAATCTAATAGATTTATGAATGTTAGAAAATTTAAAAGTTTATGCCCATTGGTAATGTTTTTTTCCCTCTAAATAAGCTTATAAATATTACTTTTACATATAAATTTCTTTGATATATATGTTGTTCAATTTCTATCTACGTTTTCAAAAGTCGAGCGTAAAGTATCAAATTAAAAATGTAGGTCTTAATTAGTAACCATTTTGTGTTTTTATTTTTAAATTATTTAAAATTAAGTGTATTTTCTCATAATTTCTTACAATGATTTACATGTTACTCAAGTATAAGAGTTACATTTTTAGATAAATTTCATAAACAAAAACAAGTTTATGATTTTTTTTTTTTTAGTTTTCAAAATCTGACTTTATCGTTCAAAATAATGGTAAAAAGTATACTAAAAGAAACAAAAATTTTATAGGTGAAAAGAGTGTGTCTAAACTTAATTTTAAAAAATAAAAACCAAATAATTATCAAATAAAACCATAATTTATAAAATGTTGTTTTTGTTGTTAGTCTTTAACTAAAAATTCAAATATTTCTTTAATAAAATTGAAAATTATGATAAAAAAAAAATTAGGAAGAAACAGGTATAAACTTTAAAAATTAAGAATCGAAAATAAAATATTATGAAATGAGACTTTAAAGATTTAATTTATAATATTTAAAACTCAATAATCAAATAAAAAATAAATTTGAGAATTCGTGCACTAAGTTTGTAATTTAACTTGAATAAATGAATCAAGCTTTTGTTTTATAACAATTGGTTTCTTTTATATTTTATTTTTGAAAAAGTTGGTACATAATTTATAAAAAATAATTTAAAGCATTTTAAAGATTTGTTTGGAAAGTACATAATAAAACGCATAAACTCGAGTGGAAGTAGTGTTTTGAAAGTTAAATTTTAGAGTTAATTATGAAATTGTGGTATTCATAATTAACTTAAAAAACCATCTATTCTATTGGCAATGATCTCAACTAATCTGCCTAGCTTCAAAGGCATAGTTACATTAACATGCTAATGTATATATTTCAAATTGTGCTATCTGATGTTAAGTAGGATTCGTTTCGTAATCATTTTATTTTTTCTTATAAAAATTATTATTATTTTTTTAAATTTTCTTACAAAATTTGCATATTTTTTAAAAATAAGAGTTGATTTATTAGTCAAGTTTCAAATTCCAAAAATTATGATCCTGTTTGGTAGCCATTTATTTTATTTTATTTATAAATTAAGTTTATAAATACTATTCAAATCTCTAAAATTCTTAATTTATTATCTACATTTAAAAATCAAAGTAGCTTTTAAAATATTGATTTTTTTTTTGAAATTTGGTTAATAATTCAACCATTGTACACAAGTATGATGTAAATGATTGTAAGAAAAGAGGAAGAAAATATACTTAACTTTTAAAAATAAAAAATAGAATGATTACCAAGTGTGCCTTGATTTTTAAATTTTGATTTGGCTTTTTGAAACATTAATTAAAAAATTAATAACAAGTCAAGAAATTTAAAAGTGAAATAAGTGTTCATAAATTTAATTTTTAAAAAATAAAAACTGAAAGTAAATAGTTACAAGACGGAAAGAGGTCTAAAGTTTAAAAAATGCTAAAAACAATTTTATTTTTTTTTAATAAATTAACAACTTTAAAATATTGAGGGCAGGAGGAGGAACATAATTTCTTTTATAGACGTGTGAGGGTTTTCTCTTCTTTCCTTCTTTATTCTTTTTTAGTTAAAAATAGATTTGACTTAAAAGTATGTAACAACATCAATCACTCCACTCCACCTTTTTATTAATTTAATTATTCATATGAGTTATATTTTTATATTAGCACAATTAATTAATTAAATATTCTTTCTTTTTCTTAACTTAGATTAAGTTTTCTTATAATAATTCAAAACTTTTTGTCCAATGAAAATGTATGTTGCCTTCCTAGAAGTGACATTTGAGTGATGAACGATAAATAAAGTTTGTATCCCTAATAAAATGGAAAACTAAGCAATATGATGAGATTTTAGTAATATTTTATGGATTTTAAAAAATAAAAAATCACTTTTGGTCTATTTGATCATCAATTTACTTTTAATTTTTAAATTTTAAGTTCCGTTTATTAACCATTTTATTTTTTTTTCTTATTTTTTAAAATTAAGTATATGTACACTATTTTCACCCAAAATTTCTTGCTTTGTTATCTACTTTTCACCAATGGTTTAAAAAACTAAGTCAAATTATGAGAACTGAAAAAAGTAGTTTTTCAAAAAGTTATTTTTGTTTTTGGAATTTGACTAAGAATTCAACCATTGTATTTAAGGAAGACGCAAACAAGAAATGGGGATGAATAGACTTACTTTTCAAAAACAAAAACAAAAAAACTAATAGTTACCAAACGGGGCCTTAGTTATTGAACTTTTGCATTTAACAATTTATTCTCTGTATATTTAATTTTGTAACAATTTAGTCTTTATCATAAACAAGTCAATCAAACTTAATTGTAGATTTTATGATTATGTCATGACTTAGTCTTTATAATTTATAAACAAAATTGTCCCTTAATCAATTAATCTTAATAGTGTTTTTATTCAAAAAATCTCAATAGTATTTTTACTAAACTAAATTGATACTTGTGAAAGTTAGGAACTATTGTTATAGATTTAGAAATTTAGGACCTATTTCATTACAAACTATATTTTACGGATTAAGTTGTTACTTTTCGTGAAAGTTAAGTGACCAAAAAGGATTTTTAACCTCAATAATAACATTATTACCATGTGAACCTACCACAGTATACCTATATCTTGATATCTCTCACTTTAAAAGATTATTATCCAAAGTATCAACAAAATATTATTGATATGAATATAATATAAACATGGACCATTTTAACTTATTAATTTAATAAAGCTAAAATGTCTATTTTTATTTTAAATAGTTTTTTAATAAAAAAATTTCAATATCGACATTCTAACCCTTAGTCGTACCAATAGTTTCGGGTTAGGTCAAGAATTAAGATCCTAAATCCACAAAATCATTTTAAAAATCTCTCTCAACCTCTCTTTCATTGTATTTTTTATATACTTCTATCAATAGCATATTAATAATCATGAAGCCACCAAAATGTCATATCATTGTTAAATATAATGTATTTGTCAGCAGTGAGATACCAATAATTATACTTTGGAATAGGAATCAAATGAATATTAAAATGAAGATTACTGTAAACATAGATGAAGATAGACATATAATAAAAGACCATAATAAAGTCTATAGAGAATTAAATTGTTCAGAGGATTTGTGACATATAGAGTATGGTCTTTATGATTTCCATATTTATTAAATATGGCGTAGGTTCTAAGAAGTTGCATGCAGCGCAGTTATACAATACGACATCGTTCAATTCAATTCAACTTTATTTATTTATTTATTTTGAAAAAGGGAAGGGAAAAAATAGTATTAATTATTAATATTTGCAAATAAATAATAAAGAGTATTGAATCTGAGCCATTAGATCAGAATCCTTCAACGTGTGGCGGTTTCTGACTGAATTTCAAAGCACAACGCAAATCCAAAACGCCGACTTTAGCGGAATTTTCTCGCTGAACAAAAAATAAATTATATTTTAAAACTACGTGTCGTTTGAAGAACACACCGTTACAACTTACAACTCGGGAGTTACGAGTAAATTTGTGGAACTTGCTTGGAGATTAAGCAAAAATCTAATAAATCAAAAAATCAAAAATAAAATAGAGATATTTAAACTTCTTTCTTAAAATTTTCTGGATATTAATTTTTCATCAATATATCAACTTTTTCATGATATTTCGAACATGGACATTTCTATTGTACTATAAAGAAAATTTCACGAAACACTACAAGTAAGCAATAAAATATTGCTTCTTGTAAATTTAAGGAATATAATGGTACACAATGAGAATACAGTTATAAAAAGAATATAATATAATATATAATTATATAAAATAAATAAATAACAAAGAACAAATTTCTCCACTTTCTCCAATTTTTTTGGATTGATTACCAATATGTGTCTTTCAAATCCACCAAATGTCACGGGCTATAGGCAATTTAGCAAGTAGGAGGTGGATTACATGGACACTAATAGTGTATAATCTCGAGACATATGGACAACACATGAGTAACGAATATATGACATATGGCCAATGGACATTAATAATGGGCATTTACATTATACCTAATTTAACATATTTATAATACTCCCTCTTAGATGCCTATATAAAATATATATCGTTAAATCGTTACTAGGAAAAAATTCACTATAAGAAAAATCCTAGTGAAGAAAAAATAGTACATATTTCATATAATCTGATACTTTTAACAAATATATTTACTCCCCCATGGTAACATCACTTGAGATCTTTGAGTCGCTGCATTCTAATGTTGTTCACAAGTTTTTCAAAGGTTGCAGTAGGCAATCCCTTAGTAAATAAGTCTATCAAGTTATCTTTCGAACAAATTTGTTGTACAATGATGTCGTCATTTTCTTCTAAATCATGAGTGTAGAAAAGCTTCGGTGAAACATGTTTTGTTCTATCTTCTTTAATATATCCTCATTTGATTTGAGATATGCATGTTGTGTTGTCTTTGTATAATATCGTTGAAAGATTTTTACTAGAAGACAAATCACATGTTCCATGAATTTGTCGAGTCATCGATCTTAGCTATACACATTCTCTACTAGCTTCATGAATTACAAGAATTTCAACATGATTTGAGGAAGTGACTGTTATGGTTTGTTTCACCCATCGCCATGATATAATAGTTCCTCCATATGCGAACATATAGATAACATGTTTGAGATCTAGCTTAGTGTAGATCAATCCAGAATCTGCAAATCCAACTAGATTAAAATTTTATTTATTTGAATAAAACAAACCCATGTCGATTTTTCCTTGAAGATAAACGAGTATATGCTTAATTCTATTCCAATGTCTTTTTGTTAGAAAATAACTATATCTTGCTAATAATTTACTGAAAATGCAATATCTGGTCTTGTATTATTAGCAAGATACATAAGTACACCAATTGCACTAAGATATGGTACTTCAGGACCAAGAAGTTCTTCATTATCATCTCGAGGTCGAAATATATATTTCTTCACATCTAGTGAACGAACTTCTATTTGAATGTTCAATGGATGTGCTTCGTCCATATAAAATCTTTTCAAAACTTCTTCAATATAAGTTGACTAATGAACAAATATCCCATATGCTAAATGTTCAATTTGCAAGCCAAGGAAAAATTTTGTTTTTCCGAGATCTTTCATCTCAAATTCTTTTGTAAGATATTCTATTGTCTTTGAAAACTCTTTAGGAGTCCCAATCATATTTAAATCATCAACATATATAGTTATAATAACAAATCCCGACTGTGATTTATTTATAGAAACACATGGGCATATTGGATTGTTTTGATATCCTTCTTTCAACAAATATCTACTCAGGTAATTGTACCACATTCGTCCTGATTGTTTCAATCCATATAACGATCTCTGTAACTTTATTGAATACAATTCTCGGAAATTTATATGTTTCAGATACTTTAAAACCTTTGGGGATTCTCATATAAATATCACTATCAAGAGATCTATATAAATATGTTGTGACTACATCCATAAGATGCATATCCAGACTTTCATATAGTTAGACCAATTAAATATCTTAGTGTAATTGCATCCACCACCATCAAATATGTCTCCTCATAATCAATACCAAGTCTTTGTGAAAAACCTTGTGCAACTAGTCTTGCTTTATATCTTGTGACTTAATTATTTTCATTTCTTTTCCTCACAAATACCTATTTGTACCCCATAGATTTAACACCTTTTGGTGTTCAGACTACTAGTCCAAAAACCTGATGTTTTGAAAGTGAGTTTAATTCTGCCCTCATTGGTTCTTTCCATTGAAGACAATCTTTTCTATGTCAACATTCTTCAGCACATTTTGGTTCAGAATCCTCATTTTCAGATATAATATCAAGAGCAACATTATACACAAAAGTGTTGTCTATAACTACATGAGTTCGGTTCCTTATTTTTCCTGTCATGATATAGTTTATTGAAATCTCATTATTATCTTTATGTATTCCACCTTCCTTATTAGTCATGTTATGCATTCCTTCATGGGTATTTACATCCTCAACCAAGTCTTATTAATTATCAATTATTTTTATTTTTCGAGGATTTTTATCTTTGGAATCCACTGGTCTACCACGCTTCTGGCATGTTCTAGACTCATTGGTGACAACTTGTTGTGTTGGGATATCAATTTTTGATAGAACATTTGCAGCTGGTATATGTGACTTAGTTACTTTCTTTGTATCTATACATGCATCGTTGATTTCAACTTGATAATAACCACACGTGTGACCATTTACTGGATGCATCTATCTAAATGGTCTACTTGATGGGTTAATAGGTCCACATATATTACCATGAATTCTTTCTAAAAATGCAAGTGATTTAGTCCCCACTTTGACTAGTGATGGTCTAATGATTAATTTGCCTTGAGAGCAAACATCGCATGATAATTCATTAGATTGACGAATCTTCTGGCTTTCCAATGAATGTCCATTTGAATTCTTAATAATTCTTCTCATCATTATAGATCGTGGATGACCTAATCTGTTATGCCAAATTGTAAATATGTCTAGATTCATGAACTTCAGGTTCATTGTTGCATATGTTTCAGTTACTCATATATGAGTATAATATAATCTAGAAGATAAAGCAGACAATTATTTCAATATACGTTTTTCATATGAGAGTAGATATGATATAAAGATACTCATATTATTCTTTCCATCGGTCTCAATATGATAACTATTGCAACATATATCTTTAAAACTAAGTAGATTTCTCTTTGATTTACTAGAGAACAATGCATTTTTAATTGTAAATTTTGTTCCTATCAAAATAATATTTGCTTTTTCAAACCATTCAATTAGGTTTGCAGAATCTAAAGTTGTATTGAATTTTTCTTCCAACATTGTCAGTTTAGAAAAATATTTTCTACTTGTAAGTATTGTATGTGTAGTTGCATTATTTGCCAAACATAGATCTTATTTACTCATTTTTGAGTCACCCAACATATGAAAATGATCCATGTTTCTTTATTAAAAGAAAATAATTACAATAAGAAAAAAAAAACATTTGGAATATACAAAGGTTAACATATACTAAGAGGGAAAAAAAACATGGAAATGACTAAAAAAATTAAGTTTAGATATTTTCAAAATCAAAGGAATTACTTGATGTTCCATCAATTCTGTCGATTTTCTCTTCAGAAGATTTAAAGAAGTCCCACCACATCCAAATTTGTCTTATGGGATGGGTCAAATATGTCATTATCCTGGTATGCAAAATTTGATATATATATATATATATATTTCATGAATGATTCATAGAGATCAACTAAGTATTTTGGTGTATGATAGGTATGTGACTAATGTCTCGTCATTTCGCATCGGAAACATTTATTTTCAACATTTTTTGAACTCTTATCTTGTGAAGCTTTTCCTTTGTGATCATCATTTTGTGTGGTTCTTTTGAAATTTGAATGATTAGAACGACCACCATGAAAATAATAATTATTTCTTCCTCTGCAATGGTCACAAACTCAATCACGACCATGACATCAACCACGACTATTATTAAAATTCATAGCATTCACTTCAGGGAATGGTGTCATCCTGATTGGTCGAGATTTATGATTTTTCATTAATAACTTGTTATTTTGTTCGGTCACGAGAAGACATGAAATTAATTCAGAATATTGTTTAAAACCTTTCTCTCGATATTGCTACCGCAGGAGCATATTCAAGACATGAAATGTAGAAAATATCTTTCTTAACATATCAACATCAGTAATTTTCTCTCCGCATAATAACTGTCTCGAACTGGTTTAAAATAACGGGAGTTGTAATCACTTACTTATTTGAAATCTTGTAGCATCAAGTGCATCCACTCACAACGAGCTATAAGAAGAATAACTATTTTTTGATGATCATACCTCTCTTTCAAATTTTTCTACATGATACGGGAATCTTTTATTGTAAGATACTCTATTTTCAATCCCTCGTGGAGATGACGATGAAGGAAAATCTTAGTTTTTGCTTTGTTCTGACTGGATGTCGTATTTCCTTCTTTAATAGTCTCTCCAAGATTCATAGCATTTAGATGGATTTTGGCATCAAGTACTCATGACGAATAATTAATGTCATTAATATCAAGGACGAAAAGTTCTAATTTTATGAAATTTGTCATGGCATCGTTATTATAAAATATTTTATTTATATTAGAAATTTAATAGATATTAAATATGCAAAAATAATGTTAAATTTATTAATTATAACGAAGAGGGAAAAATCGACATACCTTTAGAACCTACCTTTAGCGAGAAAAACGATAGAAACTCGTGTTGATAACGTGTTATGAATTTGGGGAGCACAACGATGTACAACAAAAACATGAAATTGGAGAAAATATAATATAATAATAATATATAATAAAATAAACAAATATTAAAATAAGTATAATATAATATATAAATATATAAAATAAATAAAACAAAAAGTAAATAAAATAACAAAGAATGAATTTTCCATTTTCTCCAATCTTTTTGGATTGGTCACCAATATGTGTTGTGTGTCTTTCAAAACTCACCAAATTCCACTATTTATAAATAATTTAATAAGTATGAGCGGATTACATGGACACTAATAGTGTATAATATCGAGACACAAGTACAATACATGGGGTTATGGATAAGTGATATATGGCCAATGAACACTATTAATGAGTATCTCCATTACACCTAACATATTTATAATATTACTGAGGTTATATATATATATCATTATAACTTATTTAAAATCATAAAATGGATATTTAAGAATTTATATTGTTTTGCTTTTTTTCTTCCCTATTTGTGTTAACAAATTTTTTAGAAATGTCTAATTGAGATCAACAATAGTCCTTATGTTTTAAAATTTACACTTTTAACATCAATTTTTCCTTCAAAACCCACTCTCAATTTACACATGAGTGTCTATTAATTAATTTAATTAATGAAAAAAAGGTAAAATTTAATTAATTATAATTCTTTTAACCTTTTTAAATTAATCAATATATAACACTAAAGAATGATAGCGACTATTTGGTAAAAAAATCAATAGTAAAGGTGTAGATCTTGAAACTTATGAATCAAATTGAAACATAACTCAAATTTCAAAGATAAAATTACAACATTTTTAAAATTTAGGGAATTAAATTGAAATCAAAATAAAACTTAAAAAGTTGATAATCAAATAAAAAAGAAACCAAAAACTTAAAAATCCAATAAAGTATGTTTTTTTTATATAATATTGGACACGAGTTAAGATGAGACCATGAGAAGTGTCTCTTTTATTATTAAATTAGCTTGGGGTTAGATTTTGATATCTATAGTTCATTTTTCCAAAACTCATCTTCACTCTCATTTGTGATTGTCATATTTAAAAAAACCTAAAAGTGGGTAGAAACATTGAATTGTGCCATTGTGGGGGGGAGTCTTTATTAATGTGGGTTGTTGTTGGTAGCTTGGCCCCTTGGGTATGGGAATGGATAAGAGTTAAAATGGTGGTTTGTTTATTTATTGTAATGTCAATTTTAAATGCCCATGGTCTCCCATGCTCACACTCTCAATGCCTTGTCTTCATCTATAACATTTTTAATTTAAAAATTACTACAATATTGTTATTAGAAAAAAAAAAAAAAAACACTTTAATATTCTTCTTCTTTGTTTTCTAATGGACTTCCCTTTTTAATTTCTTTAGTTGGACACATCAACTAATGCATGTGAATGTTGACTCTTCGCATTTTTATTTTCACTTTTAAATTTATTAAAAAAAAAAACTTTTGTTTGCATCTTTAACAACCTTTTCATACGATCAAAAGAGAGTATTCCTTCAAATAATAAAGAGATATCACCTAATTGGTATTGCTTATGAAATTTTCTTCGATATTCTTTGAAAAATAATCGCAATTAATAAAGTTGTGTATTGATGATAATTCTATAATGTGACTTTAATTCTTAGAATATTTTAGATTCTAGTTTCAACAAGACATTAATGGTATATTGTCTCAATTTGATCTCTAATTCCATTTTTGTTGGAGAGATTAATGCAAAGGTTCAATATTTTCTATGGTTTCAAAGAAAAGGGAAAAAAAAAAAAATTAGAATGTAATCTATATCAAGCAATATTGTAGGACAACTAATGTAGAGAACTTAGTAGAGGAAATTATTATTTTACGACAAAAATATTCACGTTACTGAAATTAAGATGTTAGTGTTTCTTCTTTATCATTTTAAAGCCTTCTCATATTTTTTATAAGAGAAAAAAAATGAATTGTTTTTAATTTTTCTTTGTGTGTAAATAAAAGGAAAGTATATAGTTAGGTGTAGTCTAGATTACATCTAATTATTACTCTTTTTATAATGACACACCATTATCACTAAGACTATGGTACATAATTTTTTTTGTTCCATCCAAAATATTTTGTATCAATAAAGATGTTATTTTTCTTATGAATTAATCAAGAGTCTTTACACCTTTAACAAATGCAAATTATGTATGTGTTACTATAGTAAGGTTGACTTATTTTATTACAGGCAAAACTTGAGCAACATGTTTTCCATAACATGTCTTATATTACGTTAGTAACATGTTACGTATCGTGCATATTCTGCCCGACGATTTTTTTTCTTATCTCTCAGCATGGTTTTGAAATTTTTTTTGCAAATGTTGTAGCCTGACTTCTTTTTTTTTTTTTCCTACAAAGATGATTTATTCCTTCTTTAAATATCTTCTAAAAACTAACCTTTTTTATGTATTATGGTCTTGTTTAACCTTAGGGTTAGCCTCCTTAATTATTAGAAAAGTGTGTGAATTGAGAGCTTTGAGCTTATGGGTTGTTTAAGCATTAACCTCCATGTATTGTGATTAAATCTTTTTCTTTTTCCCGTTGTAGATTTATTCCACTCACCAATTAGACTTTGTTGATTTTTTGTGAGGGCAACAAATCACTTATGGAGAAAGCGAAAACTCGAGAGGAATTTTTAATGTGGTACCGAGGGGAGCACAATCAAAGTTTGTGATAAACTTGCTTATGGAGGAGGGGATCTCACACTTAGAGGGAGTCTAAGTACGTTGTATTGAGAAGATCTCATACAAAACTTAGAGAAGTGTTATGGTGGAAATGAGGGGATCTCAAACTTACGGGGGGCCTAAGTTGAAACTGAATAGTAAGTTGTACGTAAGTCACTAAAGAGGGAGTCTATCAGACAAGTATTTTGTTGTAATTGCTAAACTCTTTATATAGAGAAGCTTCTTTTACACTGGACACACAACCCTTAGACGTAGGTGATATTCCACCGAACTAGGTTACCAATCTCTACTATTATTATTTGATATTACGTTATCCTGCTTGTTAGGTATCTCCTTACAAACATTGTGTTTGACATTTGTTTTATGTGGTAAATCCACTTTATTTTTTCATATATCATTAAACTCTTTTTTTTCCTAAAGAAACGTATATCATCATTGTCAACTTGACTTAGCCAACTTGACTTAGCCTAAGTATAACATTTTTCTTATAATATGCACCACATTTTCCATGAGAAGGAATGTGAGCTTATTTCAAAAGTCTTTATTTGGAATTTGGAATTTGAAATTGAGCTTGCAAACTATGGACACTTAGAAAAATCACCAACAAATCTGTTGATACCAAAAACCATACCAACGATAAATTTATATTTGCTTTCAAGGAGAATAGCTTGATATCATGCAAAAGTGCGAGTAACGTTAACACCGGTGTGGTGTTGAGCCTAATTCACTTCGACGCTCAAGTTAGAATCGATTTTGAATTTAATTCAACCAAAAAAACTAGTATGAGTTGAAAAACATACCTCTATTTGATTGTGCCCCCGAATTATATAGCTCGCCCAATTAATAACTGAACTTAGCTTGCCCTTTCGGCTTCCAAGTCATCATCAATCATTAATTAGTCCGTTTTTCATCTGAATCATCATTGTCTAGGCATTACACATCTCAACCTTTAATGAGCTTGACTCTTGGATAGAACCATGACATTTGATTCTCCAATTATCAAATACAATGTGATTATATCCCCTTAATTAATTGCTTTAACAAATAATTGAGTTATACAAAACGGAAAATGGGTAATTTAATGGTCTCCAAGAAATACTTACTTTGATAAATTCTTCTTAATGTAACGCATGACTTTTGCATGTCTAGACCATATTAAGAATTTCTTTTACAACACTTAACATGATCTTTGCACAATCAATCCATGTAAAATTCTACTAATAAACACTTAATATATATGTATATATTGAAAATTTAAAGGGCGGGGTCAACAAATTGTTAATCCTTCTTTTTTTTCTATCAAAAGATAGCTGGACTGACCTCTTTTGAGGTCAGCCAAGCTTGGCAACCGACTGTCGTATGAGAAAAATGGTTGTCAGGCTACCTTGTAAGAGGGATGCCGCCCCCTCCTCCCATTATCTCTTAAAGCACTTAAAAGCCTATTAGGTTGGCTTTCTAGCTTGAGCTATTGCTATTTATCGAGCTTGATTTCCTTTTCTTAGCTCAATCTTCCAGCTTGACTTGCTCTCTTAGCTCAACTTTCATTCTTAGCTCAAATGGGTCAAGCTAATTAAAGCTTCTTCCTCCTTGATTAAGACAAAACTAAATGCAGAATTAGACACGACAAGGTACAAAAATAGTTCTTTTCCCGGCACGGGCTTGTAAAGGAGCGGGATCGAGTTCAAATAATTTTTGAGTCGCTTGAATTCCTGCTCACATTCCTCCTCCACTCAAAGTTAGCTTTTTATAATGCCTCAGGCCCAGGATTCAGACTAGGATTCGAAATCCAGATTCGACACTTGATGGCCTCGACAATCCCCTTTGCCCTGGATATGTCGTTCTTACGTGCCTTGAATGCTTCTAGAAGTGAAAGTTCTCCCCACAAACCAACACGGGTCCTTCCAGCATGAGTTATCCTCACTCACATGCATCCTAGAAAAATTCCCAGGAGGTCACCTAACTTAGGATTGCTCCAAGTTAAGCACGCTTAACTTTGAAGTTTTTATGATTAAACCACCGAAAAGGAAGGTGCACCTTGTTGGTATAGGTAGTAACTTTCAATTCTTTAAAGCTTTTCTTAACCATACTTTCATGTAATCAGAATCCCTCTCATTTGGATATGATATCGGTTCATTCATGTACGTGTACCCCTCCTGAACTTGGGTCGTTACACTTTTTTTCTTCATACTTTAAAACATGGAAGACATTTTTCCGTTTAGACTTTGTAGCTATTTTACTGTTTTATGAGGCTCCATCTCTAGTACAACTTGTATTTTGTCTGATTTGCATCAATTCCTCTCTGGATTACCATAAAGACTAGAAACTTGCCAGAAGCAGCTCCAAAAGCACACTTTCCGGGTTCAACTTCATTTGATATCTCCTCAAGACTCCAAAGGCCTCGGCCAAGTCGTCTACATGGCGACTCGCTTTCTTACTCTTTACCAACATGTCATTTATGTATACCTTCATATTCTTGCCAATAAGAGGAGCAAAAATTGTATTCACCAGGCGTTGATAAGTGGCTTCTGCATTGTTGAGCCCAAACGACTTCACAGTATAATAGTAAAGACCTCGACTAGTGACAAAAGAGGTTTTCTGTTGATCTGGGGGATGCATTCTAATTTGGTTAGACTCTGAATAGGCATCCATGAAGCTCAATAGCTCGTGGCCGACAATAGCATCAATGAGTTTGTCTATTCTCAGGAAGGGGAAACTATCCTTCGGGCAGGCATTATTGAGATCGGTGAAGTCAATGTACATTCTCCATTTTTTATTAGCTTTCCTAATGAGCACTACGTTGGATAACCATTGTGGGTAGTAGACCTCTCGGATAAACTTCGTCCACAAAAAGTTGTCCACCTGCCCAGCTATTATTTCATTACGTGCTTGATTAAAAGCCTGCCTCTTCTGGCATACTGGTTTGTAGCTTGGATCAATACTGAGTCGATGCACCATTATTTGTGGATCCACCTCTGGCATGTCCTCCGCAGACCAGGAAAATACATCTACATTGTTTCTTAGAAAAGCTATAATAGTTTCCTTCTCATCAACTTCTAGCATCGTCCCGATGCTAACTCTTTAAGTGTCAGATAGCAACGGGATAGATTCTAACAGCTCAACCAGCTCGCCTCGGAGCATGAGCTTAGCCGTCAATTTGGGACTGGTAACGTCATTCGACTCTACCTCATCGGTGGACAGGTCTCTCACCAGGAGAGTGATGGGAAACACAAGCAAGCAACAGAAGAAAATAGAATTAATAAGTACTCTAATTACATTTAATTTGAGTTCTAAAGCATGTTATTGCAGAAAATCACAAATGGGTTTCAAGTTTTACATACCTTTGATGAATTCTCCTAAATCCAAGTTACTCTTCACGTCAATTCAACTCCAAATTGTTAGTGAACCCCCAAGAGATATTCTCTACTATTCTCAACCTTGAATTTGAATGGTGGAACTTCAATTTGAGTGAATTTGTGAAGTTAGAAATGTGGGTTTTGTGAAGAAGAAGAAGAACTCTGAAAAACTATTTTCCAGCTGAAAAATCTCTTTTTCTTCTTCAATTTTCAGTGTTTTATAAACCTTCACCATGCAGGCACTTACAACAACAACATTTGCTAGCAGCTGTTGTTGGAGCTGATGCCTTAAAGTCTCGTGTCCTGTAGTTGTAAACAGTTTGTACGAACGCTTGTGATGTATAATATATGATATTTACTCCACTTCTTGATTTTGCTCATATGGATATTTTATTTGCTTTACCAAAAACCAATAAATTAAAATCCCAGGTTGTCTTTATGTAACTTAAGCATATATGTGGTGACGTACAAGCAGATCATGTCTTAAGTGATAACCAAAATGGTCTGTAGTATATGGATATAGGAGGAAAACCTTATCTTGGTAACACTACGGATGCGATCTGCTTTGTGGAATAGTTACAAGTGTTGTGACTTGTCACAGATGGTCTAATCCTGATCATTCGTGTAGGGGACATGCGAGCGAGGGCGTCCTATACAAAGAGTTTGTATAAGACCTGATCACGAAGTGTTAACGTCTCGTTATATAACGTGGTTCATGACAGAGACTTCACTTCATGAGGATGACCATAGGTAACATAATCTCAATCTTGAGTGAGTTGGGAACTCCTACCATTGAGGGTTGTCCTTTGATTTGCATGGGTGCAAGTGGCAAGGCTGCCGACTCAAACCTACCACTTTGGGGATTTGTCTAATTTGGGAGTTGGGAACTTAGCTACACAAGAATAAAGAGAAAAATATCACTCCTTCCCCGAAGCAGGGGCAAGTAGATAGATAGCTCCTTAAGGGCTTATTCCAGGGCTTGAACGATGTGGCGGCCACATACCTTCTCATGGCCCAAAAGGTGTTCACACATAGTTGGACTATGTTGTATTGTTCATTAGAGGGATCAGTGTACTTAAGAAGTGAGATGTAACTACAGGGAAAAATTGGCCCAACTGTAGTTATGAGCATCTGTGAAGGGTTATCATACTCATGATTGGTTATATCCGATGGACACAAAAATATATCTGTGGTAAGAAAAGTTCAGCTGTCGGTCTTTAGTGGAATGCCTGGCAGTTAACGGATGGTGGATCTCGTGGCTAAAGAGTTTAAGTCAACTATTCACGTACCGTTGGAGCTTAGACGCATAGGTCCATAAGGTCCCCTTGGTAGCTTGGATACAAGTTGAGAATCAGTTTTTGGGTCAGTTTGAATGTTCAAATTGACCAAGAGGGAGTTCGATTATATATGATATAATTGAACTGGTTAATTATATATGATATGATTGACTAAATGTATGAGATACATTATTTTGGAGGAAATTAGATATAAATATGATTTATATCAATTAGAGGAGAAAACACTATAGTTGATATATGATATCAAACTATAGGTTATGAATATAATATGATTATATTTATTATTTTATTAATTGGATGATTATGAGATAATTGGCCACGTTTTCTCCAAATTCGTGTGTTAGTGGGAAGTTCAATTCAGTTCTAGTAACTGAACAATAAAATGAAAATTGTTTTCATTTTGCAAAATACACGCATAATCTCATTTGATTGTTTAGTGTTTGAGAGCCTATACGATAGCGCCCGCTTACTAAACGATCGCATACCTGTGCCCGCTGATAACTTGTAGAAATACAAGTTATTTATGCTATTTTATTTAGATTATGCGTCAAAAAGAAGGAAAAGTTGTGTTGACAGTATAGAAATTGGCTTAGAAATACGAAAATTGTAAAGTGTCGTGAACACACCCACTAACCCCATTGCGATGGTGAAATGGAATGACAAAGTCTTTGTTTTGCAGGAAATAGGTCACTGCATATGTTAATTGCTCAAGGAAAAAAATGAACAACGCATCCACACAACATTCGACAATCGATCAAAAATGAAAAAGATCAACGCAATTCAGCGCATGCGACGATCGATCATGGATTCAATGTGAACCTTAGACCTTAATTTCTCTACTGGAGTATGTTTGCTATTGAGGCCAGTGTGGTGAGCAGATTGATGTGGAAACTAATGTGTAATTGTAGAGAAAAGGATGGAAAATTAGAAGAAAATTGTGAATTTGAAAACTTGACTTTTGGAGAAAAACTTGGAAAATTGGCTAAGTATAACCCATGCGTTGGAAGCAAGAAAATTGACTAAGTATTGTCCATGTGTCGACCTTGATCATTTAGAGGTTATTTGATGCGTTGAAGGAACCCAAAGTGTGGCCAAGAACAACGCATGCGGCAGCCAAGTGTATTGAGAGGTTAGAACAACGCATCCAAGAGTGCTGAAAGTTGGACACGATGGATGTGATAGTAAGCAGCCGAAGGCATGCGGCTGAAGGAAATGCCGTGTGGTTAGTGGGTGCTATCTGAGTGATGCACGACGAGGGCATGCGGTGCAAGGGTATGCGATGATGCGAGGGCATGCGGTGAGGCGAGGGCATGCGTTGACGCGGTGTGAGGCATGCGTGCATGGATGGCATGTGGACGATAGAGGCAGCGACGATGGAGGCAGACGCGATGGATGCGTTGGACGCGAGAGTATGCAGCCGATGGTTTGCGGCCGAAGGGATGCATTGATGACATGCGCACACTGCTTGCGTTGATGTCATGCGACCGTACTATGCGTTGATAACATGCGTGCGGTACTATGCATTGATGTCATGCAACAGAGCTATACGTTGATGACATGTGGCGGTGCTGTGCGTTGATGTCATGTGACAGTGCTATGCATTGGTGGTCTTGCTGGCAGCCTTGCTACGCGAGAGTGTGCGGTCGAGGGCGTGCAGTGAGTGCGGCCTACGGTATGTAGCTGATGATGTACGCGTATGTGGCCGAAGGAATGCGTTGGTAATATGTCGATGGAGGCAATGGCGGCCCAAAGGAATGCATTGGTAGTATGCGATGGAGGCATGCAGCCAAAGGAATGCGTTGGAGGCATGCAACCGAAGGAATGCGATGGATGCATGCGGCCAAAGGAATGCGTTGGTAGTATGCGATGGAGGCATGCGGCGATGGATACGATGGATACAATGGATGTGGCGGCCTTGCTAAGGTATGAGCTATGCGATGGAATGAGCTAAGGTAAACGCATAGTGATTTGTCTTTGCGTTTTTAAGGCTTGTGGTAATAAGGTAAATGAGGAGGGTTGTGTTGGTTATAAGAGGTGCGTTAGCAAGAACCTAGGTGATGGTGAGCTATGCCTTGAGGTGTTAACTTGAGAACCATGTTTACCCAAAGGTTGCTATGCGTTGGTGATGTGCTATGCGTTGGATATCCAAGAGCATGTGGGCGCATAGGACAAGGCTAGTACTATGCGTTGAAAGGGTGTTGGTCATTATCCTAGTTGAACGCATATGAAGATGGATGAACGCATATGAAAGATGAATGCATATGAAGGATGGACGCATTCAAGGACGTCATCCGGACATATGGCTTGATGGAAAGAAATCTTAAGCCTTAAGAAAATGAAGTGGATGCATGAGAAGACATGCAAAGATGAGGGCTATGCATTGGTAAAAGGGGAGCAAGACACCTTAGGTTGCGCTGACGCAAGATTGCGTTGATAGTGTAAATAAAAGACACTTGGACATGCGGCCAAGTAAGAGGTGTCGGCCTTAGAGAAATCTTGGACGCCTATAAATAGGACCAAGGACTTCAGATGAGAACTTAAATTCTCTTCAAAAGACATAAAGAAGAGTGTATTGGGAAGAGACTATTTATGCATTAATTAGAGATGCTCAAGTAGTATACCCTGCGTTGTCACAAGTTTCCTTACGATGGAACCAAGTGTAATTCCACCGCAAGTTTCTCGGTGTGATCCGAGGTCAAACATGGGGAAGTGGTGTTGGTTATTGCGGTATGTTCATGGTACATGCGACCAGGTTTTTAATTCTTTATAAAAGGTGTGTACAGTATGTAAATTGTAGTAAAATAAAGAAAAGCAGTAAAAATGCGATAAAACATAAAAATACAATAAACCTAAACTAGATGTTACAAGATACAAGCTTTATGGGCAAGATAATAGGATTAAGGCTGGCTGTAAAGATTGTGCAAAGAAGTGGGATGCGACGATAAGTCTTGTGAACATATTAGAAAGAGAAAGATAAGTATTACAAATGTCGCAAGTTCTTAATTGAATTGAAGGTATAAATACTGTTCCGCTCTTCTCTTGGCGTACACCTCTCAGTGATCGACCGCGTTTCCCACACGTCTGTGGTGAAACAGAGTTTAACGTAATGAACGCAAGGTTGCTTCCATGTCTGGAAGTACTACTCGCTTTAGTTAACGCACTCTTCTGACCTTCTCTCGATATATCAGAATGACATATTCGCTTATGCTCTCACAGGTGAAGATGTCGTCCAGCATGCTTTAGCTAAACGTATTTTATAACTTTAATACGTATTCTTCTTTTCAGCACTCAGCTAAGCCTTTTTCGCTCTAAAATCTTACAGCACTTAGCCCAGTATCAAATAGCATAATTTTCTATGAATTCGCTAGGGTATTTATAGGAGCAAATTCTTTGACTCCAGCCTTGTGGTCCCCACTTGATGGTTATGGTAATTATGCAGATGGAGGGATATTATTCCTTCTATTAAGCAATCGAACTGTCAAATCTACACAACGCTTAGTTGTACACGTGTCTCAATCCTCCGCCTTTGCATTGTTCAGCTGCATCTTTCGATCATGGGTTCGCATGTGGTGTTTGTTTTTATTACCCCATCCAGTCGAAGCATAACTCTGGACCAACTGTCGCATTGTGCCGTTACTTCGGTAACCGTCTCTTCATGGTTGATCGATGGGCGCAATGTGACAGAGATGCGTTGATTAGTTTCTCATGAGCCTTGAGCGCAAGCAGTGACTTGGTCTCCTGCAAAACAAAGTAAAGTTTGGCTTGTCCTCCATCTTTTTGGCGTTAGTGGGTGTAATTGTAAACATTTATAATTATTGTCATACTAGGTTAATTTTCATACAATTGGCCCATAATTACTAACTTTTGGCTGCAATATCTAGATAAGATGGCATAAATAACTTGTATTTCTACAAATTATCATGAGGCATGTCATATTAGACTCAGAAGCTTTGCCATTTGCATTGTCCATTTCTACTCCATTAGGAGAGATCATGTTAGCTACAACAAATATAAAAGCATGTCAGGTAGAGGTAGCCAATTGCGCATTAGATGTAACCTTGATAATTTTAGATATGCGCGATTTTGATGTGATATTGGGCATGGATTGGTTAGCTGCTAATCATGCCAGCATAGATTGCTCCCGTAAGGAGGTCATCTTTAACCCTCCTACAGGAGCCAGTTTTAAGTTTAAAGGGGTTGGGACCATAGTCCTACCCAAAGTCATTTCCGCATTGAAGGCCAGTAGACTATTCGACCAAGGATCCTGGGGCTTTATGGCCAGTGTAGTGGACACTAGAGAGAATGAAGTCACTTTGACTTCGGAGCCAGTAGTAAAGGATTTTCCAGACGTTTTTCCAGAAGATCTTCCTGAACTGCCCCCGCAGCGAGAGGTAGATTTTGCGATTGAGTTGGAGCCAGGCACAACCCCTATTTTGAAGGCTCCCTACAGGATGGCCCCGACAGAGTTGAAGGAACTGAAGGTCCAATTGCAGGAGTTGTTGGACAAGGGTTTCATACGCCCTAGTGTGTCACCATGAGGTGCCCCTATTTTGTTTATGAAAAAGAAGGATGGATCGTTACGTCTGTGCATTGATTACAGAAAGCTGAACAAGGTGACTGTCAAGAACAAGTATCCCCTTCCCAGGATTGATGATTTATTTGACCTGTTGCAGGGAGTTACAGTATTCTCTGAGATTGATCTCCAGTCCGGATACCACCAGCTGAGAATAAAGGACAGTGACATACCCAAGACAACTTTTCGTTCGAGATATGGACATTATGAGTTCATATTGATGTCGTTCGATCTAACGAATGCACTGGCAGTGTTCATGGATTTGATGAATAGGGTGTTCAAGGAATTCCTCGACACCTTTGTGATTGTTTTTATTGATGACATCTTGATTTATTCCAAGACAGAAGTCGAGCATGAAGAGCATTTGTGGAAAGTTTTGGAGACGTTGAGGGCCAATAAGCTGTATGCTAAGTTTTCTAAATGTGAATTTTGGTTGAAGCAGGTATCCTTCCTAGGGCATGTAGTATCGAAGAAAGGTGTCTCTGTGGATCCTGCAAAGGTTGAGGCAGTTACGAGTTGGGCTCGTCCAACCACAGTTAGTGAGGTACGCAGTTTCTTGGGATTAGCAGGCTACTATAGACGATTTATAAAAGACTTCTCTCACATAGCCACCCCATTAATTCAGTTGACCCGGAAGGGAGTAGCATTGTTTGGAATAAGGCTTGTGAAAATAGTTTCCAGGACCTCAAGCAGAGGCTGGTTTCAGCCCTAGTTCTTACAGTACCGAATGGATTAGGTGGTTTTTTCATTTACAGTGATGCGTCCAAGAAGGGGTTGGGATGCATATTGATGCAGCAGGGCAGAGTAGTTGCTTACGCTTTATATCAGCTAAAGAAGCATGGACAGAATAATCCCACGCATGACTTAGAGTTAGCAGTAGTGGTTTTTGCTCTCAAGATCTGAAGACATTATTTATATGGAGAGAAGATACAGATCTTCACCGACCATAAGAGTTTGAAGTACTTTTTCACTCAGAAAGAGTTAAACATGAGGCAAAGAAGATGGTTGGAGCTGGTGAAGGATTATGACTATGAAATTTTGTACCACCCGGGAAAAGCAAATGTAGTGGCAGATTCTCTAAGCAGAAAGGTGGCCCATTCAGCAGCCCTCATTACCAGACGACTCACTTGTGTAGGGAACTGGAGAGGGCAGAGATTGTAGTGGCTCTGGGAAAGGTAACGGCACAGTTAGCACAATTATCGGTGCGACCGAGTCTAAGGCAGAAGATTATTGATGCACAGCGAGACGACCCTTATCTGGAAGAGAGAGTTCGTAGGGTGGAGTCAGGCCAGGATGGCGAATTCTCAGTTCCAGTAGAATGGCCTCCTTTATCAAGGGCGTATGTGCGTGCCAGCAGTTAGTGATATTAAAGATGATTTATTGTCAGATGCCCATAGTTCATTATTTCAATTCACCCCGGTAGCACCAAGATGTATTGGGACCTAAAACGTTACTACTGGTGGAATGATATGAAAAGAGAGGTTGCAAAGTTCGTCAGTAAGTGCTTGGTGTGCCAGTAGGTGAAAGCCTCGAGGCAGAAGCCAGCAGGCTTGTTACAGCTATTGAGTGCACCAGAATGGAAGTGGGAGCATGTGTCTATGGACTTCATCGTGGGGTTGCCTCGGACAGTCAAAGGTTTAACTGTGATATGGGTCGTGGTAGACAGACTTACGAAGTTAGCACATTACTTGGGAAGCCCACCTTTTCAGTGAATAAGTGGGCATAGATACAAATGAAGGAGGTGGTAAGATTGCATCGAGTGCCCGTGTCCATCGTGTCAGACAGAGACATTCGTTTCACGTCTAACTTCTAGAAAAGTCTCCAGGCAGCTTTGAGGACCTGGTTAGACTTTAATACAGCTTTTCACCCTTAGACTGATGGGCAGATAGAGAGATTGAATCAGATACTGGAAGACATGTTGCGTGCCTAAGCCATAGAGTTTTCAGGAAGCTGGGATGCTCACCTGCACTTAATGAAGTTTGTTTATAATAACAGCTACCAGTCTACTATTGGGATGTCACCCTTTAAGGCCCTATATGGGAAGAGTTGCAGGTCCCCTGTGTGTTGGGATGAGGTAGTAGAGAGGAAATTGTTAAGACCTGAATTGGTGCAGACCATGAATGATGCAATACAGAAGATCAAGGCTCATATGCAAATAGCTCAAAGCAGACAGAAGAGTTATGCCGATGTAAGACGTAAAGACCTGGAATTTGAAACTGATGTGAAAGTGTTCTTAAAAGTGACACCCACGAAAGGTATTATGAGGTTTTGCAGGAAGGGAAAGTTGAATCCGAGATTCATTGGACCTTTCGAGGTCCTGAAACGAGTTGGCCCCATAGCTTACCGTTTGGCATTGCCCCCAGCACTGTCTTCAGTTCATAATGTCTCAAAGTCGTCATCCATTGGGATTTAAAATCTGTTAGGAGGAGATTTTGGAGTCGAAATCTTGGGAGTGGTTGTTGATCAAGTTTCTTTGGGTAAGCTTTTGGGTATTTTGGATTTGGGTCTGAGGTTTCACAGTTATTGTTGAACTAAAATTTAATGGTTGTATTCGTATGTTAGAGCCGTTTCTTCAAACCGCTGTCATCGTTTGGTTGTCTGATTTTATCTGTGGATTTTCGATTAAGGTAAGTAATCTTACTACTGGAACTGCCCACGGGCCAGACATTAGATGTATACTAGCATGATAAATGTATGTTATGGCAGAATGTTAGCATGATAGATTGATAGTATGATCTGATCAAAGTATGTTCTAGTACGAGATCTGAATTATTTAATTATGCACATAGACACTTAATGCTAGTATGAGATGGTATGTTCTTCCATATGATTGTATTTGATCTGATGATGTTGAGGTATACATGTATGTTGTAGAACTATGATGTTGAGATATATGTGTATGTGGTAGAGCCATGATGTTGAGAATTATATGTATGTCATAGATTCGTACGATGATGATTATGATGTTGAGACTGTGCAAATGTCCTTAATGATTAGTTAGATGCCCATTAGATTTTGTGTTTCCTTCAGGATTCACGAGTTTGTGTTTCCTTCGGGATTCACCAGTTTGTGTTTCCTCCGGGATTCACCAGTTTGCGTTTCCTTTGGGATTCACCAGTTTGTGTGAAACCCGAATTTCTATTTTCCTTACTTAAGCAAGTGATAAAAGGAATTAACTAAGTGAAAGTTAAATCCTAAGTCAAGGGGAAGGAAATTTCTAAGTGTTAAGTAGATTTTCCTTGAATAATTTAAGTTGAGCTTTAATTGGTAAAATTGTAATGAAATTTGTATAATAAGTGGGTTGATGAGAAAGTTAGTGTGGAATGGTGAAGAAGGAATGGGGATTTGAAAATAAAAATATGGAAATTGAGTTTGGGAAATTTGGAAAAAATTGGCTAAGTATGGAAAATTTATGTGAAATGCGTGTTGTGCACAAAGCACTGGAAGGCAAGTGACTATGGCACAATCATGTAGAAATTGCACAGAGACAAACAATATTCGCAGTAGCTAAGAGTGAGATCATTGAGAGTGAGATCAGCGAGATCGTTGAGAGCGAGATCATTAAGATCGAGACCAGTGAGATCATTGAGAGCAAGATTTTGAGCAAGAAAGTGGGAGAGTGCGAGATTGGAGAGAGCAAGACCAGCGAGAAAGTGGGAGAGAGCGAGAGTAGAGAGAGCGATATTTTGAGCTAGAAAGTTAGAGAGGAGAGCGAGATTTTGAGCGAGAAAGTGGGAGAGAGCGAGAGTGGAGAGAGCGATATTTTAAGCGAGAAAGTGGGAGAGAGTGAGAGTGGAGAGAGTGAGACTAGGGAGAAAGTGGGAGAGAGCGAGAGTGGAGAGAGTGATACCAGCGAGAAAGTGGAAGAGAGTGAGAGTGGAGAGAGCGTGAGCAGCCTATGCGTCAGCCATGCCTTGTCCGGTGCTACATTCAAACGTCACGCCCACGCGATCTAAGGGCCTCGCCTATGCATCGAACGACGAGCAAGTATTTATGCGTTGAATTTGGTCGTGTTCTTGTAGATTATACATTGGAAACCCTAAATTGAATACAAACAAATGTTGCATACGCAAGGGCAAATTTCAACCAAAATTAAGTGTCTTCATAAGAAAAATTCTTAAGGGCTAAGGAAATTTGGTGGACGCATATGAAGAAAACACCTTAGGACAAGGTGATGCAAGCTTGCGTTGATAAAGGGAGAAATAAAAATTTGGCCATGCAACCAAGTAGATGTTGTCAATAACAAGAGAAATTTGAACGCCTATAAATAGAGCTTTGGGATTTCATTTTCAAATCACAAAACCATAAACTTCGTAAAGGAGAGGGAGAACAGTGAGGGTTGAGAAGAACATATCAAATTTGGACGAGGAGATCTCCCAATCTACTCGTGGGTTTAGAGTGATTTCAAAGCCATCGAAAAGCTCTAGAAGTCTAGTTTTCAGAAAGGGGCTTCTGGAGGGAAAACCTCAAAGGAACCGGGCTAGAGATTGAAAAGAAGGCAGAAGGGTCAGACTATAGGATTAGTCTGAGCCAGTCTTGAAGATTTTGTGATTCCAGCCAAAACACGAGAAGTTCTAAGCTGAAATTTTAGGGTAAGCTTTTTGAGACATTTTAGAATACGTTTGTAAAAGGAAGTATTTCAAAATAAGGTTCAGAACTATGAGTAATCTAAGTTGTAAGTTGAATCTGAATTCTAGGGGTGAAAAGGAGCCCGAGGAGCCACTAGAGTGAAAAGCTCCTAAGAAATCAAGGTGAGTGGCTAAAATATTTTGACTAAAACATTTTACTTAAACTATTTTGATTACACCATTTTACAGAAAGCATGTTTGCAAAAATATTCTCATGCCTACTAGTTTTATGAAGTGGTTTCCAAACAAGTTCTGAATTGTTGTTTAAATGCATGCATATTGTTGAAAAACTATTTACATATGTTGATTTTATTCGGCATGTGTTAACATCTTTAAAGCCATGTTTTATATGTGTTATACTTTACATACTTTAAAGAGAAAAGTCGTTTAAAAATAGTTTTGATAAAATGTGATACCGAAGGACACTTGAGAAGGTATCCGCCCAACTAGATACTGAAGGACATTTGAGAAGATATCTATTGGTACTGAAGGACGTTTGAGAATGTACCAAGCCAACAGGATACTGAAGGACGTTTGAGAAGGTATCCTAGTAGCTCGATACTGAAGGAAATTGAGAAGGTATCTGAGCAGAAGTATCTAATGTGTAAGGGTACTTAGTGTGGCCACAGGTGAATAGAGTCAGAGATTGAGCAAAAGAGTTCTCTCTAGACTAGTAGTTGGTGTTGAGATTGTTTTATCCACAGTGGGGTACGTTGGATTGAGAAATGATTTTACTGTTTTATGATTAAAACAGCTTTATACGTTTTACGCTTGAAAAACGTTTATGCTGCAGTACAAGTACTGTAAAAGTTTATGTTTCAGTTAAAAACTCATTACTGAAATCATGCATGAGAATTTACTATGTTTTCTCGGTCACTCACTGGGTGTAAGCTCACCCTGTTTTCAAATGTTTTGTTTTTTCCCCCCACAGGTAGTGGTCAAATCCTCTGAAGATAGCTCTACGTCTGCTCTGCCACTAAAGGACCAAAAGACTTGTAACCGTTTGCTAGGAGGTTAATGTTAATATTGTACACATGTTACTATTGTTCATATAGAGACTAGGGTTTGTGGGTTTTGGGACTTGTAAATCTAGTGTTGTAATGACTCCAAACATATTATGTTTCCAAGTTAATAAATTATGGGCCTAAAGACGTCCCGTTGCATATGAATTATAATTGGTATCAGAGTTATTCTGCAAGAGTTATTAGGTACAGTAGTGTCAGCCAAGGGTTGGTAACTGCTGCAGTCACGCCTTTCTCTAGGCTAAGAAGGTGGTCTGGGCGAGGTGTGTGACAGTTTTGTGTTTCCTTCGGGATTCACCAGTTTTGTGGTCCCTTTCTGGATTCATGTGTATATTGGCGAGGTAGTGGGCATACTTAACTACAGTAGGATAGGACTTAGTCTCCTTCTTGGTTTCATGTGTTATGTGCCAGAGGTGGGTATCTAGAGGACATAGATGCCCAACCTGACCCTAGTAGTAGGGTTACTTACTAAGTATTTAATATTCATTCTTTCTCTTGTTGTTGTTTCAGGTAAGAGTAGAGATGCACCAGCGATGGACAAGCGAAATTCATGATCGAGCCACTGGGGCTAGTTTTTTAACGCTTCCGCATCATGAGATTTAGAATTCTTTTTCATGTTTTTCTTAATGTTTAGTTTTTGATGTTTAAAACTTATTATTAAGAATTTTTTTCAATATGTATTTATTAACCTTTATGATTTATGGGTACCCTATTATTGCTTTTAAACATTTTGCATTTAATAAAGGACTTTTGAACTCCCTTATCTATTTAGCATTTATTTCATCATAAAGGAGTGTGTTGTTTTAAGTTCCATGCATTCATGTATTTTAGTAACGGCTCAAGTTAAGTCCTAGGGGGTCAGGTTGTTACAGAAATAAAAGGTATAAATACAATAAAGCAAGGCATCAGATACCCACATAAATTCTCCCACTTGCCCTAGTGATAAGTATCTCGTAGACCTAGTCCTACTAGGTGACCCTCGAACACTTTAGCCGAGAGGGCCTTTGTAAATGGATAAGCTAAGTTGTCTTGTGAGGCTATGTACGTGACGATCATGTCTCTTCGATGTACAATCTCCCTGATGATATGGTACTTCCGTTCAATGTGCTTTCCTCGTTTATGGCTTCAAGGTTCCTTTGAATTTGCAACTGCTCCATTGTTATCACAATACAGGGTAACTGACAGGTGCATATTTGGAACCACTTCCAAATTAGTTAGGAACTTTCTGAGCCATACTGCTTTTTTTGCTGCTTCACTTGCAGCTACATACTTCGCTTCCATCGTGGAGTCAGCAATACAACTTTGCTTGATACTACTGTTCATCCATTCAGAGTGAATACTAACTCAAAAATTGATTTCCTTGAATCAATATCGGTCTGGAAGTCAGAATCAGTGTATCCAGTAAGGATTAGATCCTTAGCACTATACACGAGCATGTAATTTCTCATTCTCCGAAAATACTTGAGAATGTTCTTAACGGCAGTCCAATGATCGTTTCCAGGATTGAACTGAACCCTGCTGACTATTCCAATGGCATAACATATGTAGGGTCGAGTACACAATATTGTATGCATTAAACTCCCCACTGCTGATGCATATGGAATTTGTTTCATAACCTCAACATCTTGAGGTGTCTTAGGACTTTGTTCCTTAAACAGATGAATTCCATGTCTGAATGGAAACATTCATTTCTTGAAAATTTGCATTTTATATCTAGAGAACATCTTGCCTATATAAGATGCTTGAGATAGTGCTAAAGTTTTGTTCTGGCAATTCCGAACTATTTGGATCCCAAGAACATACTATGCTTCTCCCAAATCTTTGATTTGGAATTGCGTAGCCAACCATCCTTTAGCGTCAGCTAGAAATTCTACTTCATTTCCAATGAGTAGAATACCATTAACATACAACTCCAGAAAAGTGACAGTTTTGTTAATGATTTTCTTGTAAACACAAGGTTCATCAACATTTTTTTCAAAGCCATAAGATTTTATCGCAATGTCAAATCTCATACTCCAGGATCTAAAAGCTTGTTTTAACCCATAAATTGATTGATTAAGCTTGCAAACTTTTTGCTCTTAACCCTATTCAATAAACACTTCTGGTGAGACATGTAGATACTCTCTTCAAGATAGCCATTCAAAAAGGTTGTCTTGACATCCATTTTCCATATTTCGTAATCATAAAATACAGTTATGGACAAGACAACCTTTTTGCCACAAGTCTTGCTTTGTAGGGTTGTACCTTACCAGCTTGGTCTCATTTTCTCTTGTAGATTCATTTGAGATCGATGGGTTTTACCCCTTTAGGTTGATCTACAAGATCCCAGACAGAATTGAAGTACATAGACTCCATTTCAAGGTTCATGGCTTTAATCCACTGGTCTTTATCCACATCATTCATTGCTTGTTTGAAAGTCAATGGATCCTCTAATCCATCATCTCTATGATGACTTGAGTTTCAATTAAACCCATATACATGTCAGGCTGTTGCACAACCCTCCCACTATGACAAGGCATTCTCAACTCTTGAGAAGGATACGAAGTACTAGCTTCCTGTGAACAACTCTTGTTGATGCATTTGTGGTTTCTCTGGACATTTCTTCTATTACTAGCTTATTGCAAGGTTGATGATTCTTTGCATGGTCCTCTTTGAAGAAAGTTGTATTTGTCGACACAAACACTTTATCTTCCTGAGGATCGTAAGAGTTACCACCTTTTGTTTCTTTAGGGTAGCCTACAAATAGGCATACTTTTGAACGACGTTCTAACTTTTTCGAATTTTAAACCAACACATGTGTTGGGCAACCCCAAATTCTAAAGTGATGTAAACTTCTTTCACGTCCTCTCCAGAGCTCATAAGGTGTTTCAAAAACACTTTTCGAGGGAACCATGTTCAAAATGTACACTGCAGTTTCAACTGTGTGTCCTCAAAAAGAATTTGGTAACTAAGCATAACTCATCATGGAACGAACCATGTCTAATGTAACGCTAATTTTATATCTTTAAGCATGTGGACAAATGTGGACAATGATGGATCATACAAGCTCATGTTGCCATAAACCTGATGACTTGGAACATGGAAATGGAATGTGGATGCAGTGTTATGCTTATTCATACTTTATGCAATACTACTTCTAGATGTATGCATTAATGCTTGTAGTATACTATGCGTTGTCACAAGTTTCCTTGCACTGAAACTAAGTATAATTACAATGCAAGTTTCTCGTTGTGATCTGAGGTCGAACACAGGGATTGCTTAGTTAATGCGCTACGTTCGTGATATATGCGACCAGTGTTTGTACAATTAATGAAAGTTGTGTTTATACAAGTATTTAAATTGCGATAAGTAAAGTTGTGCAGATAAAGTAAAGTTGCAATAATAAGATAAAAGTGCATAAAAGTAAACCTAAGCTATTATGATACAAGATAAAGGATACATGATATATGATACTGAGTTTGAGACTGACTGTGAAGATTATACAAAGGGTCGTGTTATGCAATGGCAAGTCTTTATGTATGAATCAAAAATAGAAAAGATAAATAGTATAAACATCGCAAGTTATTAATTGCGTTAAAGACATAACTACGGTTCTGCTTTCCCTTGGCGTACACCTCTCGGTGATCGGCCTTGTTCCCACATCTCTGTGGTGAAACAGGGACGAACGTAATGAACGCAAGATTACTCCATCTCTGGAAATATTTCTCGCTTTTATTAACGCATTCTTCCAACTTCTTTAGACAGGAGGAATGGCATCTTCACTTCTGCTCTCACAGGTGAAGATGTGTCTAGCATGCCTTTAGCTAAACAAATTTATTTCCTTAGCAACAATTAATTTACTTGTTTAGGTTCATGCTAATTACCAGGGATTTAAAGAAAACATCATGGAGAAAGCGATTCAATGGAGGAACGGAAATAGACAGAAAGATGGAGATGGAAATAATCATGACATTTAATATAAAGATTAGCGTCTGATACATGGTGTGAATGATAGAGATTAAGAAGATGAATACAATTGATGATAAAGAGATAGAAAAGAAATACAGAAGAGTGCCAACGTCTTGACATAGATCTGGACGGTGGATTTGCTTGTCGGCGTATAGAATGGATGAAGAGAAGAGCTTCCCTCTCAGGCTTACTTGTCCGGTAGAAGTGACCTTGGTACAGAGCTTCAACAGTGGGGATTGAAAGGATTTCCCCTGAGACTCACCTCTCAGCCTTGTCTCTTAACTCTTCCCGAAACTACTCTGATTAGGCTCTCAGACCAGTCTCTCTCTCAATATACAAATATCAAAATATGCCCGTATCAAGTATATTTTCTCAGTGGAATGGCGGGAAGCTATTAATAGGCTCAGCTTTGATTCTCTGCAGTGTGAACCCAACTTTATTGTTATGGCAATTTCGGAAATGGTGTAGTGAATATTTCTTTTGTTAACCGATCAATCCCGTCAGAAATGCACAACGGTCAGCTATACACGTGTCTGGATCCTCCGCAATTGCATTGTTCTTTTGCATCTTCGATTTGTTTGTCTGTATGCAGTATTTTTTATTACCGCATGCGGTTGAAGTTGCGTTGATCGTAAAGCTCTTGATCAATTGGTCGCATGCGCCGTCATTGCGTTGATGTCTATTCATTTCTGAATGATTGGCACAATACGACGTAGATGCGTTGTTCAGTTTATCTTGAGCCATGAATGCATGCGGTGACTTGATTTCCTACAAAAAAAAAACTTGAAATATCCTTTTTTACCACCGCAATGGTGTCAGTGGGTGTATAGACGACAATTTATAATTCTCGCATTTCTTAGCTAATTTCTATACAATTGATGCAACTTTCCTTTCTTTTGGCCGCAATATCTAAATAAAGCAGCATAAATAACTTGTATTTCTACAAGTTATCATCTAACAAGGTTTTGTTTCTCCTTTCTGCCACACCATTTTGCTGAGGTGTGCTAGGGGCCGTGAGTTGAGACTAGATTCCATGTTCTATCAAATAGTTCTAGAATTCCAAGTCCATATACTCACCACCTCCATCTGATTGAAGTGTTTTAATCTTTTGACCTAATTGGTTCTCAACCTCAACCTTATACTCTTTGAACTTTTCAAATGTTTCAGACTTTTGGTGCATTAGGTAAATATGCTCATACGTTGTATAATCATCAACGAAGCTGATGAAATATTCATACCCTCCTTTAGCTCTAACATTCATAGGACCACAAAGGTCTGAATGTACCAGCTCTAAGAGTTCTTTGGCTTTAAGACCTTTTCTAGAAAAAGATCTTTTAGTCATTTTACCCTCAAGATAGGATTCACATGGCGGAAATGAGCTGCTTTTAACTTATTTAGATGACCATTCTTAAGTAATCTCTCAATCTTGTTGAGATTTTTGTGACCCAGTCTCAAGTGCCAAAGATAGGCGTTTGGAGTGACTTTCCTTTTCTTATTACGAGTTTCAACTGTTTTAAATATCTCTATGTTCAAAACGTCCTTTACCTCAGTCGGTTTTTAACAAATACAAGTTATTTTCGCATTGTTGATTGGTTGATATGGACACAAAATTTATCTGTAGTGAGAAGAGTGCAACTGTCGGTCTTTAGTGGAGTGCCTGGTGATTAACGGATGGTGGATCCTGTGACTAAAGAGTTTAGTCGGTTATTCACTACCGTTGGAGCTTTGTGCTACAGGTCCATAAGATCCCCTTGGTAGCTCAATGGATTCAAGATGAAAATCAGTTCTTGGTGTTGATTTGAAATGTTCAAATTGACAAGAGGAAATTCGATTATATATGATATGATCGGTGTGATGTATGAGATACATCAGGTGGAGGATTAATGTAAATGAGATTTACATTAAGGACCATGAAATAGAAAAATAACTATGGTTTATATGTTTCATAAGATGAAATATTAAAACTATAGGTTATAAATATACTATGGTAAGGTTGTTATCATATATATTTATAATAATATTAGTTATTGGATAATTATCTCTTTTTCTCTAATAACCAATTGAGTGGGAGGTTATTGGTGGTTTCATGGTAATCGTGAGATAAAAGGAAAAATGTTTTCCTAAATTTAGTAGAGATTTTGAGAGTTGCTATTTTCGGAAAGTAACTCACGAAATTATTGTCAAGTGAACTGGATTCACTAAACGATAGCTGAAAGAGAGACTAAATGATCATGGAGTGACACTATATGATAGTTCACTCAGTTGCTCATAGTTAAACGATCACGGAACATTTGCTATACAATTGAGCATTCGTCTACATGATAGACTCTTGTCATCTCCCACTTACTCAATCGTTTACACGATTGTTATTCCTCCGGTCTCTCCCTCTAACCAAGTCCACACAGAGCCCACACTTATGGATTCTCACACCGAGAATACCAAGGTAGCCATTGTGGTGGTGTCTTACTCAAATCGATTGAGTTGATGTTTTGGAGGTCGTTCGTTGGGTTTGTGATCTCGGAGATCGTTGAGTTCGTGGTTGCTATTGATCATGTTGTGTTGCGGTCGCGGTGTTCGAGCGTTTGTGTCTTACAATCTTGGAGATTGAACAAGCATGCATGATCAAGGGTGTTTGAACTTGAGTCTTCAAAGGTATGATACTTTATCCCTTAATCTTATTGTAAAGTATGCTGTAATTTCGTATTGTGCATAACCTGTAAGTTTTCATTTCTTGTAATGTAATTGTGTATGTTCAAATACGAATGAAATTTGGAACGATCATTCCACTGCTCATGGAAATCCTTATCTAATTTCCTTCAGTACCCATACCTATTATTTATTTGAAACGATACTATAGTGATTCAGAATAAGTGCTACTGAGGGGCAGTCAAATACTCATTCACTAAAGCAAAACAATCTTGACCAAACACTATCTCCAGAATAACTCTTATTCCTATAGTTGTTTAGTTACCGTTTTTTGTCAGAAATCACTAACTCTTTAGTAATTTTGTAAGTATAACCCTCCGTTTTCAGACCTCAGAAGTTAGCCCTAACTATGCTACTGAAATGGAGATCAAGGTTGGGAATGGACCTAAGAAATCCTATTCATTTCTGGTGTTTAAGTTGTTCCAAATCCTATGTTACAACCCTCCGAGGGGATGACCATCGTTAAACCACTAGCATGGGCTATCTAAAGCAAACCAGGAAGCACAACATAAGAATCTCACGGTCCAAAATAAAGGAAGAGACCGCAGGACATGTTGATATATATCCTTCACCCACTTACTATGAACTACTTCCCCCATTCACCTTGTTATTGACTCATACAAACACTTTCAGAATGGAGGTCACTCCCAGGGTGACACGAAGCGTCATATGAATCTCACGGTGTGAACTATGTGGGGACGTGGAAGTTAAAATCTATGTATCATATATATATATATATATTTTTTAACGACTTCTCTTTATTCACCTAAATCTTGATTTATGCAATTAATTTCCGAATGGAGATCACTCTCAGGGTGACACGAAGTACCGCTCAAATCTCGATTGTGAACTCTTAGGGATGCAAGAGCTAAAAATAACATATCATATATGTTACTAACCTCCATTGAAGTGTTCTAATAACGTTATCATATAAGTTAATAAACTCCCACTGAAGTGTTCTACTATTAATTTGGGTATATTTATACTTAGGTTCATTTCGGCTAATTTAAACAACCCTAAGTCTATGTGGTTTATCCAAGTATAACGTTTATAAATGGATTTAAACCTATGATGTCTAGGTGATAAACCGTTTTATTACCTCACACCGCTCACATATGCTTATAAAACCGGTTAACAACGCTCAATTATTCGGCCATAATCCCTGGGTAGGAGGTGTTCCGTAGACCGTCAACTTAAGTACCTCCAGCCTTAGACAGGATTATATACCGGTTGAGTTTGTAACCATGTTTTACAAGATGTCGACCTATTTTAACTTATTAAAACAGGTGATTAACCTACGTGAACATGTAGCTTATCTTTGTTATGGATTTTAATGTCTAATTCAATTTTATAACAACTTATAAAAATTAGACATTTTTTTACATCCACAACAAACATCAAAGGCATTCCAATTTAATATAACAATTATATTAACTAACAAAAACCTTAAACATGCATTTTATACATTATAACAATTTATAACATATATATAATGTATGTAACATGCTTCCTATGGCGGGATTTTAAGTCTAAATGGCATACTATATGTACAAACATGTTTAAATTTAAATACAACATAAATCACATACATAATTATTAAAATAATACTGATATGGCTCAACTTTGGCATCCTATGCAAGCAGAAATAACTAACTTATTACAAAACAGGTCTAAAAACAACTTCAATTTGGTGTAGAATCACTCTAACCGACCCGAACTACTCGAATAGACCTCCAAAACTTCTAAAAGCGTTGAAACGGTCCAAGAATGGTTGAACTGAACCAGAATGAAGCTGAACTGGACCAGCCAAAAACCATTTGAGACCGAACCAAACAAAACTTGAAGAAAATCGGTCGAACCGGTTGCTCTCGCTCGTTAAACTGATTGAAACTCGCTTATCGCTCGTCCGATTGGTTTAAATCTCACTGCTCGCTTCCTCTCGCTCGCTGCTCGATGCTCGGTCAATTGAAACTCACTGCTCACTCCCTCTCGCTCGCTGCTTGATTGAATCAAGGTCAGCATAATGAACAGCATTGCAATGCTCAAGGGAAGTGTTGCAACGCTATCTGGACAAAAGCTCAACATCAGAATTTTGCAGCTCGACCTTCTTCACTTCTTTCTTCAATTACAACTTATTTTCAATTCTAATAACTCCAAATAAATTACAGACTCTCAAGCACACATATAAGTTCATCAAATAAGAGCAAATTACAAATTTAACTTGGAAATCAAAGAGAAATCTAATGCCAAAGCTGAAAAACCATCCATATCAGTCCAAAATATGCAACTTCATAAATTCACCCACCAAAACTCAAATTAACGTTAATTGAGTGTTTAAATCACGCTCTAATACCAATTGATGGGATATACAAGCATGCAATGAAAGCAAACAAAATCAATAAGCACTCTAATTACATTCAATTTGAGTTCTAAAAGCATGCTTTTGTAGAAAAAAAAAACACAAAAGGGTTTCTAATTACATAGCTTTGATGAATTCTCCTTAATCCAAGCTACTCTTCACGTGAATTTAGCTCCAAATTGATAGTGAACCACCAAGAGATCTTCTCTACTATTCCCAGCCTTGAATTTGAGTAGTAAAACTTGAATTTGAGTGAATTTGTGAAGTATATTTTTGGTTTTGAGAGCAGGAAGAAGATAAAGTTCAGAAAACCAATTTTCTTCAGCTCAAATCATCTAATCTCAGCAAATTGGAAGAGTTTTATATTTCAAGTACATGCAAGAACTCTCAAAATGCTCAAAGCCAGCAGCAGCTTCAACCAATTTGGTGGGATATGTGTGTGTTTAATGTGGAAACACCTCCTACTTCAAAGAAGTGGGGTGTTTCTACTTTGAAAATTCAAAAATTTCCATTTTTCCATATTTTCAAAATTTTAATTTCCATTTTTATTTGATTAATTCATAATTCAAATTCTAAATTTCAAAATCCAATTTCTCAAACTAAATTCAAAATTGGAAATTAATTTGATTTTAATTAATTAAACAAATTTAATTAATTAATTAATTTAATATCAAATATTAAATTAATCACACACCTATTTTAGACATGAATCCTATTCATGTAATTTAATATTTAAATATAATAAACTCTCCAATTTTGTTTAATTTCAACAAATTAAACGTTTAATTAGTTATTTCAAATATAATTATATAAACCCTAATTTGAATTCCAAATTCATTTAATTTAATAATTCAAGGTGTTCATGTTTTACGAGCTAGTAGAGGGACCATATGGAC
Organism: Benincasa hispida; assembly: GCF_009727055.1. Lineage (NCBI taxonomy): Eukaryota > Viridiplantae > Streptophyta > Magnoliopsida > Cucurbitales > Cucurbitaceae > Benincasa > Benincasa hispida. The sequence continues at coordinate 55,440,922 of NC_052353.1, read as the reverse complement.
CTATTGATCATGAGCTCCAACAATTAAGATTAATTAGCTAAACTCCTTAGACCAAATTAATCAGTATTCATTAACTATCAAGTCACGCCACTATAGCTCGATAGTTGCACTCTTCTCACTGTAGATATATTTGTGTCCACATAATTTAACCATAACTAGTAAGTCAACCCCTTCATATGTTGTTCGTAATAACAGATGGGTCAATATGCTGTTTTGCCCCCAATATTACATCTTGTTCTTTAAGTTCCTATTGATCCTCTAATGAACAATTGGTTTATGATCCAATCACTAAACCAGATTCCTACCGAGCCAGTGAGAGGGTAGGGCCCCTAGTTCAAGACCTAGATTCAGTACTTAAGAGAACAACCTTTCTCCTATCCCTAAATTGGGTAGGCGTGAATTCCGACTTGCACCCTATGTCCCCAGCTATCTACCCGGTCTTACCCTTAAAATGGAAGGCTTATCAGCCGGTGCTATTGAGTCAACCCTCACCCATACAAATCTAAGGATAATCTTGAATATATAGGAGTTCATAGTTAGCTCAGGATTAAGATTGAGTTACCTAGGTCATCAAAGTGAAATAGTTTGTCTTAAATAGTAAATAGCGTTATAAAGTAAGAGTGACTTATTTCTTGGTCCGATTTTATGCAAACTCATTGCATAAGACGCCCCCACTCCCCATGTCAATACATGAACGAATCAGGATCACTTCGTTTGAAGTATCTTTACAACAACTTGTAACAACTACAAAGTAGGCTACATCCAATAGTGTTACCAGAATAAGGCACCTAACCTTATTCGTATACTATAGACCCTTTTGGCAATTTACTTGAACTTGATCCATCTTTATGTCTCTACATAAAGTTCAAGTATTCATGTAATAGCCATGGATCTTAGTTTATTGGATTTAGACTTTATGAATGTAATTTAAAGATTCAATGACAAATTTATTGAAGAAATATTGAATAACATCTTTATTGATAATAGAATGTATATAACTTTACAAACTGTGAGTTTTAGGACACACAACCCAACATAAGCTTCTTCTACTTCTGTTCTTCATTACTTTGAGCTTCGTGTGGCATACTGGCAGATCAGCGAGGCTATGAGGAGTTAACCGCTACCTAGAGAAAAAGGAAAACTTTGGAAAGGGTAAGCTAAACGCCCAGTGAATGACTTCTTAAAAACTTGTTGTCTAGTAAACATGATATGAAAACATAACAATTCATAAAAATAAAACTCTCAATCTCAGGATTAAGCAACATTAATATAACATCTTTGGCAGTGCTTTTAGAAACTGTGGAAAACTCGAATAATGTTCTACTCTTTTGAAAACCATCATCCTCTAGCCTTAGTTGAGGAAGAGCCCTTTTGCTCGATCGTTGTAAAGTAATCTCAATACAATCAACATAAAAAATATAGAAACTATGTGCACATGGTCAAGCCTCAAAGGCTACTTATATACCCTGGATACCGTCATCCCTTGGGTATTAGAGGACCCAGATACCTTATACCTTCAGTATCGAGTTTCCTCAATAAAACATCGTAAAATGTTGTTAAAGTAAAACTCAGTATTCTCAAACACAAAGCATTCCAGTAGAAATATATCATAAGCATAGAAATCATTGAAGAATAGTTTAACTCATGGAATGCTAGTTAATACATGATTTCAAGCATTTAAACTCAAGTATGCTTCATAAATCTCTTTGAGAGTTCGTCACACATAGGAAGATTGGCTTGAAAACTAGGAGAAGCATACTTTAAAACTCATAGTAAAACTCATTAAAGGCATGCTTCATTTCACATAAAACCTAAAAGCCTTTGAAAGAAGAGGGAACGGGGCATCCACACATCAATTTTTAAACTAAAGCATGCATTGGAAGCTACTTAGTTCAAAGCATGTTCTTGAAAAGGTACTCTTTGTAAAACAAATATCCATGCATTGGAAAACTCATTAAATCATATACTTTAGCTCATGAAAAGCAAGTCAAGTTAACTTAAAGAAAACTAGTCACTCACTGTCTTAGGTTACTTTTTCAAAGGATTGCAAGTTTCCCCTATATGTGTTTGCCCTGTGATATGAATAGGAACATTTGGTTAATGCCACTAGCTCCCTTTTGAGCTTAACCTTAACATTCAAGCTTAACATTACACGTAGAACTTCTTTACAACACTCTAATGCCTAGCCTAGCTCAACGCATCACCATACTTAGCCAAATTTACCTTGTAACTAGGTGAGGTGGTGGCCGCGTTCACACGGGTGCCCACTAGGTGTAATATGCCTACCTTGCTTAGGCGTTGGGCGCTCACATACACAACCCCTTAGCATGCCTCAACCGTTAGTCGCTTCCCCCGCACAGCCTCATGCTTGCCTCACGTACACTCTACGGCCAATGCTCACATACACTCACGCATGTCCTTGCCAATATGCACCTCAGCCCAGGCATACCCCTGCTGACCAGCTGTTTGCTTCTTCTTAGGTTACAGCTGCCTACTTTTTCATTCAGCCAAATTTTTCAGATTTAACTTCCAGCATCAATAACTTAAATTCTAGACATTTTCTCATGCAATTTTCTTCTAAGAACTTTCTCCTAAACATCTCAATTATCTTACCTTAAAATTTTAATCTCTGATTCCTCATGATGAGCTAGAAATCCTTAAATCTTTCCAACCTACCCGAGCAATTCAAGAACCTTGAACACTTGTGGAATTCTTTAATTTTCAACCCAACCCATGTGAATTTTCTCTTGGAAGCCTAGGATCTTCTTTAGTACTGATGGAACTTCAGATTGGCAGCAATTCCTTCCTTTTTGCATGAGAGAAATGGCCAAACCATGCTCTTCTTTCCAACTTCCCTTTTATACTATTCGTTGCATGATCAGATGGCCTATTAGGGTGACGCCTAGGCCACTAATGTTTGCTTAAGGCCCTAATTAGGCCACTTAGTCCACTATCGAATGACTAAGATGGGTACTTCAGCTTTACTCCAATGTTAGGTTTACGTCTAGTTAAGTCTTCCTTCTCGAATGATTAAGCCACTAATGTTTACTTAGGCACCTGCGTTAGGCTTGTTGGTTACCAATGCCTCAAATAACCTCTATAGCACACCACAGTGCCCCCTTACACCAATGCCTAGTCCTAAGATAGCCACACTTTTAACCTTTAAGTCTTTCGGCCAACACATACCTTTTTGTCGTCTAGCGCTCTAGCATAGCTCCTTCATCACCTTGCCTTATGCCTTGTCCCACACCTACACAAAACCTCTTTAGCATCACTTGGAACCCCTTCAACACCACTCGACCATGCCATTGCCTAAATTTTTGGGCAACCTCCTCTCTTCTTGGCCAATGCCCATTCTCAAGCCTTGGTGCCCCATAGGCGTTCACCATGGCGCTTAGTGGCTCACGTGCCACCCACATTGGGCCACACTAACCTCTAGTGAGGTTAACGCACGCTTCTTTGCTAGCCACAACCAACGCCTCACACAATAGCCACGACTTGCCTCTACATATCCCTTCAACGCATGCCTCAAGCCATACTTAGCCAATTTTCCCCTTTGAGTCCTTACTGCGTAGCATGGAAAGGCCTCTATTTCCAAGCTCCCCTATTTTCTTCTAAGTGCCAAAATTCCCAATTCACCCAAGAGCTTTAAGTGCCATCCTTGAAGAGTTTCCCTTAATCTTAGGCCTAACTCCATGCCTAGCTTTCTTCTTGTCTACAGTTCTCAAAATCTCTCCAAGTGTGGAATACCTTTTCATACTACCCGAGAGCATGTTTGCCTAGTACTTGGAGAAATTTTTTTTCTTCTCTAAACTCCTAAGCATTCACATTGCTCATAACATAGCATGCAACTAGGTTAACAAACATAAGCATCACACAATAGCCTTAAATACTTAGTAAAATGAGTTTTAGGGTTTACATAAGGTTACCTGGTCATTGTTAGACTTTCTTATTATAACCCAGGTGGTCTTGTGAATGAAAGCATAAGTTTGACTTCATAAATAAGTCATTAATATGATTCATGAGTGTTTATGAATAAATGTATCTTATTCTAATGCAACTTAAGTTTTATTTTCTTTTCAATGTTCAAAAGAAACTAAACTAAGGTTTAAGTCATTTAGGAAAGAAGTATTGTGACATTTTGATCTGATCATAATGATTAGTACAAGATATTTGTTGTACTAAGCCTAATTGATAGAGATGAGATAGGATGAGATCTCAACTTCGAGCATTAGGTACAATTTGGATGAAATTGTGCATCAACAGTAGAAATATGGTCTTGTTCAACTTGGTACATTTTAAATACTTTGTTAAACATAGTCCTAATTTTTTAGAATTAATTGATGACTGAATCACTAAAAAATGCAATAAATATTGCATTGATTGAATGTTATTTCTTCCAAAATGTCTACGAAACATTGTTGGATTATAGAAGTGTTGTAAAACTAGTATATGACATTTCAATTTTTTAGGTAAGTTGAGATACTTTTGTCAAAACAAACCCTTAGTGAAATAAATGTTCAAAAGTATGCCTAGTTATAGGTAGTCTTTGAGGCATTTATAAGTGGCCTTTTGAACATTCCAAAGTAAAATAGTATATTTGTGTGACAAATACTGATTCATTTGGAAAGTTAAAGGTTGAAAACCTATTAATAGGTCAAGTTATGTTGATGAATTAGTTTCATGTAAACCACATGATACTTAACCAGTGTTGTCAACCATTTATTTTCATTTGATCATCAATTTCTATTTGTCAACAGATAAGTATTTATCGTAGTGCTAGAGTTATGAGATAACTCGACCTACGCAAAGGCTTACTTGAAGTCTTCATTGTCATATAAGATGACAAGATGAAAACTTATAAACTTTTCAGTAGTGAGAGAGTTCTATGTGTTGGGTTTTATGTCCTAAAACTCGTGGTTTGTAAACAATAAACTCATTCTGTAAATCAATAAAATTATTATTGAATATATGAATTGCTTATTTCGTTTTAGAAATAAATCCAATAAACTAAAATATCCATGACTAATGCATGAATACTTGAACTTTATGTGGAGACATAAGAGTGGATCAGGTTCGAGTAAATAGTGAAAATGATTTATAGTATACGAATAAGGTTGGGTGCCTTATTCTGGTAACACTATCAGATTCGACCCACTCTTAGTTGTAACAAGGAGTTGTAAAATGCTACAAACGAAGTGATCCTGATTTGTTCATGTGGTGACATGAGGAGTGGGGGTGTTCTGTACAATGAATTTACATAAGACCAGACCAAGAAATAAGTCACTTTTACTTTATAACGATGTTTACTGTTTAAGACTAACTATTTCAAAACGATGACCTAGATAACTTAACCTTAATCCTGAGCTAACTATGAACTCCTGTTTATTCGGAGTTATCCTTAGATTTTCATAGGTGAGGGTTGGCTTAACAGCGCTGGCTCAATAAGCCTCCCATTTCAAGGGTAAAATCGGGTAGATAGCTGGGGACATAGGGTGAAAGACGAAATTCACTCCTACCTACTTTTAGGAATAGTAGAGAAATTGTTCCCTTAAGTGTTGATTTCGGATCTTGAACAAGAGGCCTCACCCTCTCATTGGCCCGAGAGGGGCTCAGTTTGATGATCGGATCACAAACCAATTATTCATTAGAGGATCGGTGGGATTTAAGGAACAAGAGGTAATCTTGGGGGTAAAATAGCCTTTTGACCCAGTCATTATTATGAACAACCTGTGAAGGGTTAACTTACTAATTATGGTTATATTGAGTGGACACAATATATCTACAGTGAGGGAAGTGCAACTACTGGGCCTTAGTGGACTGACCCGGTAGTTAACGAATGAGGTTTAATTCGGTGTAAAGAGTTTAACCAATTAATCTCGGATCGTTGGATCTCATGATCTGTAGGTCTATTAGGTCCCCCTACTAGCTCACAAATGGAATTAGCCTTAGAATAGCTTGATAAGTTGATTTGAAACATTCAAATTCAAATTAAGGAAATTAGTAGTTATATGTGATATAATTGCACGTTTAATTTTGGAATTAAACGTAATTGGATTATTAATTAATATATAAATATGATTTAAATATTAATTTCATGAACAGAGATTCATGGTAATAGAATTGGTGACAAATTAATATAAATTTGATATTAAATTAATATAATTAATTAAATTATTTAATTAATTATTAATTATTAATTTTATTAAAAAATTTATTATTGAATTAATTTTTGTAAAATTAATAAAATTTCGAATTTAATTAAAGAATTAAAATTGGAAAAGGTTTTTATTTTGAAAATCAATTTCAAAATCAAAAGGGAAATTGAAAATGGAGAAAAATCCCAATGTGGGATTTTCCCACTTTCAAGCAAGAAGGTTAGTCACCTTCTTACACATAATTCCACCACCAAGTTCAAGGTGTAGCTGGAATCACTTCAAGTGTTCAGTTTGCATGAGAGTCATGTAATAAAAACCACTCTTGATTGAGTGGAAAAGTTGATGCAATTGTTGAATTGCTGATTTTTTAATGTTGAAGAAGTTGTTGTTCAACAAGCTGAAAAACCAGAAAACATTTCCTCCAATTTCCCTAAGTTCAAGCTTATTTTTGTTGGATTTTATGTCCTAAAACTTGGGGTTTGTATACAATAAAACTTATTCTGAAAATTCAATAAGTTGTTATTTAATATATGAATTGATTATTTCGTTTTAGAAATAAATCCAATAAACTAAAAGATCCATGACTATTACATGAGTACTTGAACTTTATATAGAGACATAAAAGTGGATCAAGTCCGAGTAAATAGTTAAAGTGGTCTATAGTATACAAATAAGATTGGGTGCCTTATTCTGGTAACACTATCGGTTGCGACCCACTCGATAGTTGTTACAAAGAGTTGTAAAGTACTACAGACGAAGTGATCTTAATTCGTACATGTCATGACATGAGGAGTGGGTGCATCCTGTGCAATGAGTTTGCACAAGATTGGACCACAAAATAAGTCACTCTTACTTTATAACGCTATTTACTATTTAAGACTGACTATTTCAAAGCGAGAACCTGGGTAACTTGACCTTAATCCTGAGCTAACTATGAACTCCTGTTTATACGATATTATCCTTAGATTTGTATAGGTGAGGGTTGGTTCAACAGCACTGGTTTAATAAACCTCCATTTCAGGGGTAAGACTGGGTAGTAGAGATGTCCATTTAACCCGCGGGGACCCGCCCTGAACGGGGCGGAGAATCCCCTAATACACGGGGAATGGAGGAGGGAGTGGGAAATTCTTTTTCCCCATTTACGTTCCGAGGCCAAAAACGGGGAATATGTTCCTTGTCCCCGGCCTCGTCCCGAGTATATATATATATATATAACCCTAACAAGGAAATCTCTAGTCTACTGCTACTAATTCTGAGTGTCGCGCCTCTCTCGTCTCTGTATTTTCCTTCTCCAGCACTTCTTCTCGGCTCTGACAATCGACACCCCACCCGACCTCCCACACGGCACGGTCTTCCACTGCCCGCCTCATTCACTAACTCACAGTCATAGAACAGTCTCCCACACGACTCGGCCACGAATCCCTCTATCGCTCTCCCTCACAGTCACTCGGCCACCGATCTGCTGTCCGATCTGCCGACTCTCCCTCAAGTTATGTCCGAGACTCCAAAATCTAAATATTACTTTCAGATCTAATTTGTTAGAAGATAAAATGAGTTATAGTTATTTTATTTGTTTGATTTTTGGTATTTCTGAATGGTTATAAATCTGAATGTATGTACGATTTTTGGTATGGTTGATCTTTGAATGTTGGTATTTCTAAATGGTTAGAAATCTGATATGTTAGAAATTCAAATTTGAATTTTTTGTATGTCTGAAATTTTGGTATGTTTGATCTTTGAATGTTGATATTTCTGAATGGTTAGAAATCTGATCTGTTAGAAATTCAAATTTGATTTTTTTGTATGTCTGAAATTGACTAGTTGTTCGATTTTATGATTGTTTTTTTACGATTTGACTTTTTATAGGTGAAATTTGAAAATGACTCTATCAAATAATAATGAGTTAGAACAAGGTGGTTCAACTCCAACATCTATGAACATGAGCGAATCAGCCCCAATGAACAGTGTTTCTAGTGGTAATGATCAATCTACGCTTATTACATTAGATACCGATGATAATGAGGATGTACTAAAAAGTAATAGGTTGACGCCAGTAATATGGAATCATTATAAAAGACAAAAAAATTAATGACACCATGAAAGCAATATGTAATTATTGTGGAAAAAAGTTAGGAAGGGAATCTAAAAATGGGACAAAGCATTTACATGACCAATTCAAAATTTGTCCCTTACGGAGAAAAAGAGACATTAGACAATCATGTTTGAGACCCACTAAAACCAATGAAGGAAAAGTAGTCCTAAATCCGACCATCTTTGATTATGAAGCTTCTAGAAGAGATCTGGCTTGTGCTATAATTTTACACAAATATCCAATAAACATGGTTGAACACAAAGGATTTAAAAAGTTTTTTAGTGGTGTTCAACTGTTGTTTAAGATGATTTCAAGAGCCACGATGAGAAGAGATATAATAAAAATTTATGAAGAAGAAAGAATTAAAACAATTAAGTTTTTGGAAAACAATAGAAGTAGGATTGCTCTTACTACGGACATGTGGACTGCATCTAGCCAGAAGAAGGGATACATGGCAATCACTACACATTTTATTGATGATTCTTGGGTCCTGCAAAGTGATGACATGCAGAAATGCATGTCATCCTAGGTCTTTTACTTAGAATTATGAAGGTTGTTAGGCAGAATATGCGGAAATCATGATAGGAATTTACGAGAAAGTGAGCTTGCGTCGATTAGCAGGTTGAATCTCAGCTAACCCGTTATTTTGCATTATTATGTGTTCAATGTTCTATTTTTGTAGCTAACGCAGGAAATGAACGCAAATGCAAAAATTGGACCACCGCTTAGACGACTGCATTCGGAGAAACACTCCATCACAAAGGCAAACGCATCGATCAACGCATGGATATTGTGGTAATTAGCCGTATACGTCCATTGCATGGGAGTTGCGCTCATCAAGCGATTGCGGTCATCATGTAGAGTTGCGGTATTAAGCGAATACGACCATTAAATGATTGAGGCTACACGACAACGCAATCTAATGGGATCAACGTAAGGTAAGTATAATGAACGCATCAACGCATCTACCTTGAGAAAATCCAAAGTTTATGCTGACATTTCACGTACCACGCTGTTAGTGGCTTAGAAAGGACTAACGCGCCGAACGTCAAACTCAGAGCAGTCCAATTAATGCTGTCGACGACCCAAGCTCTATAAATAGAAGCTGATGAGCAGAAATTCAAAGGATCCAAGGTTTCCGCCTGAGGTTCGCCTAGGGCTGATCCTTGCGATCCAGACAAACGCGTGAGAAAATGGCTGAGAGTTCTTCACCTTCTTCATCCATTCCGAGTGACAACTGGAGCCTTCGACCGGAGCTAGATCTCGAAAGGGTCTGTTCCTCCACCCATCCATGGCACACCGGCAGCCTTCACGCACATCCGCTGGGAGCAAATCTTTGCTTCCAGCCGGTCATTTCCTTTTCCTTTCTTTCTTATATTGTATTGTATGACATCTTGGAATTAAGGAATCAATACAATTTGTTTTCAATGCATTTTTCTGTTCCTTCGACTCCATCTCCATCTTCTTTGCTTAGCATCTTTACTTTCATTGCAACATTTAGTGGGATTGCATGGGTATCGCATATTTAGTCATGTGGATTAGGGATATGAAGCATATAGTAACCCACCGAGAGGTGTGCGTTGCATGAGTGTGTGAGTAACCTTATTTGCTTAGTGTGAAGTTGCGGCAATGCCTGTTTATAGACAACGTATTTCTTGTCTATGAGTAAAGTCAGCAATAGCCAACTGCCCGAGAGGGTAAGAGGTTGGACGCATTAAGCAATGTATGCATTGTTCACTAGATATAGGAATAAGCTTAGGTCAACCAAGTTCATGCGATTACCTTGTTCTATGAGTGAATCATTCATCATTTAGGCATACTTGAGAGAGTAGTCTAAAACCCAAATTTAAGACTCGAGAGAGCTGATTGGAACACTTAGACAAGAACGGGGAACTTAGAGATAAGCTTTGTTTGTTAACCTGCATCACATGCACCCTAGGAATAGGAATGATATTATGTGGTCGCCTTATTTGTGTGTTTGTCATTTTGTCATCACATAAATAAGAATAGAGGCTTATGTGTAGGTCCTATAGACTTATCGCATATATCGCATGCGTTCTAGCATTAGAAGCCGTAGCATTCACACCGAGAGGTGGTTTACTATTGTATGTATGTTGCATGATCGCATGGCTTGCGATTGATTAAGGTTGTCCTTGCGATCACTCTTAAGGGTTGCAATGAAAACATCTCTGCATTTTATCTATTTTCACATTCATTTATTTCATGTCAAGTGTTGTCGTATCTCTACCTCTCATGTATATTCTCATTGCGTTGTCTGTTAGATAGGCGTAGGAGTAGGATTAACTTAGCAACCCCTCCAACATTCTTTTATTTAACCGCCACATGCACATCACCGCATACATATAGCTACAAGTCCCTGTGATCGACCTCGGATTACCCGAGAAACTTGCATTCGCGTTATACTTAGCGTGAATGCAAGAAAACTTGTGACAGGATGCATGGTCATCGCATACATTTATTAACGCATATTCATTCCAACACATGACCATCGACACTTGACTATCAACGCATATCTTAAGAACATGCATCGCATACCGTATCCACGAGATTTTGGTTGTCGAGTAAAATTGACTTCTAATTTCCCCCATCATAAAGCAGACTCTTAAGGTAATTTAAATCTTTTATGTTGTTATGTTTTTTTTTTTTTTTTTGTTCATTTGATAGTTTTCATTTTAACATATTATTACACAATACTACTATATTATGTTTGTATACGTGCCACATCCATATACTGAACAGTTACTTTCTGAAGTATTAATGGAGTGTATTTTTTATTGAAACATAGATCGTAAATTATCCACTTTAACAGTAGATAACTGTTCAACAAATGATGCAATGGTTGACATTTTATTAAGGAAGTTAAATGTAAGGACACTGTGGTTGCATGGAAGTTTCTTCCACATTCGTTGTTGTGCACATATTTTGAATTTGATAGTGAAAGATGGTTTGGATATAATTTTGGATGGTATAGAGAAGATTAAAGGTACTGTTCATTTCTGGACTCTTTCTGCAAAAAGGAAGGAAAAAATTGAAGAAGGAGTTCGTCAATTACAAATTCCATGCACTAAAAAACTATGTCTTGATTGTGTTACAAGATGGAATTCAACCTTTGTGATGCTCAAAACTACTTTGGAATACAAGAATGTTTTTCCTCGTCTAAAACAACGTGAACCACTAGAGAGAGTGACCAGATATTAAGACTCAAAGACAATGATGCAAGTAATGGAGTTTTTGCTTCACTACAAAACTAGATGACCGCAATGATGAACCTAATACAAGGAATTATGATAAGCAGCCCAACACCACAAAACGGGCAAATCAACGCAAGGTGTGCGACTTGCGGTGATGGGCATGCGATGGAAGATTACCCCGCAAAATCCACAATCTGTTACTTTGTAAAGAATAACCCTTTTTCGAACACCTACAACCCCAGGTGGAGAAACCACCCTAATTTTGCTTGGAAGAATCAACAACAGAACTTTCAACCCATGGCAAAAAAAGAAGGGCCACCAGGATTCTTCCCACACAACAACGGTCAAACGAGCAATCAAGCAAGTAGCTCACAACCACCATAATCCTCTTCCTTGGAAAGCCTATTGAAGCAATACATAGAGAAAAACGAAATTGTGCTTCAAAGTCAGGCTACGTCCATCCGTAATCTAGAATTACAGATGGGCCAGATTGCAAGTGAGCTGAAGAGTAGACCGCAAGGGGGTCTGCCAAGTTCAACTAAACATTCAAACAACCCGGGGGGATCAAGTAAAGACCAATGTCAGGTTGTGACATTGCCAAGTGGGAAGACTGTGGAAGGAGAAAAGAAGGAGCTTAGTTAGACAGCTCCCATTGCAGCAGAATCTGAAGTTGCGGTGACGCAAGAAGAAGAAAGAGAAAAAGAAGCAGTAGAACCAGAGGTTACATCGACCTCAAAGTCAACTGAGACGGGAACCGTGAAAGTGCAGTTACCCCTTTCCCGCAGAGACTAAGAAAAAGAACAAAGAGGTATAGTACCAACACTTCCTATCTATGTTAAAGAAATTACATGTTAATATTCCTTTTAGTGAAGCGATTGAGGAAATGCCTGCCTACGCAAAGTTTCTGAAGGATATGGTAACTAAGAAGAGGGAAGTTGGTAAGTTTGCCACGATGGCGTTAACACAAAGTTTCAAATCAATAATTCCACCGAAGATGAGCGATCCTGGGAGCTTTACCATTCCTTGCTCCATAGGAGGACTGTACATCGAGCAAGCCCTGTGTGACCTGGAAGCCAACATAAATTTGATAGCTCTGTCAATATTTAGACAGCTAAATGTGGGGCAACTTGTGCCCATAACAGTGACTCTTCAACTGGCTGATAGATCTCTGGTGCATCCAGAGAGAAGGGTGAAGAATGTGTTGATAACCATTGATAAGTTTATCCTACTAGTTGACTTCATTATATTAGACTATGAGGCCGACAAAGATGTGCCCATCATTCTGGGGCGACCTTTTTTATCAACGAGTCGTGCTCAAATTGATGTGCATAAATGGGAAATCACTTTGAGAATCAATGGACAGAAGCTCAAGTTTAACATAATTCGTGCCATGAAGTTTCCGGATGAAGAAGACCTACATGACTCAGATGATGACCAGAATGTGATTGAAGAAGAAAAGTTTGATGAAGAAAATGAAGAAGAGGATGCCAGCGCATTCGTTGCTGCCTGTAATGCGATCACAACAAAAACAAGAAAGGAAGAAGAAATGATCGCAAAGCAAGAAAAAAAGCCAACAGAAAAAGAAGAAAAAAAAATAACGCAACCTTCCCTAGTGGAGTCACCAACACTTGAATTGAAGACCCTACCGACCAATTTGAAGTATGCATTTTTGGGGCAGAATGAGAAGTTGCCTATTATTATTTCCTCTACGCTCAGTGAAGACCAGAAGAATGCGTTGATGAGCATTCTAAGGAAGCATGTGCGAGCAATTGGCTGGACACTTGCTGACATTAGAGGAATTAGCCCAGGGTACTGCATGCACCGCATTCATCTTGAAGAGGACCACAAAGCAACAATTGAACATCAACACAAACTCAACCCTGTGATGATAGAAGTCATCAAGAAAAAGATCATTAAATGGCTAGATGCGGCCATTATCTATCCTATAGCAGATAGCACGTGGGTCAGCCCTGTGTAGTGTGTGCCGTAGAAGGGTGGCATGACGGTAGTCCAGAATGAAAACAACGAATTAATACCGCAAAGAATCATCACTGGATAGTGCATTTTCATGGACTACCGTAAGCTGAATGCGGCCACAAAGAAAGATCATTTTCCTCTGCCATTCATTGATCAAATGCTAGACCGACTAGCAGGAAATGACTTTTACTACTTCTTGGATGGGTATGCCGGATAAAACCAAATTATGATAGCTCCAGAAGATCAAGACAAGACCACATTCACCTACCCATATGGGACCTTCACTTTTTGTCGTATACGTTTAGCATCTGCAATGCGCCAAGCACGTTCAAAAGATGCATGATGGCCATCTTTTCAGATTATCTTGAGGACTCTGTTGAAATCTTTATGGACAACTTCTCTATTTATGGGAACACTTATGAAGTCTGTCTAGCCAACTTGGAGAAGATACTAAAGAGATGCGAAGAGACAAGTTTGGTGCTTAATTGGGAAAAATGTCATTTCATGGTGAAAGAGGGCATAGTGTTGGGACACAAGGTTTCCCGGGATGGGTTAGAGGTGGACAAAGCAAAAATTGAATCAATTGAAAAACTTCCACCACAAGCAAGCGTGAAGGCTGTACGAAGCTTCTTGAGGCACGCTGGATTCTACAGACGATTTGTCAAAGACTTTTCTAAAATAGCACGACCACTGAATGCGTTATTAGAGGCTGATAGAAAATTTGAGTTTGAACAATATTGCCTCAACGCATTCAGAGATTTGAAAGAATGTGTTGATTACCGCACCGTATTGATTGCGTCGGATCGACACTTCCTTTGAAATCATGTGCGATGCAGGGGGTATGCGAATGGGAAGCGCTTTAGCGCAAAAGAGAAAAACAATCTTGCATCCCATCGCATACGAGAGTAAAACATTAAATCTGCTCAAACTAATTATACACCACAGAAGAAAGAGCACCTGGCGGTAATTTTGCATTGGAAAAATTTCGGGGCATATCTGTTGGGAACAAAGGTTACTCATCCACACTAATAACACTCGGTGATCAAATACTTAATGACAAAGAAGAATGTAAAGCCGAGGTTGATCAAATGGGTTCTCCTCCTTCAAGAATTTGATATAGAAAATAATTGACCGGAAGGGGACAGAGAACCAAGTGTGCGGATCACTTTGTCTAGACTGGAAAATTCCTAAGGTTGACCGCAACGAGTCTAAGGTGAGTGTTGTATTACCGGATGAGCACTGTTTACATATAAGAAATTGCCCTGGTATGCAGACATAGTCAATTATTTGTTTTGCGAGCAATTTTCCTGAAGATTAACACCTACCACCAATAGAGGAAGCTCAAACATGAATGCAAGACATTATTATTGGGATGAGCCGAATCTGTATAAAAGAGGGGCAGACCAGATTTTTCGATTATGTGTACCAAATACTGGCTCAACAAACAATATTTCGCAATGTCACGACTCACCATATGGTGGGCACTTTGGAGGGTAGCGCACCACAACCAAAATATTACAGAGTGGAATTCTTTTTGAGCCTACATTGTTCAAGGATGCAACTGACTATGCAATAAAGTGTGATTCAAGTGCCAGTGTACAGGTAACATTTCATAGAAACATGCAATGCCAATGAACACTATTTTGGAGCTTGAATTGTTCGACGTATGAGGGATTGATTTTCATGGGACCGTTCCCTCCTTTCGAATGGTAAACATTACATTTTATTAGCCGTCGATTATGTCTCCAAATGGGTCGAGGCAATAGCATGCGCCGCAAGTGATGCGACGGTAGTCTCCCAGTTCCTGAAGAAACAAATTTTCACTCATTTTGGCACTCCCTATGCTATCATAAGTGATGAAGGGCCCCACTTTGTCAATCGTAATATCAAGGAGCTGCTAAGCAATACAACATTCCTCCATAAAGTGGCCATCGCATACCATCCGCAGACGAATGGTCAGGTGGAAGTGTCCAATTGAGAAATTAAGTTGATACTTGAGAAGGTAATAAGGCCTTCACGAATGGATTGGGCAATAAAGCTTGACGATGCGTTATAGGCATACCGAACTACATTTAAAACACCCATAGGTATGTCCCCATATGCGTTGGTATTTGGTAAGGCGTGTCACTTACCTCTGGAGCTAGAGTATAAGGCATTGTGGGCGGTAAAGAAGCTGAATTTTGATTTGAAGAAAGCATGAGAAGCGCGGAAAATACAACTGGTCGAGCTAGAAGAATGAAGGATCAACGCATATGAAAATATGAAGATTTATAAGGAGCACACCAAGCGCTAGCATGACAAACGCATATGCGGTAAAAACCACCAAGTCGGGCAAAACGTCTTACTCTTCAACTCACATCGGGGGCTCTTCCTGGGAAATATAAAATCACGCTGGTCTGGACCCTTCATCATCAACGAAATATTCCCACATGGTACGGTGGAGCTGAGCACTGAGGATGGAAGCCGAATATTTAAGTGTAATGGACAGCGAGTTAAGGCATATTACGGAGGTGATTTCCAGCCAGAAAAGGCTCCATGAAGCTGAGAAACCCAGAATACCCTTTGTTTGATTCTTGAACTCTCATTCCTTTGTCACTTCTATTATCATTTATCTATCTACATTTTACTTATTGCTATTAAAAAAAAAACTTGTTGTTTTGTTTAAAATCATTTGACCCTCTCTTTGTTTGTTTACAACGATTAAGGCACAGGATTGCGGAGATGTTACATGAAGCAGCAAATTATCTCACTCTATCACCGCAATCCAAAGAAGAGAGATCGCTGCAAAGATGGATGCGTCAATACACAATACGGGCGACAACGCAAATTTGGGGGTGTACTCTTCCTTATCTTTATTTCAAATTTTGCGCTATCACATCGTATGTTAGTTTTAAAAGTCTTATCATCGCATCCTCTTTGATTATCGCAATCATTTGACATAAATAACTTTAGTAGGTTACCGCATGTTGTTTCTTTGCCGAGTATGATTTCAATGATGAAAAATATGCTTCTATATCTTTCATATATACTAGAGTTAACTTAACTTTAAGATAGTCACCTCATAAAATATTTCTAGAAGTTAGGGATTTGCTAGCTTTCTTTCAAACTCTCTTTACAACGCATTCTAAGAACATCGCATGACTCATTTCAATCTTGTGGCAATGAGGACATTGCCACATTTTAAATTTGAGGGTGAGGTATTTATTTTTGACCTTGCTATTTTGAGGAAAAAATAATAATAAATATTTTTTAGAATAACAACTCCACTGTCAACACAATGGAAAGCCCATGTTGATAAGAGTTAAGTTGTGAAAGGAACTTACCTGTAGTTGGATGTTCGCATGACACACGTGGGGGCAAGCCAAAACGAAAGTAAGCCACCAGAATCAACGCATAAATAAATGACTGCAACTCCGCTGCCAAGTAGGTATGAGTTTAGTCTAAAAAAGAGCGCATTGCTCGTAGTTGGATGTTCGCATGACACCCATGGGGGCAAGCCAAAATGAAGGCAAGGCACTTGGATCAGCATAAGGTCAGAAAAAAATAACAATGACAAGAAATATGCAAGGATAAAATTATTTGACATCCTGGTGGGAAAATTTTCTTTTTGAAATAAATCATGCGATGTTCCGAAAGTTAGTAAAATCTTTTTGAAATTTAAGCTTGCGGTCCCTAGGTCTTAGAAATATTTTGAGAGAAGACTTGAACAAGACTTAAAGAAACTTTGGTATATAGGATTTGAACGAAGTATCCTTGAGAAATCTAGGAAAAGAACATTGCGGTTGACTTGCTAAAGGAATCTTTAGCTTATGCTTGAGGATAAGAATTGTTAAATTTGAGGGTGTGATAACGGGCAGAAATGCACGTTATCATAGTGCTAAGTTCTTAAACAATGTTGGATTGTGTTGATAAAACATGTTAAATTGCGCCCATCAAGCATCAATTTCATAATATTGCGATCGCATGCGTTCATCGCATAGGAACAGTTGATTTTTATATTTTTATGCAAAATATGCGTTAACACAAGGCAAGAATTGTGATCATAGGAAATCATCGGTCGAGTGCAACTTCACCGCAAGGCTTTGAGATGATTGTGCTCACAAACAGTCGCCCGAGAAGGATTGTCGCAACTTGGTCAGTGCAACATGGTGGGCGCATCTGGGTGAAAGGTTAATTAATCGCGATGGGACAGAAAGCTGATGACAGTCGAATCTGAATTAAGTTAACAGCCGATAAGAATCACAAGTACATTCAGCTTTTTAATGACAAATATTCGGTGCATCAGTCAGGAATTAAAGTCGTCCCCTCTGTACAATCATGAGAGAGAAGTCGCCGTTCACCTTGGATGTTTTAGAAATACTAGAGGCATCCTTTAAAAAAGGGGTTCACCAGTTCACCATTCCTTAGTCGAAGTTTCATACGTCCTTGTTCATAGTTTTCTTTCGTTTAAAGGCGGACGCGAGAGAGAAAGTTGTGCCGATAGATCGTTCCGGTAAGCTGTGGAGAGCGTCGGAAGCTTCAAGGACAGAAAGAGGGCTGACGCCTACAGAAGCAGGAACATCTTTAGAACCAAATAGAGATTACAGTGTAAAAGCCTCAGTCAGCAAGGAATTTCTACCAGGCTCTCTACCTTTAACTTCCATTGTCATTTTGTACTCCACTCATTTATCGAAATGGAATCTATTTCTCTATATTTGTTCACTCTCTGTTATTTATGCATGAGTAGTTAAATTAGTTGAATGGGTTGAGAAGCATTTAGCTAGCACAACTAGGGAATCTTCATGCTATGCGATTATCTTGTATTATGTATGCTTCATTCGTCCATTAGAGATACTTGGGAGGCTAGTCTAAAGACAGGATCTAGACTTGGGAAGGTCAGGTTAGAATCTAGGCTCGGGACAGTCAGATTAGAACGCATAATCAAGAGATAGAAGCTTAGGAATGAGCACTATTTGTTATCAATGCATCGCATTTATCCTAGAGATAGGATATGATTGTATGTGGTCACCTTGCTTTTATGCATCTTGCATCATTATATAGGACAAGAGTAGAGACTTAGGGATAAACTCTATAGGCACTTTTGCATTCAACACATGCATCCTAGACTTAGGAGCATCGCATTTGCATTGGAAAATGAGTTGTTGTGCATCGTGGTAGCATGATTGCATAGTCTAACGCATTCCCAAGTAACGCTAGCTAAAGATCTTCTCAACCCGTTCATCGCATACTCAGTGCATCTATCACACAACTGACTTTTCTCAAATTCGTCACATTTTGTTTATTTTCTCATTAACGCAATCAACAAAAAACCAACAATTTATTTATTTGGTTAGTGCAAAGTTTTCCTAAAAATAACCAATGCAACCTGTTTTCACAAGTCCCTGTGTTCGACCCTGGACTTACCAAGAAACTCAGTAGAATTTACACTTGGATTGCGCTGAGGAAACTTGAGTGCACAACGCAATTTCATTAATGCATACCATTCATATTTCCACTTCATAAAATCAACCATCATCATGCAATAAATAGTAAAGAATGAAGTGAAATTCAGGCATGCAAAGGGTTGCATTTGGTAGAAAATTTGTTGTGAAGAAGTGTTCTTCTCACTGTCTTAAAACCAGAGATCTTCTTCTCCAAATTCCCTTAATCCAAGCTTATTTTGAATCCCACAACTCAATCTAAGGCACCAAGAGGATAGTAGAAAAGGCCTTAAGGTGGTTCACAAGCTGATTTGGAGGAGATTTGCAACTAAAATTCAAGTTTCAAGTGGTTCTT
Source organism: Benincasa hispida (assembly GCF_009727055.1). Classification (NCBI taxonomy): domain Eukaryota; kingdom Viridiplantae; phylum Streptophyta; class Magnoliopsida; order Cucurbitales; family Cucurbitaceae; genus Benincasa; species Benincasa hispida. The sequence continues at coordinate 55,421,708 of NC_052353.1, read as the reverse complement.
CAAAGGTATGTCATAAAACCCTCTTATTAGTTTATGAGCATGCTTAATTTAAAGACAAAATTAATAAATTAAAATGCTTAATGATCCATTTTACTTCTGCTATGTGTTTTCTAAATCTAACAATTTTAAGTTCCACAACTCAATCTAAAGCTCTTGGAGAATAGTAGGGAAGTTCTAGTGGTGGTCCACAGCAAGAATTGGAGAAGATTATGGCTGAATTTTGAGTTTGAAGATGATCTTCAAAGGTATGTAATGAAACCCTCTTGATACCCCATGAACATGCTTAATTTGATATCAAAATTGAGGAATTAGAATGCTTGATGATCCTGTTTTCTTTCGCTGCATATTTTTGTAAACCAACAATTAGAATCAGAGCATCATTTAAGCATTCATTTCGACTTAATTTTGGCTTGGTGGATGTTTTTCATAAGTTGTATGAAAATGGTGAACTGATATGGTTTTTCAGAGTTTTGGCATTAAATTCTCTTCAATTATGTTGTAATTCTTGCAATTAGTTCTTGATTGATGGACCTTAAGGTGTGATTAAGTGTCTTTAATTCCATCGGAGTCATTAGAGTTCAAATTAGGTTGTAATTGAAGAAAGAAGTGAAGAAGGTCGAGCAGCAGAAACTAGTTTTTTCAGCCACTGCCCTATACCCGATGCACAATACCATACTCGATGCTCAATGGCATACTTGATGCTCATGCTCATGGCATACTTGATGCTCGTGCTCAATGGCATACTCGATGCTCGATGGCATAGTTGATTCTCATACTCGATGATATGTTATTTTTAGCTCTCATGTCTCTAAGAGTTCATAATCGAGATTCATGTTTTGCTTCGTGTCACCCTGGGAGTGACCTCCATTTGGAAAGTGTTTACATAAATCGAGATTATGGTGAATAGAGGAAGTTGTTCACAATAAAATCAAAAGTGATGTTTTGATTTTGATTCTCACGTCCTAAGACGTTCACATTGTGAGATTCATACAATACTTCGTGTCACCCTGGGCATGACCTCCATTCAGAAAGTGTTTGCATGAGTCAATATCAAAGTGAATAAAGGGAAGTTGTTCGATGTAAAATCAAATATGTGATATATTGATTTCAACTCTCACGTCCCTAGAAAGTTCACACTGTGAGATTCATATGGCGCTTCGTGTCACCCTAGGAGTGACCTCCATTTGGAAATTGTTTGTATGGGTCAATATCAAGGTGAATGGAGGAAGTAGTTCATAGTAAGTGGGTAAAGGATATGTGTCAACGTGTCCTGTGGTCTCTTCCGTTGGTTTGAATCGTGAGATTCCTATGTTGCACCTGCAGCTTAGCTTTAAGCGGCCCTTGCTAGTCGTTTACAATGGCTATCCCCTTGGAGGGTTGTAACATAGGATTTGGAACAATCAAACTCCATAAATGGATAGAATTTCTTAGGTCATTTTCCAACTTTGACTTTTCAATTTGGTAGCATTGTTGAGGTCGACCTCTGAGGTCTGAAAATGGAGGATTACACTTACCTAAGTGTTAGTGAGTTCTTAACAAAAAAACGGTAGCTAAATGACTATTGGAATATGAGTTATCCTGGAGATAGTATTTAGTCAAGAATGTCTTGCTTTAGTGAAGGAGTATTTGACTGCCCCTCGGTAGCACTTATTCTGACTCACTATAGTATCGTTGCAAAAATGATGAAATCTGGATACATTATTACTTTGCTAAAACATGATTGGGTTTAAAAACAAAGAATTTGTTTATATTTTCAGAATGATTAGTTCGTTAGTACAATTGTTGGCTTCAGATAAATTAAACGGGGACAATCATGCCACATGGAAATCAAATTTGAACACAATACTAGTGATAGACGATTTAAGGTTCGTTTTGACAAAGGAATGTCCTCCCATCCCTAACTCAAATGCAAACCAAATTGTTCAAGAAGCATACGATAAATGGACGAAGGCGAATGAGAAAGTCCGTGCCTACATTCTTACCAGCATCTGATGTCTTGGCTAAGAAACACGAAAGCATGAGTACTACCAAAGAGATTATGGAATCTCTACATGGGATGTTTGAACAACCGTCCTTCTCTCTAAGGCATGATGTTATCAAATACGTTTACAACTGCCGAAGAAAGAAAGGGCCTCCATTAGAGCATGTCCTGACATGATGGTCCATTTCAATGTGGCAGAGGTAAGCGGAGCTGTCGTAGATGAGAGAATCCAATTCAGTTTTATTCTAGAGTATCTTCCGTAGAGCTTTTTGTAATTTCGCACCAATGCGTTAATGAACAAGATAGAATATAATCGGACTATACTTCTCAATGAGCTACAGGATTTTCAGTCCATTTTGAGAACAAAAGGACAAGAAGTAGAGGTAAATGTTGTCGTTGTTGAGAAAAGAGGATCGTCCTCTAAAAAGCCTGATGTTGCTTCTTCTTCTAAGAATAATAGTATTCTAGTGAAAAAGAACAAGGGGAAAGGGAAAAAGAAAACTTCTATTGGCCGCAAAGGCAAGGCCAAAGCTGCAGACAAAGGAAAATGTTTCCATTACAACAAGGATGGGCACTGAAAGAGAAACTGCCCACAGTACCTTGCAAAGAAAAGAGCGGAAAAAGCAAAACAAGGAAACTAGTTCCTGAGGATTGCTTGCAATGAGATAATGCTCCAGGTTGTGAACATGGGAGAATATTTCAGAAAGACCAGTGGGAGATTTTGGAGTTACTGGCAAAAGATGAATCTGGTTACTTTTATAAATGTAATAAAAGCTGCTTTATCTTTTGTAAAGGACATATTATATATAATCTTTTGTTTTCAATGAAATTTTCATTAGCAAAAGTTACATTTTATATTCGTTCTACTATAAAGAAATATGTTAAAACCAACCAAAGTTCAAGATCATTTCAAATATTTAGATATTTAACGGCTAAAAAATCATAAGGCAAATGATTATGTTTACCTAAGTAATAAGTTCAAGACACTTGAAAGATTCAAGGTGTATAAAACTTGTTAGGTAAAGAATAAAGAGAGTATGAGATTTCTAGGGCTATTTTGATAGAACATGAAATCAAGTGGCAACTCTCTACTAGTTCTCTTAATCGTTTTGAACAACATTCCAATTTTAAGGTGCTTCTGAAATTCCATATGAGATATGGAGAACTCATAAAAGTTGTTTATGATATGTAAAAGATATTTACATAGTTTAGAAATCTGGAAGAGATCGACACATGTGTTAGTGTCAAATCCTTAAGTATTGGAATATCATTTAGATGGCATGCCTATCTGTAGGAAAACCAAAAGTAGTATACTTTTCAAGTAAAAGAAAATCAAGTGTTTGTGTTGACAAATGCTAATATTTTTTTTCTACAAAAGTATACAAGATCACTATGTATTATTTAGTTTCCATAAAAGGCAAAGTGTATATCAATAAGAGTTATTGATTAAAGCTGACACTGTAACAAAAGTTGTTTGGACAGGTCAAATGCATCTTACTCAAAGAGTTGAGGGTACCTCGATGTAGTGGGAGGAATGTATGACAGCCTAGCCATTATTTGGATTTAGTGGGAACTCAAGTCATCAAGTCTTGATGATGGTATCGAGAAACAAGAAGTTGTGAAAATAAGATGCATTCTCTATATTGTTTTGAATCAAAGTCAGCTGTATACTAATATGTTTACAGCAATCCTCTCGGCTAAAGTGTTTGAGGATCACCTAGTAAGACTAAGACTACGGGTTGTATAACCTAGGGCAAATGGGAGAAAAATCCATGGGTATGTGATACCTAAAGGCAAACCATGGGTATGTGATGCCCTAGTTTATTGTATTTCTTTGTAAAATTCAAAAACTCAATGTATTCATATGTATGCTACCACTGGAATTTTAGTTCAAGTGGGAATTTATTGGGTTTTATATCCTAAAACTCATGGTTTTTAAACAATAAACTCATTCTGTAAATTGATAAAGTTGATATTGAATATATGAATTGTTTATTTCATTTTAGAAATAAATCCAATAAACTAAAAGATCCATGACCATTACATGGGTACTTAAACTTTATGTGGAGACATAAGAGTGGATCAGGTTGGACTAAATAGTCAAAATGATCTATTGTATACGAATAAGATTGAGTGCCTTATTCTGGTAACACTATCGGATGCAGCCCACTCTGTAGTTGTTATAAGGAGTTGTAAAGTGCTACAAATGAAGTAATCCTGATTCGTTCATGTGGTGACATGAGGAGTAGGGGCATCATGTGCAATGAGTTTGCATAATATCGAACCAAGAAGTAATTCACTCTTACTTTATAACGTTGTTTACTGTTTAAGACTGACTATTTCATAACGATGGCCTAGGTAATTTAACTTTAATCTTGAGCTAACTATGAACTCCTGTTTATTCGGGATTATCCTTAGATTTGCATATGTGAGAGTTGGCTCAACAGCGGTGGCTCAATAAGCCTCCCATTTCAGGGGTAAGACCGGATAGATAGCTGGAGACATAGGGTGCAAGATGGAATTCACTCCTACCCACTTTCAGGAATATAGAGAAGTTGTTCCCTTAAGGGCTGACTCCAGGTCTTGAACAAAGGGCCCCACCCTCTCATTGGCCCGAGAGGGACTCTGGTTTGATGGTCGGATCACAAACCAATTGTTCATTAGAGGATCAGTGGGACTTAAGAAACAAAAGGTAATCACAGGGGTAAAATAGCCTTTTGACCCAACCGTTATTACGAACAACCTATGAAGGGTTAACAACCTGTGAAGGGTTAACTTACTAATTATGGTTATATCGGGTAGACACAATATATCTACAGTGAGGGGAGTGTAACTACTGGGTTTTAGTGGAGTGACCCGGTAGTTAACGAATGGGGGTTAATTCAGTATACAGAGTTTAGCCAATTAATCTTTAATCGTTAGAGCCCGTGATTTGTAGGTCCATTAGGTCCCTGTACTAGCTCACAAATGGATTAGCCTTATAATAGCGTGATAAGTTGATTTGAAACGTTCAAATTCGAATTAAGGGAATTAGTAATTATATTTGATATAATTACACGTATAATTTTGGAATTATACATAATTGGAGAATCGATTAATATATAAATATGATTTAAATATTAATTTCATGAATAGAGATTCATGGTAATAGAATTGGTGACAAATTAATTTAATATTTGATATTAAATTAATAGATTTAATTGAATTTTTTAATTAATTATTAATTATTAATTTTATTAGAAAAATTGATTATTGAATTAATTTTTGTAAAATTAATAAAATTTCAATTTTAATTAAAGAATTAAAATTGGAAAAAGTTTTGATTTTGAAAATCAATTTCAAAATTCAAGGAAAATTGAAAATGGAGAAAAATCCCAATGTGGGATTTTCCCACTTTCAAGCAAGAAGGTTAGTCACCTTCTTACACATAATTCCACCACCAAATTCAAGAAGTAGCTAGAATCACTTCAAGTGATCAGTTTTTATGAGAGTCATGTAATAAAACCACTCTTGATTGAGTGGAAAAGATGAAGTAATTGCTGAATTGCTGAGTTTTGAAAGTTGAAGAAGTTGTTCTTCAACAAGCTGAAAAACCAAAAAACCTCTCCTCCAATTTCCTCAAGTTCAAGCTTGTTTTGAGCTCACAACTCAATCTAAGGCTTCAAGAGAATAGTAAGGAAGCTCTAGTGGTGGTCCACGGTCTATATTGAAGAAGATTGTAGTTGTATTTCGTTAAAGAAGAGGATCTTCAAAGGTATGTAATGAAACCCTCTTGATATCCCCATGAACATGCTTATTTTGATGTCAAAATTGAGGAATTAGAATGCTTAATGATCCTGTTTTCTTCCATTGCATGTTTCTATAAACCAACAATATGATGACTCAACCTTCGTTGTGACTTATTGGAAGTCAAAGTTGTCATACTGGATGACAAGATTCAAGAAAGTTGACAAAGAGAAATTTTTGTTAAAGTCATAAATTTGAGACAAAGTAGTGTACTTAATCTCAATTAGTTTTTTGTAGTTTTTCATTGATGGGAGCAATCTCAAAGGATATGGATAGATTTACAAAAAAGGGAGACTTGAAAGTGTGGTACTTGGAGATAGGGATCTTCGAAGTAAGGCTCTTGGCGTATGGTGAAAACCAAAGCCATAATTGTTGGGTGAAAATAGATTGTGAGTCAATTTTCTAACTTATTGCTATCACAAAGTCTTTATGCATTTTTTTTAATTCATTGTTGCATATGAGATGTGTAAGAATAAATAACTTCTTTTATGAAAAGGAATTCAATGCATCTACATTATTTCAAGAAATTTTTTATAGATTGAATTGCAAAATGTTTGCAAATATTATGATATCATTTGAGAAATGAATTTCACAGTTGGGATCTTTGAAAATAAGGGTTTGATATAGTATCATAACTTATGACTTTGAATGATGACGATGTTCTTGTACAAACAAGAAAGTACAACGTGGGTATTTATCTGTTTTATATTGATGTTTGTTCATTATGAATGAAACAAAAATTAGTATGAAAGCTTAATTATTTAACTAATTTCAAATAGTTGATTTGTAGTGTTCTTGTATATTAAAAGTCCACATTCAGGTGTTTATGACATAATTTGTCTCACACATCTTACGTTTACAAAATAGTTGTTTATTGTTCGATCCAATTACTTCGGATGGAATGGTAATGTATCATTCTACAATGAAGTTTAAATGTCTAAGGAAAACTTTTCCTAAGACACCTCAAATATTGAGTGGATGTAAATCTTACATGAGACTTCGTTAATATTTAATATATAATTGGTTAGTTAAATCGGTAAAGTCGATGGTATGACCATTGAGTTTTGAAAAGTAAAACTTATGAATTATGAGACATTGGTGCATATAGTTTCAGATTCGATCTTTTACATGATGCATTGTTTCATAACAAGATTTAAAGAAATCCATGTTTCATTCTAGTTGGTGTAGATCGGCAATAGGGTAATGCTTTGCTTGTGAAGCAATGTTTTGCATAGTCATGTATGTCCTTAGATATTTGAAAGTTATTTCAATTATAACTTGGTCTATCCCCTTTTATGAGATAATGTGGTACAAGGACTGGGTTTGAGGACATAGATAGACGCCAAATTGTAGGAGTGAGAGAAACATCTTCTTGGTGACCATGTGGTTTTATTAACATAACTATTTGTATTATAAAAAGGATTCTTTAGACTAAAGTGTGAGAGAATCTCCTAGACTGTCTAGGACTATGAGACATGGCTCTAGTGCGCTAAGACAAGTTGGAGAGCATGTAGGGTATAGAGTATGCCCTAGGATACATGTTTCACTGGCTTACATTCTCTGGCTTTAGTGCAAGTGGGAGATTGTTGGGATGTATTCTCTAAAGCCTCGTAGTTATATGTTAGTTGAATCAATGGTTGATTAGTATGTAACGTATGCCCATTAAACTAAGATTCAAGGCTATCTGATCTAACTGAAACATGTATGTGGAGACATACACATAGATCATGTTTAAGTGATAACTTAAATGGTCTGTAGTATATGGATGAGGTTTTGGGTGCCTTATCTTGGTAACACTACTGATACAACCCATATTGTAAATGTTATAATTGTTGTAAAGTGTTATAAAGGATCTGATCCTGATCATTCATATGGAGACATGTGAGTGGAGTATCCTATGCAAAGAGTTTGTATAAGATTAGACTACAAAATATTGAGTCTATCTTCATAATACCGTTACTAGAAGAGACCTATTTTTCACCAAGATGACCAGAATGACTTGACCTTAATTCTGAGTGAGTTGTAAACTCCTACCTATGAGGACAGTTCTTTGATTTTTATAGGTGGGCGTGGCAAGTTTCATCGACACAATATGCCTACCATTTTGGGGATTCGTCTGATTGGGGAGCTGGGAACATAGCTAACATGAAAGAATTCACTACTTCCCTATAATTAGGGTAAGAAGATAAATTGCTCCCTTAAAAGCTGATTCTGGGACTTAAACAATGAGATATCTCACCCTCTCCTGGCTCAAGAGGGGCTCAATCATAGTTGGACTATGACTAATTGTTCATTAGAGAGATCAGTGGTACATAAGAAGTTAGATGTAATTACAGGGGTAAAATGGTAATTTGACCCAACGGTACTTACGAGCAATTAGTGAAAGGCCAACACACTGTTGACTGGTTATATCCACTAGACACAAATTGGAGAATGCAGTTGTTGATCTTTAGTAGAGTGACCGACAGTTAATGAATGTTGGTTAATTTGATTAAAGAGTTTAAGCAATTAGTCTCGTATCATTGGAGCTTCAATCTATAGGTCCATAAGGTCTCCTCGTTAGCTCAATAAGAACTTTTGAGAATCAAATTAATTTGTTTTGATTTGAATTGTTCAAATTAATTAAATAGAATTAATTGTATAAGATACAATTAAATACTGTATATGGATACATTATAGAACATAATGTATGTTGATATTTTATATAATTTTATGAGAGAAATAAATATTTGAATATGATTCAAACATTAAGTTTATGAATATGATTCAAATAAAAACTATATGTTATAATTTAATGTGAATATGATTCATATTGAATTTATATAGTTTTATGAGAGAAATAAATAATTGAATATGATTCAAATATTAAGTTTATAAATATGACTTATATAAAAATTATATGTTATAATTTAATGTGAATATGATTGATATTGAATTTATCTAATTTTATGAGAGAAATAAATATTTGAATATAATACAAATATTAATTATGTGAATGTGATTCATTTAGAAACTATATGTTCAAATTAATATGAATATGATTCATATTAAAGTTATATAATTAGATAAGAGGGGTTATTATTTGAATGTGATTCAATTTTTATTTATATGAATGCGATTCATATAACACAATAGGTTAAAGTTAATATGAACATGATTCATACTAATACCTTAGGTTATTTGAGAAAAAAATAAATTATAATTTATGTTATATGTGATATAATATTAACTATAGGTTATATGTGATATGTGATATAACATATAGTTTAAATATATATTAAAGTGGTTAATATATATATATATATATAATTCAAATTTTGAATTTGAATTTTTAATTATTTCAAAATTAAATTAAATAAATGGGAGGAAGTTATAACTCCCTCGTCCTTAATATCTCATACTCACGTGAAAAATAAGATGGAGAGAGAAAGTGTTCTCTCTCTATCTCTAGTTCTTTTTCTTTTTACATTTTGCAGAAAAGTTTTACACAGAAAAATTCTCTTAATCATCTCCTTCCCTCTTGCCAGAATTGACTGCAAGCCCACATCTTTGCACGTTCTCATTCTTAAGAACAACGAGGAAGACCTCATGGTGGTGTCCTCTTCATCCTGTACATTGTGTTCGTGGTTGCGGGTTCGGGAGATCGAGAAGAGCAGTTTGTGTTCGTGTTGTGGAGAGGAAACAAGAATATATAGATCTTCAAAGGTGAGTTATCTCTTAATCCCTTCTTCTCTAATTGCATAGTAGAAATATGCTTAGGTTTTTGTTTACCATTATTTCCGTCACTCTTTAATTTTGTATGTTCTGTAAAATGAATTTAGAGACCAATGCATTTGTATGCTTCTGCTTCGGGGAATTCCAATCTTTTCAAGAATAATCTAGGATATTGGTTTATTGGTCTTTGGTTAATGCAACTAAATTTCAAATAAAATAACAACTTATTTTATTAAATAAATGATCTTCTTGTACAAATAACAATTACAAACTATAAGATCATGAGATTTAGGCTATCAATCCCAACAAAAGTTGGCTGGCGATGGGAGGAGGTGGTCAACGAAGTTGGCCTACAAAGAGTGTGGTAGCCACGAGGACATAGTAGAGATTAACCACTAAGTACTTAAAAATCATTTTTCTAAAAGTTGATTTCAAGTATTTATCTTAAACCAACTTATTTTATAAACTCATTTTTTCAGTATCCATTTTGAGTTATTGCTACACACTTGAATTTTTTTTTTTTCAAAATGACTCATTTTTTTAAATTAATGCACTTGAAAAGTAATTCCAAACACAAGAAACGGTAAAGTAGATCTAGGTTGATTGTCCAACATGTAAAATTTCAACAAATAATAGTCAAATCTTCAAGGGGGTTTTCAAAAATATAAAATTACGGAAAACTATTTACATAAAATAGCAAAATTTTAATCTTCTTTGATAGAGACAGATAGAAGCTAATAGAAGTCTATCCGTGTCTATTATTATTATTATTATTATTATTATTATTATTATTATTATTGCCAGTTCTCTAAATAATTTGACATTTTTTCTATCGGTAAAAATGAGATTAGTATAACCAAGACATTGAAATTACAATCTATTTGTCGATTTTGTCCTTGCATTTACACTGTAACTGCTAATTTGCCCTTTCAGTACCACATTTGACTATCCCTTGATTCACACGTATTTCTAGCTTCTAAGATTTCAGTTGTTGGGTTCTTAAAACTCACCATCTTTTCTTCCAATTTTTAGCGTAGATATTTTATTTTCTTATATATTGATCTATAAGATTTTTAAATTTGTAAATTTTGAACATAAATTTACTGTTATAGGATGTATTCATTTTCATTTCCTTCTTTAATTAATTTCAATTCATTGTAAAATTAATTCGTTTGGTTTTTAGCCTAATGGTCGTTCTCAATTGATTTTTAGCCCATATGACATCAACATAATGTTAAAATTACATCATATTTCTCTATTTTACCCCTGCAATTACACCATATTTACCGATTCGTCCATACAGTGGCTATCCCTTCTTTTTTTTTTTTTTTTGGCACATTTTACACTTGGCTGAAATGAAAACACATTTTTTTTTCCTTTTTATAATTAGTGATAGTTTGGATTTAAAAATTTGTCAAGACTTTCCCACGTAAAGCTACTAGAATTTCAATCTAAAATCTCTTTACATTCATTGAAGGGCAGGTAGAGTTCATCTTTTGAAAGAGCCCAAGAGAGCTTTTGCTGGGCCTTGCTAAAAACAAATGTGGGCCTTTTAGATTTCAAAGCCCAATGACTAAGTTAGCCATGTATTTCCCTATCTCAACTATCAAATAATACTAAGTCAAAGAAACTTTTATCATTTTTCTTTTCTTTTTTTTTTTTTTGGACTAATATAAAGAAACTTGGGATATTAATTATATTTTTAGAATGTTAATAAATGAAATATTTCATTATCTTAAAAAAAAAAAAAAAAAACGTAGCATTTCATTGAGTTACATTCACATATATTAAAATAGATACATTGAAAATTAATTTAGCACAAGATGTATAATTAATAATTAATTATAGTTTAGTAACCTAGCAAAGATTAATTATTGTTAATCTAAGTATAGCCTATCATTTACCAGACGTCAATTGTACTTAACACGTTTATGATCATTACTTACATTTTCTTTTATCTCTTGTTATTTCTTTAATTGACATGTTTTCTTTTAAACTATTTACATATAGTAATGTCATACCTTTTGAAAAATTTAATCCGATCATAAAATTAAAATCGAAACTAAAACTGAAAATTAAGAACTTGTATGCATCTAATCTCCAAAACAAATCCCCATTGTTTCAAACTTTCTCTATTTGAACGAAAATATTTACGAAATCCAATAAATGGGATTAAACCTTATTCATTGTATTTATACGAGCATCCTCTTTCCTAATTGAAGTGTGTTGGCACTGGTATCTTGTCCAAGCGCTCTTCACTCTTCCAACCCTCTCCTCAGGTCGAAATGCTTCGTTAGAATTATAACTAACTTGTAAGAGTATTCACACTAATGTAGTACCGAGCCAAGTATACTCTGATATCTAAGTTAGTACACGAAGTATTTAGTTTGATTGAACAGAGAATTGTTTAACCCTAGAGGCTAGTGACATACTCTCATTTGGGATATATGTTCAACATCGACTGTGTCAAATTAGGTGGGACTCTCGAGATTGTAGAATACCAATGGTGAGATCGGCTCGATCATTTCTCTTTTGGTGAAACATGACAAATCCGATTGGTCGATCCGGAACTTGAGGACCTTTTAAGACACGTAGGCCACCATGCAGACTTTAGGGTGCAATTGGGATTGGGCAGCCATGAATAAAGTGTTATAATTAATATATAGATTAAAATGGGAGAAAAAGAGGGAAAGTAGTTCATCTAATGCGCTGGCTTTTGACTTCTTTAGTAAAGTGACGGTGCAAATGGCATCCATGCCGGAGGAATCTACACCGTCACCGGAACCGCCGTATGTAATATATATATTTTCTTTTAATAGATTCCGAAACTGCCACTCTGACCTGAACAGTGAGTGGTGGGTCAACATTGGTAATCCGGTCGGGCCGGCTGTCGGTTTTTCAACTTCCCAGAAAACTACAAATTACGGTCCACAGCCAAACCGACCAATCCCATTTTCCACACTCTTTGAAAATGGGATTCCATCCTCCTTTTATCATCTCCGTCCAAACCTTTATAATGTTTTCAAAAGAGATTTAATAAATGTCGATCTCGATAGAAATATCGAATTCTATAATTTAGTTAGTTTCCATACGGCTATATTTATTATGTTCAAGTTTAAAATTTAATATTGTTAATATATTACTTTAGTCCACATACTTTGATAATCGTTTAATTTTAATCTTGGTATTTTCAAATGTTGAATTTTAGTCATTGTAATTTCAATAAATCTCACATCATATCATTATAATCAAATCAACTAGTAAAATACTAAATCCCAATTTATACAATACATGTCCAAATCTAATTAACTAAAATTAGTTTAATAAAGTGAGGTAACCACGTTGTCATAGTTATATTGAACAATTTGTGATAGGGACAACAATTCTCCAACTATTTCCACAATGGTACGATAAACCCTCGTATCTTTGCTTTTAGTTTCACTTCAAAAGGTCTCTCATACCATTAGAGATGGTCGTGATCATTCTCTTAGTTAACTAATGTGGAATTTTAGTCGTATTTTCGATAGTTTGTTTAACAGAATAAAATGTAGAATGTATATATAAATAAAGAAGTAGGATAATGTTATAAATTAAGGAGAAAGAAAGGAAAGTAGTTGAGGAAGAAGATAAGGATGAAAAGGGAAGGAAGGTGAGAAGAAATGCATGCGTGGGGAGAGTGCTCACAAAGCCAAACCCAAAATCAATGCAAAGAAAGAAAGAAAAAAGAAAAAAAAAAATTGAATTTGGATAGAAGAGTTGCGTGTGTGGGTCTCCAATGTTGAATAGGAAAGCCAAAGCAATTCTTTTTTCTGACTTAAAAAAAGTATGTTTTGATTTTTCTCATATCAAATCTCTTTCATGGGGGCCTCACCCTCAACACCCAACACTCTTCCTAGCTACCATTCTCTTCTTCATTCTCTTTTTTCACATCTTTTCTTTTCAATGCCAAATATCAATTATCAAACCCTTTTTTTCCCCCCTCTTTTACCTCGATTTTCGCTTGACTTTGTTTTGATAACGCGTCTTTTTCGTGTTTTTAACGCTGTGTGATATTTTCTACACATCAACTAGAGTATATTCAATTGGTTAAGTCATGTCAATTTGAGTGATATCGTTTAATTAGGTCATGTTTATTTTATGTAAAATGTAATCCACCCATAGTAATCTAAAGAAAAGTAGATCCCGTCTAATCGAACCATGTGTCCTATCTTCAAAATTTATAATCGAAAATTACGTGAGATCCACTAATTTACTATTCATAATCTCATTTCAATTACACAAATTTTGATTATTATATGGTAAACGTGACCTTAATTGCATATACTACTCAATTCATAGGCCAAAAAAAAGAAGAAGAAGAAGAAGAAGAAGAAAGTCTTGTAAGGGTAAAAATGTTCTCTTTAATTTATATATAGAGGGAGCTTCTGTAAAATTATTTTTTTAATCTACTTTTTTATAAAAATGAAAATGAGTTTTAGAGAGTAGTTTAAAATGACGGTTAAAATACTAAATTTTAAAATTAGGTTTTTAAAAACGTAAATTTGTTTAGGATCTAAACATAAAATTTTTAAAACTCAAAAACTAAAATGAAAAATGGATTAAACATAGAGGCCAATCGTAACACCTCCTAAATGAACAATAGTGCACATAAATTTACTAAAAACTTGGGTTTTTTTTTTTATTTTATTTGTCAATTTAAGGGTTTTGTAATATGTAATCAATTGAGTTTTACAAATTTAACCAGTTCATTAACAAATTCACTTTTATTTCTTGTGTCCTAAAGTAATCTCATATATCAAATATAGACCCTCGATTTCTTTGCTAAAAATTAGCATAAATTTGTACATTAAATAAAATGCTACATTATATTTAAAACTTAATAATGCGTCGACAAAGAAAATTTTACTCCATTTCATTATATATAGAGAGGGTTATTTTTCAAAGAAAATTTTACTCCATTTCATTATATATAGAGAGGGTTATTTTTAAATATAAAAAAAATAAACTAAAATATTTATAAAATATAATAAAATTTCAAAATCTATCGATGATGAATACTGATAAACTTATCATTTGAAATAATTTTTTAATATATATATAAAAAAAAATCAATTCTAACTTAAGAAATATTGTTTTGTCATGTAATAAACTTATAATAATAAAACATCTAAGAGAGAGTTGTACCTTTTTGACCATGCAAGGACAATCAATTGACCCCAAAAACACTCTCCTCTCTCTTTCCTATTAACTTCCACACTCCAAATATTTACAAAGCAAAAATGACAAGCCAACACAAAGAAAAAAGGGTATAATAAATTGGCATGATAATAAGCCAAATAAATTTTTGGAAAAAAGAATCTCAAGGGGTTCACATTTAGGGTCAATGCATTTGTAAAATAATAATAATAAGTAACTTATGAAAAGTGTAGATTAATAATTGTGTATCAATCATTATAATCTACCTTTATTTCTAAATTATAATACATAATCTTTACCATGTATAATTTATTAAAGGGATAGAGACACGTGTTCCTTTTAAATACTAATGTTCTATATACTTATTTTAAGAATCTATTAACCACAAAAATGATTTAGAAATTTAAACCTTATATATATTTATACACTCACTTGAAATTTTAGATCCGCCATTGATCTTCACATGTGTATAAGAAATTTTTTTAAGTGCATATAGATTAACACGATATTAGAAGGAAATATTAGAATCAAATAGATAGTATTACATAGCATTTTCATCTTTTCATCTTCTTTCATTTTTTCTTACTTAAGAAATATGACGTGATAATTTTTCTTGTCACTTTAATAGGATTTTTTTTAAAAAAAATAATATTTTATCTAAGTGGTCGGAAATTGATTTTAAATGTAATCGAGTGAAAATAGTTAGTTTAAATTGTTATTGTTTTTTTCCTCCTCTACTAATACTAATAGTAATAATAATACTTAAAATAATGATTTTGTGGGTTTGTGTCATTATCATTGACTTAGGCATATAATAAATATGTGACATTGTCACCCCAACTTTAGGACTGGTCATATGAGGGCTGCATATAATGGACAAACTAACACATCAAATCAAATTAAAAATTTTAATGTGTGTCTGTGATTGTGAACAAGCACCCCTATCATTTTATTGTATCAATGGATTAATTATTTATATACTGGGTACATATATAATTTTATATTATTAACATATTGTTTCATCTAATTATTTTAAATAATGTGTCTTATAATTTCGTATTGCATTTATCGGGTTTTTTTTTTTCCTAATGACTTATTTTGTCAAGGATGAGGTTTGAGAGTCAAAATAGCTAACTATGTGTGAATAAATAAGTGAAAGTTGTTTTTAATTAAGTGGGTTAAATTATTTATAAAAACTATTGCAGTATTTAGAATAATTACGTAATTTTGAAATGATTAAAATCATTTTTTTTTCATATGTAAAATCACCATAAAATATCGTGGCTTTAATCATTCAAAATTAATTTAATGTTTTGAAGTTCGTTTTTAACACATGTTGAATTCAAATCATCAACAAAAAAAAAACATGTTTCGAAATATTTTTTGATAAGTTTTTTAACATAACAAAAGTAATTTAAACCTTTTAAAATAACTCTCAAACATGTTAATTGCATGATTAAATACTTTTAAAGTATATACTTGATCGGGAGATTTTTAAAAATAGAAAAATAAAGAAAACTATTTATACAAAATAATAAAATTTAATCTTTATCGGTGTCTGTCAGTGATAGAAACCAATAGAAATCTATCATTAATACTATGTGATAGACACTAATAGAAGTCTATCAATTTTTTTTTTTTTTTTGCTATTTCTTTAAATAATTTGACATTTTTCTATATGTGATAATTTCTCTACTTGATTATGTTATTTCTTTTTTTAAAAAAAAAAAAAAAAAAAGAGTTTTTATATATTACTGAAAAGCTTTACTCTTTTTGCTATTTTAGACTCATTACAATAGTTTGACCTTTTGGATTCTTTTTAAATTTTTTTAAAAGAAGAAAATCTAAACTTCTGATCTCAAAGGAAGAACTATATGTTAATTTTCGCTAAGTAAGGTTTTCGAAGTGACTTTTAGACCGAAAAATATTTATGACGAATGAATAAGATTTCAAAAAATAGCTTCCAAATTGCCAAAATATCACATGATAGTCATTGACATCACCGATAGACAGTCTATCAATGTCTATTATTGAGACTGGACTGATAGATGTCTATTAATGTCTATCATTGATAGAGTGACATTATGTTATATTTGAAAATATTTCAACTAATTTTGTCATTTAAAATAATTGCTCTTGAAATTTTGAATAGAGATCAAAATTTAAATTGTGTGATGATGATCTAAAATGATATGTTGAACCAATTTTTTGTTCTAAGTCATTACTATACTGTTTCATATCTTAATTTCTATCCAGAACTACACTTTAAAGATATTTTTAAAACGTCAATTAAAGTTTAAGAGTAACCTTTGAACTTTTTAAAGTATAATAATTTCGAAACCAATGACAAAAAGTTGAAAGGTAATTATAATTTAACCTAATATAATCAATCCTTTCATCATATCTAACACATAATTTGTTGATCTTTTTAATACATGATTTGATGAATTTACATCACCAAAACAATAAAAAGCCTTTTTTTTTTTTTAATATCTAATCTATTCTTTTTTTTCATCAATATAGATTTGGGCGGTGAAGGTAGGGATTAATTAAATAAACCAAAAAGATTAATTAACTAATCAATCACCGACAAATGAAATTGGGCGACTCCCATTAAATCAATTTCCACAAAATTTATAATCCAAAGTCTCAAGTTTGTGTGGTTAATACCTTTTCAAAAAAAAAAAAAGTTTGTGTGGTTAATGATATCAATTAATTAAATTTTAATTAGTTTGAGTGGTTAGTACTAATTACTTTTTTTTTTTGTGTGTGTGTTAGTACTAATTACTAATGGCCTTTAGGTTCACCTAAAAAGATGTTTTTTTAGTGGGAAAATGAAAGCATATGGAAAGTTCCTCATCACTTTTTACATGACATAATGTATGGGAAACTTTGTTCCTCCAAATTATTTTAGCCCAAAAAAAAACACACACACACAATGACAAAAAATAATTTTACAATAATTAATGTAATTTGATAATTGAATGTAAAATTAAATAAGTTAGAGCATAAATTTCAAAAATTGTTTAACCTATTATATGCACAAGCTTAATTGATGACATAAAAAATTTATTAATTTAGACTCGATTAGGTAATCATTTAGTTTTTAATTTTTGTTTTTTTTCTTCATACTTTGTTATCTATTTTTTGTCAATAATTAAAAAAAAAATAGAGTCAAAATTTGAAAGTTACTTTTTTTTAATTTTCAAATTTTGGCTTGGTTTTTTAAACCATAAATAAAAATTAGATAACAAAGAAAGAAAGTTGGAGATGGAAGTAATGTGGTTTAATTTTTTTAAAAAAAAGAAAAAAAAAAGAAAAAAAACTCTCAAACAAGACCTTAAGTATTAGACACTTTTTAGAGTGCAAATACCTATCAAATAATACAAACTATAAAAGATTGTATTGATGATTATTTCATCTTGATTTAATTAGTTAACTTGAACATATATATATAACTCTTTTGTAAGTCAACTTTTAGTTGTATAAAAAGGTAAAGTGGAGATCATGAGGATTTTGAAAGGAAATAGAATGGTGAAAAGAGCAAAAAGTGGAGAGCATTAAATGGGCAAAAAATGAAAGGCAAAGTCTTTGTGTATGTTTTGAAGACTTGAAATATTGGTGTGGGGTTGCCCCTCTCCTATCATTGGAATAAAAGTCCCAACTCTACTTTACAAATATTTTGGTCTTTTTTTTTTTAATTGGCTCTAAAAGCATATGCTATACACCTAATTGGTAATGCTACCTCACATTATTTGTTTTATGATATCATAGCAAACACATTGATGGGATGCTCAATTATAATTTGGGCTATCCCATGCACTTTGTGAGGGAGTATTTGATATTTCAATCTAAACGCATAATTTTTTTTCTTCTTAAGAATAATGGTAAATATAACAATCAGACATAAAGTATTAAAAGATATAATATAATATAAAAAAATTTAGATATAGCAAAATTTAGATCAACTCTCGAAGTCTACTAATGTTAGATTGTATTGTTGATAGACGTCTACCAACGATAGAGTATATCACCAATAGATTTTGCTATATTTGCAATTCTTTAAAAATAATGTTATATACTTAAATATTAACCTTAAAAGTGTTACACATTGCAATTATCATATCTATTAAGAATTTTTTTTTCAAGAATATATTGGGAGTTTAACTATTTTAAAAAGAAATATTATTTTGAAGATGAAGAAGCTGATGAAAAAAAAGAAAAAAAGAAAAAGAAAAAGCCACACTTTATGCTATAAGTATAAGTACAAAACTGTTTTGAATAATAAATGTTTAAATTAATGATTCAAACACAAACTTACTGAAATTCAAATAAACTTCACCCATTTAAGCTAGAAGCTAAACAGAAAGAAACACAAATCATATCATCCAAAAACATGAAAAAGTGACAAATTACAAAGAACAAAAAATTGATTAAATTAAGGAAGCGATTAGGCCCAAACATAATTAATTAATTAGAAGGGGATGTAACATAATAGCATAACCTATTATGGAAAGCAAATCAAACTATGAGATATGAATAAATAAATGAATGAATCAAAAGCTACCAAACAAAGGAAAAGGGAGTGAAATGGGAAGGTGAAAGAAGTAGTTGAGAAGGTACTAGAGAGAGAAGAGACACTTAAAGTTTAGACACCAAAAACAAGAAAAAAAAGCAAATTATAAACGTCACCATTAAAGTATCGTAATAGTTGCAATCATACCTTCTAATTTTCAAATGTAAAACTGAGTTCTCAAACTTATATAAGTGTTAAAATTTGACCCTCAAACTTACATAGTTGTAGAAATTGTAATAATTGCATAATGTTTTAGGGTTCATTTTTTATATCTGGGGATTCGATTTCTACAACTATTGTACGTTTAAGGGTCTAATTTTAATATTTGTAAAAGAATGGCATAATTACAATTACCATCATACTTCAAAGTTAACTTTAGCAATTTACCCAAAATTGCATGAGTGAGTAATACTCTATTTTCATGTTTTATACACAACAATGGCAAGAAAAGTTCACATTACTTGAAATGGAACTAATAAGTATACAATCGATATTACAACTCTTCGATTAAATTACAGATTTTCTCCCTGTTGTTTAGAAAAATTTAGAATTTAACCCATTTAGTTTTAAAAAGTTAGAATTTAGTTCTTACAGTTTGATAATACCTCGTAAATAGTCCTTATAGTCTAATAATATTCTATTTATTGTTTGATAAATTACAAATCCGATCCGTATAATTTGGAGAAATTTAAAATTTAGTCATTATGGTTTTTAATTAAAAGTTAGAATTTAGTTCACGTGGCTTGATAAAACCTCATAAATAGTCTCTATAGCCATAATTATTTATGAGAATGTTATAAAACCATCGGAACTAAATAATAACTTTATTTAAACTATAGAGACCAAATTTATAATTTAATCTTGTTATTCTTATTTATTATTTGTAATATCAAAATAACTATCAACTTAAATATGTAATTCAATCGATTAAGACGTTTATTAGCATAGGAGAAAAAAAAATGAAAAGTTGAAATGTGAAGAAGAGAATACGTATGGTAAGGATAGAGAGATAATAAAAATGATAGAGAGGGGTGCGTGGAGGGTGCAGGTATGGCACATGGGTCCATGGCCTCCGCCGGCCTTCGGTCCATTCTTCTCTGAATCACTTTCATTAGACAGGCACACAGGCCACTGCCTCTCACAGGCTCATAGGGAACCCAAATTTCAACCTAAATTATTGAGTTTCAAGGACTTGTAATAATAATAATAATAATAATGATAATAATAATAATGATAATAATAATAGTAATAATGTTCAACACATTGAGTCAGAAATGTAGGAGCATCAATGTGTGTGTTTTCTCATTTCTCCATATTCTTCTCTTTCCCAACTCATTTCCCTCTCTCTCTCTCTTTCCTTTTTGCTCTCTCTACGGTTCCATTCGCTACATTGACATAGTTTAATTGGTTAATATATTATATTACATAGTTTTTGTAGATGCATTTCGTTTCGTTGGTAGAAAGGTAGATATGCACACATATTGTGTATGCGTCTGGGAAAATGGGATTTGTCGACTTTTTTTATTGCGTTGACAAAAATTATTGTTGGCACGACCTAGAATTCTTGTCGTGTAGTCTTCTAAATTTTTATAAGTCAATCAATTTAAACTCTCGTTATAATTACTTTTGAAAATCATTTCATGCTTTAGTTTTCAAATGTTTGTAGACTTCTTAAAATGACGATTTTATGAAATATATTATTATTACAGTGAATGCATGGATGATTTTTTAAGGAAATTTTGTCTTGAAGTTTAAATTGATTCATTTATCAAAGTTTAGGGATTTAATTGATATAACTATAAGTTCTACACAAGGTTTTTCCAAATAAAACGTAATGAATTGTGTAAATTGATGCATTTACAAGTTCAATATTTAGATTGGTACAATTATTCGTTTGGTGTTTAAATTTATGAGTATAACATGATATTTTCAACTAAAATGTTATATATATGAATCATTCTATCTCTATCATGTTAAAAAAATAATTTAAAAAAATTAACCTCTTAGTTGTAGGCCATGACATTTAGGAATTCTATTAATACACTAAACACACAATTATTTGTTATTTGGAAAATTAGTTTATACATACAATTATGACTTTTTTGGGGTCTTTGAAGTTATTTATTATTGTTTTTTTTAAAAAATTTTTTAAATCATAACAAGTTTGTAGACTAGGTTAAATTTAAATAGTACAAAATAATAATATCACAGTGATTGATCTACATTATACAAGCCTAACGGATAAGACATCTTGTAGATAAATAAGCTCCTATATGAATATAATTCAACTGAAATTAATTTTATACTATCAACTTCAATTTCCTCCGTCCATTACCAACTAATTGTAAAAAAATAGGGAATCCATTTTGACTTTAATTTTATCATTTTAACCTTAAAAACACATGGTTTTAATATATTCATTGGCACCCAACTAATTATTTGTTATTAAAAAAATTTTAAGTAAATATGAAATGAATAAAATCTCATAAAAATAGTAATTAAATTCTAATTATCAGTTCGATATAGTTTAATTAATTAAGACGCAAGGTTAAACTTGTTTCCATCCTAAAAAGAAATAACCAAACTTTGATTCATTAAATATTGCCAAAATGTTAAACAAATATAGGAATTATGTATCTCTAACTTCGTTGTGCTCTACTCTGTTCCTATTGCCATTAAATATTTGAAAATAATAATAATGAAAAAAAAAAACAAAAATTTCACATTTATAGTCTTTAATTATTTAATTTGTCACCTTAATTAGAGAGGTAGGTAAGCTCTAGTTTTGAAGAGGTTTTTAATGTGTAGGAGAAACAGGAAACTATAAGCTACACAACATGAAAGAGAATATTGAGTTGGATTTTATTACTAACTTATTACAATTATTTTGTGGTATTATTATTATTATTATTATTATTATATGAAGTTTAGTAGAAACTAGAGGACTAAAATATCAAACTAGTAATTATATCGCGTTTAAACTTAAAATTTTTATAGTGAATTGATTTAGATTATGATTAAGTAATTGTTAATTATTCTAATAAGATCGGTTCAAAACCAACTGAACATACTTAATTTATTATTTTCAAAATAAGTATAAAAGAATCCGTGCAAAATGGGATAAGATAAAAATCATTTATATTTATAAAATCCTGATGATATTTTTATCTCAATATTTTTTTTATAATATTACAATAATATCTACATTAAAGGAAGTCTCGTACATATGTAAAAAGTATGTATCTAATAAATTAATTACAAAATTTTAATAAATTATCTAAATTAATATACGAAAGTTTAAAGTTTTAATTAATATACATTTAAAAGTTTGAAGTTTTAATTAATATACATTTAAAAGTTTGAAGTTCCATCTTCTATTTTGATTTTACGTATTTTTGTAATATATATAGTAAATAAATCACATGTAAATGTTGATATAAATAGATCACTTAATTAAGATATAGTTCGATTAGTTGAAATTTAAAAATAAAAACGAAAACGAAAGATTGAGAATCGGTAGTCAATTTTTTTCTTTTTTTATTGAACTTTTGATGACAAAATCGATAAAGTTATAAAATCAAAGATTCAAAACTAAACAAAAGAAAAAAAAAATATTAAAAAAAACCTAAAAAATCGAAACCATATGTCTATAATTCCTCGTGTTGTCTTTTAGGTAAAAAGTTTGACATTGAAATGAGAGAAACTTACATGGGGAACATTTTAAAATTAAAAATAAAAAAAGAAATTAATAATAATAATAATAAAAGGAAAAGTTTTCAACCAAATATCACGTAAAAGTACTTTAAGTTGCAGCACCAACTTACACACTTTTTCATGTGTGATTTTATTTCCAAAATATATTTTATATATTAATTGTTTTTTTTTAATAAAGTGAAAACTAAAATAGCATTTTGCTAGTTAATTATTGGCGTGTCTTTAATTATAATAAAACCATTATTCATGTAATATTTAATTTTCTTTAAATATACGTTTATTAAGAGGCTGCAAACAATGGAAATAGAGTTTGAATGCAGTTCTTGACTGTTTGGAAAAGATATAATTGAATCTCATTTATTTATACATATGTTTTACTTTATGTTTTTTATATATGAAATTTGCCGACAAAATAGTGGGGTTGGATAATTGGCAGCTTCTTGTTTGTTTGTATTTGTTTTCAATATTATTTTTACTTCTACGTATATAAGGTATTAGATTTGAGCTTTTAATGTTGTCGATGATAAAATTTGGAAAATTGGTCAAAAATCGTAGACTGTCAGTATTATTTTGTCTGACATTAACATCGAGATGTACATAATCTCAGTATATAATCTCTCGTTTTTTTGTAGCTAATAAAGGAAAACTCAACTCCTCATGGTCCCAATATTCTTCGGCATCCTGTGTGATCAAGGACAATGAACCATTTTAGGTATAAACACTTGTGGCTTTACTTTTGATACTATCCCAAAAACCTCGTGCAAATGAAGATATAATCGTCTTCACTTATATACCTATGACCACTTCATTCTCTAACTAATGTGGGATTTTGTTTAAACTCTATAACAACCTCATTATTGGTTGTCTCTTTGAACTACTTTGGAGTTCATGTGATTGCGAAAAATGAAGTTGCACCTTGTTGGTACGGGTAATAACTATTGATTTTTTAAAAGTATTTTTTGACCATACCTTCATATCGAGATGTGATATTTGTCCATTTGTGTACTATTTTTGAACTCGAGTGTTACACAATGACATTTACGTGTCACCAATAGTAAATTTGTAATTTGAGAAAAAAACAACACGCAAACCAAAAAAATAATTAAAAAAAACATCAATTTGATTTTCACCACATAAACTATGATGCTTACATCGGTTTAGAGTATTCAATGTATCAATTTTTAGTATTTCATTAGTTGAATCTTACATTATTTTTTTTAATATAATAATTATGGAGATTAAAGATCGAACCAACAACTTCAAAAAAAAGGAGTATATGTTAACTACTATTAAACCAAGTTCGTGTAGTAATTTTTACGTGGTTTGTGGGTATATGAAGAAACAATTTTCAAATTTTGATTTCCAAAAGTTGTTTATGTACTACTTTTAGGTTTAAAATTTAATTCGATAGCATTAAAAATTAAATCCAAAAGAAAAATCTATCCCTTGAGCTTGCCTTATTAAAATTTAACTTAAATTATATATATATATATATAAAAAAAATGCAAAGTAATAAAAAATAGAATATAATTAAGACCCTTTATAATCCATTTGACTTATGATTATATATGTTACTCATTTTCTCACGGTTTCTTAATCACGATTTTTATATTTCTAAATAAATAAATTAAATTATTAGCTAAATTCTTATAACGAAAACTACTTTTAAAAATCATTTTTTTATTAAAAAAAAAATTCAAAACACTTAATTTTCAAAATACTCCTAAATTTTAGGCAACAAAACAAAATACATCACTAGGTGCCACTAATCTTTATCAACTTAATTTTTAAATACCAAACCTCAAATAAAAAATTATTGATTTTTTTATGGTAAGGAAAGAAAAACATATTTGAATAATCATATCCATGTTTCAATTGAAAAAAACAATTTATTTTAATCTGTTTAATCAACAATTATGTGTAATTTAAAAAATAAGTGCTTATGATCGTGGAATTTGTCACACTATGATTTGAATATCAAATTATTTCTCCACATGATCGTCTAATTTACATCAAGTCAAGATTCAACACGTTATTAATATAATTGCTGTTGTCCCCCATGGCTCCCAACAAACAATATTAAATATTCAAAATTAAACCATTTAAAAGGAGATTTTCAAAAAATAAAAAAATATTAAAATTATTTACACAAAATAGTAAAAATTTAATCTTCTTTGATAGAGACCGATAGAAATCTATCAGTGATAAAAATTAATAGAAATCTATCGGACTCTATTAGTTTGACATTTTTTGTATCTATGAAAAATGTCCTTAAAAAACATATTTTACCTATTCAATTTTAGTATACTTCTAATTTCATTTCAATAATTTTAAAATTGGTCTTTCCAATTTGGTTAAACTCAAAATAAATAAATAAGGGGCGTTCATAAACTTTCTTGCACACTTAACAAAAATACCTTATTGCCCTTTTTTTGTACTTAACCCTAAACATTAACACAATTGAATTATCCTAATAAACACAATTAGTAAAAAATAAAGTACACTTTTATTTTAATTGTGGTCATTTACTAATAAGTCACCAATATATTTGAAACTTTTTAATTTTTTTTATTTATTTATTAGGTCGATAATTAAATTTTATTTACAACTAAAATCCATAACGTTCATGGTTGTATCTTATTTTAAAATGTCTAATTAGTTAAAAGAGTTATTAAACGATTTTTTTTAAAAGAAGTTCAAAGATTCAACTTGCAATTTGACCAAAATTTAAAAAGGTCAGAATGACACAAGAAACAATAAAGAAGCCATCAAGGGGATTACACAATAAAACAACTTAACCCATAAAAAAGGTTGGATTGAATGGACTATGAAGAGAAGAAATGGACAAAATAAAGAGAGAGAAATTAGGAAGAGTCTAATTTTGAAAGAGAGTATTTTTTTTTTTTTTAATTTAAAAAAAAAATCATTCCATAAAAAAAAGAAAAAACAAACAAATCTAGAGATTCTCCCCTCCCCTTAATTATATTCATCATCATCATCAATCACCAAATTCAATACTGACTCAGTCCCATCTTTCTCTCTCTATCCTCCATTTTCTCTCTTCTTTTAAGCTTTCTCTCTCCAAAGTCTAACCAAAATGGTGACTCTGAAATCTCTGACCCCTATAGTTTAGTCACCAAATCTGCATCTATCCACCTTCTTCCCTTTCCTTTAATCCCTCTTCTTTCTCTGTTAAATTACAAAAACATCCCTATACTATAATAGAAGTTGCACTTATACCATTAAACTCGTAAAAAGTAAGCTCTTAACCATTTAAATTGGACCATTAAACTTAGAAATTGTAACGATTATATAAATTTGATTATACAATCTTATACTTTCTATCCTCAAGTAAGTTTGAGAATCTAATTTTAATACATGAGGGTTGGATTTTGAATAATTGTTTTTTTAGTTTGAAGAAGAAAAGTTAGAGAGAGAAAATTTAAAAATAAAAATAAAATAGTATCCTAGGCTGTTCCCTTTTCCCAACTCCCCTATTAAATCTCTTTTCGCTTTCTCTGTTTCCTTGTCAACCTCTTCCATTTACTTTGCTTCCCAAAAAAAGATTTTCTTTTTTCTTTTTTCTTTTTTTTTCACCACCTATTTATCTATGCAATAAAAATTCATTCAAAATCACATCTTTTTCCAATGCATATATAAATATATTCCTTCATTTCTATCAAAGCTCCCATTTTTCACACCCCTCTCTTCCTTCTTTTCTTGTGAATCTCAATCAAGTTCTTCCTTTTAATCCAAACCCACTTTTATTTTCCATTTTTCTCAAAAGGGTTTGATTCACTTTCTTCTCCGTCGCCGGACTTCATGGCGGTTCACGCTCAGTTCTACCCTGAAAACCTTGGCTTTCCCTTCGCCGGCAACCCACCACCGGATTCCGTCGCTCAGTTTTGCTTCCAGAAACCGCCGCTCATTTCCTCAACTGAGTTTTTCTCTACCTCTGGCGGAGGCAACAACGCTGGCGACGGTGGCTCTGTTGTTAACTTCTCGAAGAATCCTCACCGGAGGGCCGCCGCAGCGGCCGGAGCGGCGGGGTTTTCTCAATGTGTGAGTGCCCATGTTGAGAAACAGAGACAAGAGATCGACCATTATATTAGATTACAGGTTCGGATCAAATCCATTCCACGAAATTCATTGTTATTAAGAATACTCTGTTTTTTGTGATTGAAAACTTAAACGTTTTGCATCTTTTTTTTTCGTATAGAATGAGAGTTTGAGAATGGCGTTGAGAGAGCAAGGGAAGCAACAAATAGCAGCATTAATGAAGAAAATCGAATTGAAAACAGCGATTATGTTAAGACAAAAAGAAGAAGAAATAGCCAAAGCTACGAAGAAAACAATGGAACTCGAAATTTTCCTGAGAAAATTAGAAACAGAGAATCAACTCTGGCAAAGAATTGCTCAAGAAAACGAAGCCATGGCTATGTCTCTCAACAACACATTGGATCAAATGAGAGAAAAAGTTTCCAATTCCTACGACGATGCAGAATCCTGCTGTGACATGAACTCCGCCGCCGCCGCCGCCGAACAAATTCCGGCGAGAAACAGAGGAGCAGCAGAGTGTTGCTCTGTTTCAGAACAGGGGAAAATGAAGAACAAGATGATTTGTAGAAGCTGCAATTTAAGGAATTCGACAGTGATTTTCTTGCCTTGTCGACATCTTTGTTGTTGTAAAGATTGCGAAACTGTTCTTGATTCTTGTCCAGTTTGCAAAACGGGGAAGAAAGCAAGCATTGAAGCTTTGATTTTCTAAGGGGAAAACTAAACCCAGAATTTTCTTTTCCGGGAAAATGAGAAAATCAAATAGAAAATGGTGATGATGAACAGAAAAAATGAAAAAAAAAAAAATGTCAATAGAAGAAGCCACTGTTCTTGAACGTTTGTTTCATTTTTATTTATTTTTTTTCTTTTTTACTGTTTCTTCTGATTTTGGATTGGAAAATTGTACTTTAAAACTACCAAAATGAAGTGGACAGATTATTACAGGACAGAGCATCTTTTTCTTTTCCAAATCCTTTGATTTTATTTTTAATTTTTTTTTAAAAAAAAATTGGGTTTTTTTTATTAACAATATATATATATATATATTTGGGTTTTGAAGGATTGATTTGATTATGTAATGGCAGTTTTAAGTGACCCATTTTGGGCTTTCATTGTCAGAGATCAAATTGCAAATTTGAAAGAAAAAGATTGTCAGATTGTTTCAGTGCTCTGTTTGGCTCCATTTGTTTTCCTTCAATTTAAAAAATCATGTCAAAATTATTATTATTATTATTTTAATCAATCAATCGATCAAGAGAGAAGATAAATTACATACCTAATTTTATGTTTGTAAATATATTTTAAGCAATTGTTTAAATTGAGATCCAATTTTTGAATCTACAAAAAAAAAAAAAAAAAAAAAAAAACATATATGGAATACAATTCATACGAAAATATGTAATGCACGCGAGTTTAAGAAGACGAATCAAGGGGAACTCTTCCAATAAGACGTGGTTGGGGACGAAACAAATGAAAGCTGGTGGGCATGTAATGCCTTGAGTTTAGGAAGGGGACATGAGTTAACCGTGAACACATTTAAATGAAAAGGATATGAACTATAGTTAAGAAATGATTGAAATAACTAAACGTCACTATCTATACCAATAAATTGCATCTTTCTTTTTGGTGGCTCAATCATAAGTACTCGAAAGTCAAGCGTGTTTAACTTGACCTAATCTTATGTTGGGTGACCTCATTAGGCTTGGGGCATTACAAACAAACTTAAAATTACTGTATAGATCTCTTTACTTTGGTCTCATTTTATTTTAGAATATGATATTTAACCCATTTCAAATGAGAGAAATCAAAATTAGAAAGTATAACATGTGAATAATAAATACCATTACAAAGTAAGAGAAACAAAATTGAGATATAAAAAATTCAAGACTATAAATTGTTCTCTAGTTTTCAATGACATATCTATCATGTTATTTCAATTTCCTAGCATATAGGGTTCTCTATTTTTTTTTCCCCATTTTCAACCACATCCTTGCATTATATTCCCTTTTTAGTACCTTATTTACCTGTCCTTTTTACCAGGGTAAGTATTTAAGCATTCATTTGATAATTACTTAATTTTTTATTTTTTATTTTTAATTTAATTTTGGAAGGTTAACTTATAAAAACTACTCTACTTATTAATTTTTTTTTGTTATTATTATCACTTTTTTAGAGTGTTTTTATAAACCAAGGTAAGTTTTGCAAACTAAAAAGTTATTATATATTATTATTATTTAGAATTTAGTTAAGAATGGTAGTGTTTAATAAAGAAAATTGAAAATCTTGTGGTAATTTTAAAAAATGAGGTCTCGTTTAATAACTATTTTTTTTTAAAAATTAAGTCTATAGGCAATACTTCTACCTCTAAATTTCTTCTTTTGTTACTTACTTTTCACCAATGGTTTAAAAAACCAAACTCAATTTTGAGAATTAAAAAAGTAGCATTGAGAAAGTTATTTTTGTTTTTGAAATTTTGCTAAGAATTCAATCATTATAACTTAAGAAAGATGAAGATTATTGTAAGAAATTTGGATGGAATAGACTTAATTTTTAAAAACAAAAACAAAAAGCCAATGGTTTACAATGGGCCTAAATGATTATCAAACTGGAAAATTTTTTAATATTACACAAAAATAATCATATTTCCTTTGTTTACATGATAATTTGCCTCCATAAATTAAAAAAAAAAATCCCAATTAATGTCAATGAATCTCACCCTATTTCTCAAAGTATGTTAGCAATGAATAAATTGAGGGAGCATGAAAAATTTTGAAAGTCCTAATAATATAGAGATTTTTTTATGGGGCAAATATTTAATATTACAATAATCATATATATATAATAATTTTGTTAAAGTTTCACCACCACATATTGTTAAACTAATAAAATAAAAGTAAATAAAGAAATTTGACTACTTATTTACATTATTTATTTGAATCAATTAATCCAAAAAAACTATATTAAAAAAAAGTCCAAGATTATGGAGTATGTTTATTGAACTGTGAAGAAATTAATAATGAACCACCAAACACATGCCCATATTTGGTCAGTTGGATCACCATTCAAACATGAAACCCCTTTCAATTTTTATTTAATTATTTCACCATTTAACCAAACTATGTCTTAGTTTTATGAATCTTCATTCTTCAGTTATATATTTATATATTTATGAATTAAATCAAATTTTCTTTTTTAAAAAAATAGTTTGTCCTAGAAATCTGGTGGTTCGCACTATCTTACTCCCCTTTTGATAGACACGTGGCGAAATCTGACTGGTTCATCGTATGATGTGGTTCTGATTTCTATTTTCACATAAAAAGTTCCGTGATGCATTGTCCGTTTCACTCTCCCAGAATTGTGGGAGACTAATTTCTAATTTTCCTTTTTCACTTTTTATTTATTTATTTTTTTTTTTCAAAAGGTCAAAAGTATTGCATTTGATGTTTTCACTAAAAACTTTTGATGGTATATATTTTAGGA